>NW_010972574.1:1284553-1444219 GCF_000737465.1 Haliaeetus leucocephalus
CAACAGTACCGGCTGTGCCCCCTTCTAGGTTCCTGTGAAAATTAATTCTATCCCAGCTGAACCCACGACAGGGAGTCAGGACTTTACCTTCCCTTCCTGAGGGGAAAATATTCATCTTAGACAAACTTTTTCATGAGAAGTGTTTGGTTTGAGTTCTGGATGAAAGGGTCTTGGTTCTTACTGTTTTCCAAGCAGGTCTGTCCGTCCAACTAGACTAGAAAGCAAAAGACCTGTCCCAATAATCCTACCCACTCTTTCCCTATGATCACTGCAAACATTGACTGCAAAGGAACGACAGCGCTTCTGCTCTGCCTGTACTGCAGTCAATTACATTCGCTACGGTGGTGTTAGGACATCTAATACTCTTTAACTCGCTCTGCAGAAAGCGTGGGCATTTCATATAGAAAATTCAAGGGATGCCATTCTGTGACGGCCAGACAAGGCACAAGCAGTTATTTGAGAGATCAAGACCTTGCCAGTTTAAAGTACACTTCATTTTAAGCACACTGCTAACTTAGTAGAAGATACTGAAGTGCTGCATATCACGTCTGGCCACCAGGTCTTGTTCATGTGATTTTGGGTTCTTTAAGAATATCACCGTGCCTGTGTTTCTCTGCAACATAGTTTGTCTCCCCTTTTCACACTTCATTCAGCCCCCATCTGCAAAAAAGAAAAGCTTGTTACCTTCAGAAATATAACTCAGAGAAACCTGTTTTCTCTGTGAAGAAAGACAGCTAAGCCAAGGCCATTAAAAGGTTGAGTACAAGGCAGCAAAACTACAGCTCTGAAGAACCAGCAGCTGCCTTGAAATACTGCGCTTGTGGCGAAGTTGCTGCAAATGGCTATTTTTCCACTGACTTAATTGGTACTTCACCCAACCAGAGCAGGATTCATTCTTTCATATTTTTCTGTTCAGTCACTAGGAAAAGACTCTATTAGCTGCTATGATGTATACTAAACCTTTAGTCAGTTAACAGGATCTAGCAATTTGTTCAGTCCATCTAGCCGAGGCAAAATCAGACAAAAACTCTAGTCCCCTTTGGTGCACCAACTAAGCTGCAGACAGAGCTGTCAGTAGAAAAGAACTGAATCAGTGCATTTGACTTAATATTTTGGAATTCATTACTAGAGCCAGAACTCAAGAGACAGAAGGGTGCCCCCTCCACAGCCACCCTTGTGGTGAGAGGTATCTTCCAACAATATGCTTACAAGAATTTAAATTCTACAACCATTTTTTCCCAAAGTTTGTAATTTTTATGTTATATGAAGATTTAAGTTGGCTTATGATTATAATGTGTAACATTGTTCAGGGACAAGACTTTGACCCATCTGTAGCAATGGTAAAACACCTTGTTAGAATGAAGTGAAGATGTAAAAAATGAAAACTTAAAACAAAAGTATGATACAAGGGAGTCTTTTCTCAATTCTGTCTCTTTAAAAAGTAGGGCTTAGTACTTCTACTAGTAATTAATTACAAGAAACAGTATTTTTAAAGGATACAGATATCTGAAAACAGTGTGAAAATGATGTATTAAAATACATCCACCAGGATTAGCCTTGACATTCCTTCACTCTGTCTGATAAAATAACTAAATTATAGAACAGAAAGTGCTAGAAATTATGTGTGAAGATATATTTAAGCAAGATTTCTGGTTTTAAGAGCTCCAGAGAAGTAAGGTCTTCATTTGAGGTCAACTACTGCAGCTTAAACCCCTCTTGGGATACACAGCTTAGCATTTAGTATAAAAAGACCGGATAGAGATCCTCTAAAATAAGATGCTTACTTGACCATGGCGTCTGAATCATTTGAGTTTTTCCTGTGACAATTTTCTAGCTTATACTTGTCACAGGGGAAAAAATAACTTAAACTGTAAACATTAACAGCTGTGTGTAGGGGTGAATGTCCAAAATTAAACCATTGAACTCTCAAGCAGAGCCTGCTGCTTGCTAGTTGCAACTGATACGGGCTGCTTGTAAATTTTGAGAACACCAGGTCTAAACAAAAGTGGCATGTCCCAAATCCTCCAGTTAACAGAGACACGAGACAGGGGAGGCTGCTTACACATTGTGCTTCTACATGCAGATTATTCAGGTTGGGAAAATGGAGGGCCTGTGGTTCTGAAAAGAAGAGCAGGTGGTGCAAAAGAAGAGTTCCCTAAATGGAGTAGTCTTTGGAAGAAGGAGGGAACCTGGGAAGAAGAATGCAATGATCCTGGCTGGAGGAAAGATCCTGGAAGTGGGGGAAGATGCTGAAGATCAGACAGCTGCATGGAGACTGATGCTGGGGGCCACCCAGCGACCTTGGCTGGTGGTACCCGAGACAGGGGACGGCGAGCAGCGGCACAGCAGGAGCCGACATGACTTTCTGCCCGACCATTCCGTGCCAGCGGTGACCTCCCTGACGGGACTTCCAGACCTAGTGAGCTGGGGAAGAGTGAGCGAGTGAGTGCGTGAGAGCATCAAGCAGAATAAAACCTCGAATCTTTGTTGACTCTTGAATACACCCCAATAACCAGGTCCCCTATGGGCTGTGGTTTACTCCATCCCATCCATAACACAAGTGGTGTCAGAAGCAGGATGCGATCAGTGAGCCTTGGTGTAACGGCTTTAGGGGATCCCTCCGGCTGTAGGGTGCGTGTGTGCGTGCACAGGCAGCACGTGCACAGCTTACTAGCTCGTTGGGGTCTATCGAGCTGGGTGGGGGGACCTAACTGGGGATTTAGCATGCTGGTAACCATGTTGCTTCTGGGGCAGCGAGTACAGCTGTTGGGCATTTAATTCAGTGCATTTGTCTGCATAGAAAGCGGTGAAAAATGGATGCTGGTCTCTAAGATAGTCAAAGAAAGCAAAGCAGAATGAAACTCATGCCCTGATGTCATCCATATTAGTAAGCACATAAATATTTTAGTCTTCAGTTTCGTTAATTTTATTTGGATCTTTGTCCATTGTTGATTTCTCAGGAGGCAAGAGGATGCTTCTTTTAGGTGACCAATTTAATTCTCAAAATAGGACAAACTGTGAGGTAGTCTTACTCTGAATTTATCCGTGGGACTAGATTTTGCCAATTACATACATTTAAACATGGAAAGTAGTAACAGAGAAAATTTGGAATGGTACATGAAATTCCACAATATCCACATGTGGACTGAGTGGAAATGACCTGGATTAATTCAAGTATTAAAAAAAAAAAAAAAAGACAAGAAGGAAGGACAGAGAGAAAGGAAGGAGGGAGGGAAGAAGAAAAGCAAGACAGAAAAAAAGAAAGGAGGAACAGAGGAAACATGAAGAATAGGTCACATGGAGGAACACATTAGGACGGTAGTCCAAGACAAGTGTGTTTTCTTAAATTAGACAGCAAATATATCCAAAAGCATTTCATGAGCCATAATTCTTTTAAGACCTGTAAAACCAGGAAGTTCAAGTACACTTCTGCTCTGTGGCTTAACGTATTTTCTCTATATGCAGGGAATCGTAAATTTTAATCATTTTTAATGATTAATGATCATTACATGCTTTAATGTTTTATGTTTTAATGATTTCTTGGTTTCTTTCTAACATTTGGTTCTCTTTGTTGTACATATCCACTTGCTTTTTACTGTAGGGCTACATAAAAGTTATGATTGTGTTGATTTGTAAGTCTTTAGCTGTTAAAAAAAAAAGTCTTGCTGGCATTTTTGAAGGCTACAATTTTTCTTTAAAAAGCAAAAGAAAGGACTTGTTTGTTTTGAAAAATGTGCTTGGAATTGGATTAGATTTTGTAAGGTATAAAAGCAGATCTGTTAAAACATGGACTGGTCAAACATGACCATTGCCATTTGGGACTCTGCCAAGCTTTTATGTCCATGAACATAGCTTTATGGTATGACCCCAAGATCATTCACTTGAACCCCTCCACAGATTATTGCAGGGAAAGCAAATAAACCCTTTATGTCAGAATCAATGTGATTTAACAGTAAGTTTGGTAATGGCTCCTATTAATATTTTTCTATGCCTCAGAGACTGGGGCTTTGGGCGCATTGCCTTCAGGGAGGATTATTCGATTTTTGGAATGCTAGCATGCATCACAACTCCTTTTTTTTCCCCTTTTGAGTTATAGGAAGATTGGTGTCCCTATTCTTAGAAAGGAGGGCAATCTGTTTAAATAATAAGCAGTGGGAAATTAGTTTATGATTCAAAATCAAGTTTGGAATCTGTGCTAGGGAGCCAAAAGCTGATTAGATATATCCTTAATAGGAAATATTGCCATAGAAACTGAGGGAATCCTTGCTAGCTGTTAGAAGCACAGAGATAGGACTTATTTTATTTGGGGGGGGCTTTTTATTATTTTAAAATCCTTGCCGTTTCAGCAGAAGCAATATCTATAATCCCCTGAGATTTACCCCTTTATTTTAAATTTCATCCTTCATGATGTACTAACCTCTATAAACCTCCCTGGCCTGCAGAAGCATTCTAACTTCAATTCACTACTTCATCATATTAAAACTTATTTCAAAGTGCATTAGGCTTCTCCAGGCAGAACACTAATATGATATGTTTGTTACAAAGAAACAAATGAAAAAAAAAAGTGGTGATGGGAGGGACCGCCCTCTCATTCAGCTCTCAGTGAGCTGAGACTGTCTCAAAATCTCTACTTGACTTCAGAGTTATTAACTGTCTTGTGCTCTGCCCTCTGCTTTAAATATATTGAAATAGTAGGAAGAAAGTGATTCATGTAGTTTTAAGTGCAAGGCTGATGTCAGAAAAATATCTCAAGAAAAAATAAACAATTCAAAAAATAAGAAAAAGGTAACAGGGCAATTCCACCTGGCAGTTTCTAGTTATTCTCCTGGTAATTGCAGGAACATATGGCAGAGCCTTCAAAAGAATATAATATACATAGGCACATACATAACAATAGAGATGATAATCTCCCTTCTGCCTTTTCCCTATATATAATTTATATAAAAATAAATCTGCCCAGGTCTCCAGTTAACTCCCTATGTAAATGTATAGTGTATTTTTAACTTGTGGACATAGAAATACAGGTCTCAAAGGGCAACATTTTATCATCTTTATTATGAGAGTCCTTTTTAAAAAAAAAAAAAAAAAAAAAGAAAAAAAGAATGGTACCAGATTCTAATCATAGTTGTTTATAGTATAAAGGACATGTCTGCTAAGTGAGCTTCTAGAATTTTGTAAAATGACATGATAATTTATAAGCTGTTTATCCGGAAATACAATCTGTTGTTTGAAAGAAATTGAGGAAAATTAGGTTTTCAAACATTTATTTATAAGTTTTTACCTGAAAATGTTCATACATATTAATTGTACATTTGCAAAATTAACTGTGCTGATGCAAATTGGAATTTTCATAAAGAAGAACTGGAATATCCAGGTTTTAATCCATCATTTATCTGATCAAAAGATATATGTGCTACAAATTCTGAGATGTGTCTTAAGGTATCTTGCTATGTGTATGTTAAATTAACAGATATTCATGTAAGATAAACCACAAAATTATTTTCCAATATGCACAAAAGGTACATTTCTTGTTTCACCTACATAACTAAAAGAACAGGTTTTAACAGGCTCTAAAATAGCATCTCAAAACTATGGGGGTTTTGTTTGTTAATTACTCTGTCTTGCATGACCATTTGGAAAACAGGCTCTGTAAACACTATACAAAAGCCAAAAATCAAAGTAAATTTCTGGCTCAAACCTAAAATTTCTGAAGTAGGAGATTTGCATTCAGAATTTGACCCTGGACCTGCTGGTGTACACTGGCTTTGCCAAACTTTGAGTATAGGAATAATTTACATCAGTCAATCAAGGACAACTTCAAATACACAGAAAAACTACATTGGATGACACTTTGACATGATTACTTTTCTGATCCAAAATACAAATTTTAAGAGTGCATTAGTACAAAAAGAAATGAGGATGTTCTTCTGTCCTATCACGTGTAGTTATGAGATAGATAGGGAAAATGTTTTTACATTCTTGTTGTGTCAGGGATAAGTAATTTCAACTCATTTGTCAAAATCTTCCCCTTAGTTCATTTTCAGTTTTAGCTTATCAGGAGACAGTTTCTCATGCAAATAAATACGTACTTGTACAAGAAAGTTCCATCTATTAAATCACAGCAGCTCAAACCTAACCCCTTGATCAACTGCCTTAGATCACTGACTTGTTGAGAAAGAAATTAAAAACAACAAAAAAACCCAAACCAAACCAAAAACATGTCCTTTCTATGTTGGCAGTAGAGTAAATAATCCCTTCCCGATCCATAACCCACCTCTCCTCTTTGTTCTTCACCCTTACAAAAGATGAGGAGCAGGATGACCAAGAACTAAGGCATAGTTTCTTGTCAGTCTATTCTTACTTCTTGATTTTAAGTGCACGGCACTGCAGAAACCCTTAAAAGAGATACTACTGTCTTTTCTGTATACTTGGGCAAAGTTTTAGAAGAGTTAATTGTCAATTAAAAAAAGGGAAAAAGAGCTTCAGAAAGAAGCTTGGTTTGCATGTCTATGTGACTTACAATTTCATAAGACACTAGGGTCTCATTCTGGAAAAAAATCAGTTTCATATGTGTGACACTTGCAAACTGCATCAAGTCAAATACTAGCGAAAAATGTGATTTTATATTTCTCAGAACAATAGCTGTCAGATTATGGCATACTTGATAGCTCATAGTGATAGAGGAAAAGGAGGTAAAAGTTTCCATAATCACCTTCTTAAACAGATTGCCACCAAACTGCCCCAGTGGATTGTGTAGAAGGCTGGTCAATAGATGCACTGCCTTCCTTATCTGTGAAATGCAATCTAATCTTTGGTTTAAAAGCAAAACAGATATACACGTACACAAATCCTCTGGCCATTCACCTCCATTTTTTTTTTAATTGAATGCTTACGTGCATTGGTCTCTCAGCACTCTGTACTGATAACAAAACTCCTTTCAACTCTTAAGCTATGAACTCTTTTTCCAAAGACACTGCATCTTCACTGGGATTCTTCTTCAAAAACTATCAAGGTTTAATTTTTTCCCCCTTTTCTTCTCTAGCCCTGTGCAACGCACCAAAGATTCTTCTTTCAGCTTCCTAAAGAGGCAGAAAGAGGTTTCTCTATTTCTCTCTTTTCTCCCCTGCATTGAGATAAACTTGAGTGGCAGCCAGTTGAGGGGATTAAAATGGGAAGAAAATAACTTCAGATCAAATATTTAGCTGATATCTTTTCTCCTAGATTATCAGCAGGAGATGTGAATACATGTTTTTTGGGTAAGTCACTGTTCAGCAAACTGCTTTTGATTGCACAGTGACTGTAAAAATTTTAATAATGTGTAACAGCTAGCAACTCCACTTCAAAAAAATCTGGGAATGACTGACTGCTAGAAATACAGATAAAAAGTAACTAATTTTTATTCAAATTAAAGTTACCTTAAAAAATAAACAGCTATACTTTGCCATTGGTACCATGACTATACAAGCTGTGTAGTGTACAGAGAAGCCCTGACACGGCTTAGGTCAAGCCACACGGCAGGAGCAGCATCAGGCTCTAAGACAGGCAGAGACCACTAAGTTTTTGTCCTGAGCTAACTAGCAGAGACACGAAGAGTGGGACCCAAGAAGAAGGATCTCTGACCGCAGCCCTGGCCGTTGTTCCCCCTGAGGATGTGGTCCCACTTTTGTCCCACACCGGGCAGAAACAGCAGCGTTTGGGCAGTGGGACCGCTGGCTGAGGCACAACCCACCCTGCACCGGTTCCAGCCTCTCCTGAGGGGATGAGAGCAACCGCCTGCCAAAAACTTCAGCCAGTTGAAGGAACTCATGGGGCCTTGCGCAAACCTATTTACCAAAGGGCAGCGATGGCCGTGTGAGGGCCGCTGGTGGAGGCATGTGCCAGGGGCTGTGGCTTGGGATGGTGGAGGACTGACGCCAGGGTACGTAAAACAGCAGCAGGTGGAGAACGCGGGTGATGGTTGGACCGGGCGTGGTCTGGGGTTGGAGTAGCCAGGGTGGCCTGGAGACTCCAGAGGGAGCCATCATCCCAGTGCCGGCAGGTCGCGTGGCCGTGGTGGTGTGCTGGCTCGGCGCGGGGGACGGTGCGGCGAGAAACGGGGAGCCTGAGGGGACCCGTGGAGGTGCTGGCCAGGCGGGGAGGTGGTTGGAAAGAGCTGGGACCGGTCTTGCTCTGAGCCCCTGCCCTGCTGGACCAGAGCCAGGACCCATCACCTTGTGCAGAGCAGCGACTGAGGGCTCCGAGACCCTCACGAGGGCACGTAGCACCGCTGTGGGTTCACCACAACATGCTGCTAACATAGGCATCGGCCATGGCCCTGGGCAGTACGGGAATATGCGTATTACATATAACAATACAGCTAGGAGTGGCTGCCTGGGTCTGGGCCAGAATTCCCCCGCTTGGCTGATGGAAAAACGGAGCTCCAGTTCCAGTGACCGAGCAGATCTATAGAAAGGGGAGCACCGCTCCCCAGTCCGTGACCATTTAGTGGATGTCTACTCCTCCGTGATCAAGAGCAAGGCCTGAACTCTGTAATAAGAGTTCCAATTATTAAGATATTAAACCAATAATCTTGGCTTTAGAGGTAAGGGGTGGAAATTGTAATGGATGTGTTTCTGCTATTGTAACCCTTTTGGGTTTGTTACAGTGTTAACCCCTATAGCCTGGTCTGAAAGCATGAGGGGATGGAGTTTCTGAGGAGTAAATACTACAGAGTATAAACCCCGATAACCTGTTTACTGGAGCAAGGAGTGGAATTTTGCTGCATGTACGTGCACATAGTACTGATGTGAATTACTGTTTTACAAGAAAGGAAGATTTTGTAACGCATATATGTTAAGCTCGTGATGATGTTAAAAGAACTCACAATGGATAGATATTCAAAGTGTTCTGAATAATCTGTTTCACAGAGGTGTGGAGGCTGGAATGTATTGGTTCTAAATAGCAGGGTTTCAGTCGTGGTGTCTGCAGGGTGCCCTGTGTGGGTGAAAAGGCTGTGAACTGCCCTGAGCCAGTCACAGCTGGTTCCAGCCTGAAATAAATGAAAACAACTCATTATGTGCCAAAGATTCCTCCAGTCAGAAGAACGCATGGAGCTGTTCAGATATGTTAAGAAAGGGCAATAATTGCTCGAGGCAGCAGACAAAGACCCGAGGCCATAAAAAAGGAAAGATGTGAGGAGATGCAAGGAGACCTGATAATGCATTTGGATAAAAAGGAGGAAGCAGAGGAGACATGGCAGGGGACACTGTTAGGGGCACAGCTAGAGATGCACTCTTGGAAGGATGTGCTCCATGGCAGAGTCATATGTCTCTGAGAGGACTGCAGCCCAACGGTGACCCATGCCAAAGCAAGGATATCCCTGTGGATAAGCCACGCCGGAGCAGGGACACTCCCAAAGGGGCTGTAGCCTGTAGGTGAGGAACACTGGAACAGGTATTGCACTGAAGGGCCTGTAGCCCATAGAGGAACCCATGCTGGAGAAAAGGAGCAGTAAGAACTGAGGAGAAGTGGAAGGAAAAAGAGGCATGAAGGAATAACAGAAAGAAACTGTTATGCACTGACCCCAACCTCCTGCTTTGTATGTTCCCTCACCAATGGAGTTGGAAGGGTCTGGGTGTAATATACAGTGAAAACAAGAGCTGAGACTAGTAAAGGAGAAGAGGTGTTTCCCTAAATGTTTATTTGTTCTCTTTTTTCCTTCAATACCCGCATCAGTAATCAGATGCTTGTTAATTAACAATAAATTAAGTGAAATTCCCAACACTGCCCATGACACATCCATGTTGTGTGATTACAAGGCAGAGTTCAGTTGTGGACTATGTAGACATGTATCGGAGAATGTTGAAGCATAAAATGACCGTGTATCTGTCACGACCCAGACTGGACAGACCAGGACGTCATGTTAAATTCAGAATTCCCTTGGGCTAAATTAAGGTGAAAAGACACCAAACGATCAGTTTGGTGAAACATTTTATTCATGGCAGAAACAAACTGAGCTTGGGAGGCATAAAAGTAGGTGGCGGGGGCTCTTACAACAGGAATTGTCATGGGACTACCTCAATAAACTGTGTAACCCAGGGTAACCATATACATCAATTCAGGGAATAAGGAGATCCCTCCCATCAAGTCACGAGTTTCAGAGCAGACCCCCTTGCTTTCTAGACTCCTTCTCAGAGAAGGGCCCAGGGGCGGCTGGATCCACTCTTAGTCCCAGACTTGGCCAAAGGTTTTATGCCTTAAAGGGATGAGGTGTAGGGGTTACGGAAAAGGAAAAAGAAAGAGAGAACAAGACAGAGAGAGAAAAAGGAAGAGAGAAAGATTTCACGGGTTCTTGGTCCAGCGTTGGTTCAGTCAGCCGAGGGGTTCAGTCAGCCGAGGAGTCCGGTTCCAGTGGGCTTGCACACCCGGGGCTTCTGTTTGTGTCCTTTTATCATCTTTGCCCCCCTTTGGGTGGGCACTCGAACTCATTAGGCTAGTGAGCACTTTGTGAGCGTTTGGACTTGGGGGTCGTTTGGGAAGTAACTTGTCCTTCCCTGCAGACCTGGTCATTGTTTGATCTTTGTATCAGAAGAGCTTATCAGAAGAGGGAGCTGCGCACCCTCCAGCATGCCCTCCCCCTCCTGTTGCTGATGCCTGAGCTGATGGGCTTTTCACCTGTGGTTCCTCGCTGTGCAGGGTTTGTCTTTAAGCAGAACATGCCCCACCACCATGTTTGAGACATTGACTCTTTCAGTCTCTCACAGGTACCCACCCAGCAGAAAGCCATAGCCTCTCTAAGCTCTGCGCCCACCACGACTGGCGCCGATGGGGGATGTGTGCCCAGGGAGAGGAACTCCTCCGCTGAGTGACAGAGCTCCAGGTGGAGGTGAGTAGGTTGAGGTGTCTCAGGGAGTTCGAGAGAGAGGCGGCCTACTGGAATTGCACCCTACCTTCCCTGGGAGAGGCCCAACTGGCAGACACGACGCATGATACGGAGGATTCCCTCTCCTCTCTCTGCCTGGCAGAACGCAGTGACTTAAGGCGTGAGGGGCAATGGTGACAAGTTCCTGCCTCACGCAGCAGGCACGACTTCTCTGTGACTACCCCACCTTCCCAGGTGCCCTGGCATAACAGGTACAAGGCTCTGCAAGTGGAACCAAATGATGACGATGAAGAGGCTGAGGGGAGACCTTATCGCTCTCTACAACTACCTGAAAGGAGGTTTGTAGCGAGGTGGGGGTCAGTCTCTTTTCCCAAGTAACAAGTGCTAGGATGAGAGGAAATGGCCTCAAGTTGTGCCGGGGCACGGGTTTGACTGGATATTAGGAAAAATTTCTTCACCAAAAGGGTTATCCAGTACTGGAACAGGCTGTCCAGGGAAGTGGTTGAGTCACCATCCCTGGAAGTATTTAGCGTAGACGTGGCACACAGGGACATGCTTTAGGGGTAGAGTGCTAGGTTTATGTTTGGACTCCATGATCTTAAGCGTCTTTTCCAACCTAAATGATTCTATGACACAGTGCCTGTTCTGCCGTTTTGCAGTGAATGTGACTGCTCTGGGAATTGGGGACTGTGCGAATGCACAAACTGGCAATACTTTGGATGCCTACCTCAAGTTGAAAAAATTACATTGAGAAGTGTCTATTTCTCTCCACTGAGTCTTGACAGTCAGCTCTGTTTTAAATGTCTTCACTTGAGCTATCTGAAAAGACCATATGAATCTCACTCTGGGAGCACTAACTGTTCTTTGTGTGTCTGTTAGGATACACGCAGCTGTCAGGGAGAGCTGCAAACTTCAGTCTGTTTCCTGCCATTGATGAACAAAGGTTTTGGACATAACCCGAGAAGCCTCTGACAGGTCATAAACCCCTCTCTTCAGAGACCATCAGTAGGGATTTTGCAAGTTACTTTAATGAAGTTCAGATTTTATCTTCTGTCTGTGAAAACAAAGATTATGATGCTTGCATTATGTGTTTTAGATGCTTATCCAGCAAAGGCTTACTCGTATATTTAATTTTTGCATAGCAGGTAAGTTCTGACTGTGCTGTAATCAATGGGAGTTTTGCCAGTGTCCTAACTAGGGCTAGGTTTTCACCTTGAAGTCAGCGGTATTACTTACAGGGTATAAAGTGAATTACATGAGTAAACCTAGGGAGGACTAGAACCAAATTTATTCATGGTGCCTTATCGTACTTTATGGATTGATCTTGAGGTTGCTAGATTTTAGTTAACTGTAGAGCTCGTTTTATCACATCAGTTTGCAAGTTCACAGACTAGTCTAATCCTCAGACTAAAGGTACATTAGCAAAATTCTTTCTTTATTCAACTGTAAGCTCTTAAATTGCCTATAAAATTGCAGTTGCATAAGATGCTGTTCTCACAATTTACTTTAAAAATGGGCAGGTGACAACAGGTAAAAGATTCTAGGTTTCAAGTACATGAGGCTTAGCTTGCTCATATTTAAACGTAACACCTATAAATACTTCACATTTTAGAAACATGTGGGTAATGTGACCTAATACCACTCATTAACTGTCATTATCCATTTCAGAGGTAAAATCAATTTGCTAGATTTGTGTTCTTTGTAACTCATTTAGGAGATGAAATGTAATTTTTAGGGTAGGTAATACAGGTTTCCTCTGAAGGGAAAAAATACAAATGTGGATCATGAATTAGGTTGTTTGTATACTGAAATATGGTGTAGTAATTCTGTATGACTTCTTTGTGAAAGCGAAATGTCAGATAGTGCCTTTAAAATGAGTGTAAAGCTAAAATAAGTCCAGGTTAATCACCTTTACATGAGAGTAATAGTGGTTAAATCCTGATTATGATTTTCAGGTAATTCTGATTATAAACCATCTAATTGGTGCTAAGTTAATGCTTTCCATTTGGTTTCTGATTACCATCTGATCCAGATGTGCTAGCTATGCCCAAGGAGCAAATAAGTGTCCTTCCCTATGCTCTTCAGCAGCAATAACCTCTGCTCTCCTTCATCCCTTCCCTCCCCTTCTGCCCTGCTTCAGCTCCCCGTGCTGTGGCTCCCTTCTTCCCCCCGCTATCCTGTGCCCTGTCCTTCACCCTCCATTCTGCACGGAAGCTTTCAACTAACTACAGAAAGGGGAATGTACAAATGAGGGGAAAAAAGCGAAGTTCGCAAAACTGGTGACTTCCTGCTGTTGCATCATTAACGTTAGCGGTGTCTTCCATATTAATGACAACTTGATGGCCAGCAGTGGAGACGACTAACAGACCAAATGAAGCATGTTCCAAGAGCAGAGTGCAGACTGGTGGCAAGCTGCAAGCTTGTGTGTCAATGTCAATTTACCATATAAAATTTTAGGCCACACAGTAAAGTGGATTAAGGAACTCGGCCATCAACAAATGCTCTGGCAAATCCACAACCTGTCAGCAGTTTCTCTGCCTCAGCTGAGCTGAAAAGAAAGGAATTGATGGTAAATCAATAGTGCTCAGTTGTCATATGCAACACAGTATAATGGCACCACTTAACAGCCAAGCTATTTATGATAGTCTTCTGCTTTAAGGAAAGCTTAGAGTAGGTGTACCTTTCTGGAAAAAAACTCTTGTTTGTCCATGTGTTTCGCAATTAAATTGTTCCTTTCTTACTGATTTCCCAATGTGCAGGAGAAGGGGATTGCTCTCTAGTACTATAATGAAATCACAAATGTAGATGTGATGATCTACAGGTTTCCCAGTCCATTTTGAGGTATTAAGGCTTTACTAATACTTCTCTCATAAGAAAATGCAAACAGATTTAGAGTTCATGTTTTCTATGGAAATTGTTGTGTACTCTTACCTGAAGCATAGATCATTTTTGAGACTTTATTTTGGTTTGAGTTTTTTCTTTCTTTTGATCATATTTATCTGCCTGAAACGGTGTATAGTTTTCTTTATCAATTTAGAAATGATACAAGATAACATCCTTCAGCCTGAAAAAGATGGTAATAATGCATCGTTCACCTGAGTGTATGTCTGCAATGTGATCCTTGAGTTAGGGAGCAGGGCTGGAGTTCCATTATGCATTCCACCCCTAACTGCCAAATGTTAAATGTTTTGTTTACTGTGAAGCTTGAACTACATTGAGGCTGAGGATCTAAAGAGAAAAAATTTTCTTTTTTATACACTGTGAAGCATTGAGCTCTTAACAAAAAAATGCCTTGGGCCTGGAATTTTTTTATGATATGCACAGATTTCTGTGTTCCTTTCTTACTAGAATTTTGTTCAGTTGCACTAGTATCTACGGAGTAAGCTTTTTGATACTTTTCTATTTGTCAGCTAACCTTTCAATCAACTTTTGGCAGTGGTCTTGCAGGTTTTCACAGAAGGCACATTAACTGCAGCTATAGTTTCAGTGCCACTTTATGGAGATAGGCCTGTCTCTTACCTGATGTTTCAAGAGAACTTAAATACTTGGTCTTGTATTATCAGATAAAGGAGAACAGGTGTGTATGTTTGTATGTATGGATGTACACACACATATATATGCACATGTAGCCCTAATGTTCTTGCTTGTTTCAGGTATTTTTCATGTTATCAAAATACTTAAGGGTTAGTCATCTTGGGCAAGAGTTAAGTCATTCCAGGCTGTTGGAGACCGTATCTCTTCCCAGTCTGTCAGTGATACTTTGGAAGAGTCTCTAAAGTGAGCGTAGGTTGTGATCTTGCAACAGCACTTCACGACAGGGAGGTCTATCTTCATTCCTTTCTGAAAAATAACTGGTCTGTTTATTTATCAAATGTATTATACTAACAGCTAAGGAACCTCATTGCATTAGGCACAGTGTTACAGAGAACGGTCTTTGCCTTTACAAAGTTTTTATTTTGGTGGAATACTGTAGAAGACATTGGTTTATTGAATAAACAAGTGGGTATGCATGTCTATTCTTTTTTTCCAGTTGCAAAAGTGATTGAATTTCTTATTTGCTAGCTGTGGAGGGAAGAGGAGCAAATCCAGGCAGGTCAACTTCAATTATTTTCAGGGTGGTAGGGATTGTAAAAAAGCATGGCTTTTTTCCAAAACATTGTGCTTGCTTGCTTTGTTTGAGGAATGCTATTAAAAACAATATACATATAAGAAAATTTTATTGGAAGATAATGTTTTGAATATCCAAAATACTGAACACCTCACTTTGAAAATTACAACTTAAAACAAACCTCATTTACATGAGAAGAGACCTTATAACCTCACCTTTTTGACCAAATTATTCACTCATTTCAATATAAATTCAAATTTTGTTTTTGTGAGATCAGAACTACAGACTTAGTGAATAAAATGTGGTCTAGGTCCATTCCCACGTATATTTTTCCTGCTGTGGTGTTTGCATTCTAATCTACACGAATTCAGAACAAAAATTTGTTCAGAATGTGTTTTCACACCACAGAGGCCTTCTGCCTTTGAACTACCTTGGAGGCAGCCTGCTAGCTTTGGTGGTAACACTGTGCAAAAAAAGCTTCTCCCTATTTTTCTTCTGCTACCACTTCTTTAATCAGAATGCTGATTTATGACAGAAATACATTTTATTTAACCTGGGTTACTGTAATCACCTGAGTTAAGATATTCTTCTTTTTCCACTTCTTTGGGTTTTTTTTCTGAGTGGCAGAAAATATAGTAAAGACAAAGTAGCCTTCACTGGCATAGCAAGCATATCATGAAAATGTGTCTGAAAGATGTTTCTCTATCTCTTGGCTGAAATTTATATGGATACCAAGCTTTTATTGACCTAGTTCATTGTGTTATCTGAAGCAATTTATTGTGGTTCCTCTATGAGATATAAATTCACTGAATTCACCCTTGAGTACCAATACTTTCTATGCATGTTCTAATATATACATCAAATAAGAATTGTTGATGTATGGCTTCCAATTTCTCACATCTCTTCCCTGTTACAACACTGTCCCCTAAGTTTTTTTCCTACATTCTTCTCACCACTATATATTTGATTTGTTGTCTTGCCTCCTATCTTGAAAAGGGATTTATATTGATAGGCCATATATCCAAATGGGCTTTTGTATACCATGCCATGATCAGTCATTTTTAGCTGCAATTTTTATGTCTTTTTTACAAAAGATTTTTTCTAGATTTCTAGTTAAAGTACTGCCTTTGTCCAATTCATCCTTGGACTCTGATAAGCACTGAAGAGGAAAACCTAATGAATTTTGGTTTTCTGAGTTATCTGTTGTATACTGACCATAGAAATACACCCCCACCCCCCCAATAATGCTACCATTACCATATTTTTCGAGGATGCTAACATCTCGATTTTCCACCAGCTTTTCAGAAAGGATATTGAATGTTGGGCTTCATTTCCCTTATTGCCCTTTAATTGTAAAGCTCTCTAACGAACAGGAAAAATTGCAGATGTCGTGGTAAACAGCAGAACATCATAATTTTACATCGTGCGACATCTTTTTTGCCTGGAGTCACCTTGTACCAATTGACTAGATGAACAAGAAGTCCCTAAAATTTCCTTTCTCTGCATTAGTGCTGTCTCAAATGGGTTATCCATGGTGCTGAGTTGTACCACACTAGAATTTCAGTGCTGATAAAGATCTCGATTCATAAGATCATTGACCTTATGATTCACAAGACTTCCTCTGCTTAAGGAAACTGCCATATGCCAATGTCTGAAAGTTCAATCATTTCTCATTTTTAAACTTTCTCCTCCCCTAATAAAATGCTTATAGCCTAACTTCTAGCTGTTCACTCATGCAGTGCAACTCTTAAATCAGTGATACTAGACCTTAAATGCTGGAATTGCTTAGTGACCTCTTATTAATAAATTCAAAGTAGCTTTATTTTTTTAACTAGCTTAGTCTTATGACTTTTTTCTAAAGAAAAAAAAAATTTTAATATGTAGACATTGCATATCCCTTTATGTTGTAGTAAAACTCAAGAAGACATTTGCCCATCCTCATCAGTTTCCATTTACTTTGGTATTCAAATAAACAGATGTGACTGCATTTCCCTTGGCAGTGACGTCCTTTATTTAGTTTTGAATTTACCTTCTAATTGTAGAAAATGAATGTATCAAGGTAACAATACCTTGGTATGCCCTTCTCTACTCATGACTGTACCACATTAAGTAAGTGAGGTGCAGTCCAGTCTGATGTCCTGTTGCCATTGACGTGAAGTAGGACTATAAGCTTCACTCTTGTTTAGCTATTCTATATGTACAATTTGCAAGGGATTTTTCTGAAAGCCTGGGAAGAATTATCTTCTTTAAGAAGAAAAGCATGATGACATCTTTACAGGCAAGATGGAGATAGGGAGATGATTATGTATTTATTAATAAATCCAAACAAAGCTGTCTGAAATAAAAACCCGCTATACACTATTGTCCCCTTGGGACAAAGAATGAGAAAGGGAATGTACTGTAAATGCTAGTCACATTGTTTAATGCACTATTCAAAGCTATTCAAATATTAGAACAAGGACAGTTATTCTGTGAATAAAACAGGAAGAAGAATATGCACATTCAAATATAGCCTTATACTCCTACTTTAAATACCTAAATGAGCTAAGTCTAATATGTATTTTATGTATTATATAATTTTATGCATTATAAGTCCCTCCTCAATTCTTATACTCAAGCTTACTTGTGAGAAACTTAATTACCTATAACCATACAAGTGTGTTTCTTAAACAAACAAAACCCGCCAAACCTAGTCAATATGTTGCAGTTTGCATCTGTTCTAATGGCACCCAAAAGCAATTTTTCCCCTAAATAAAACTGAGTTATCTTCATTGTGGATTTATATAAAGGTTAAAATTTTCACCGCCAGGCAGAGGTACTGTTTTCAAAGTTCATAATTCTAAAACCATTCTTTGAAGAGACTAATAGTGCAGGTAAATTTTAAGGTGCTTTTCAGTGTGAAAAATCCAGGTGCAGCCTGTCTTATTGCAAAGAACATAGAGGAAATTGTGTGAAATATGCGGTACGATAGCTACAGAGAGCAACATTAGGAATATTTTGTGTTGATCTTTTAGATGTTTGGGACTTTTTTCTTTATCCAATTTTGTAGTTCTATATTCTCTAATATGCTTTTACAGTAATGTATTTGTTCAGTTTTTTCCTAATTGTGGCAGATTTGACCACTGGTGGCTTGAGTTTTATTCACCAGTTTTCTTTCATTCTACATACCTCTAAGAAATGCACTTCTGTCATTTTGTGGTGAGGACATTGCTGAGTCAGCATAGTAATAAATTGCAAAGAATGTCTCTGCAAATGGGTTATTCTAGCACATATCGCCAGTACTTACATGCTTGAGTGACTGCAGCCAAATGCTCTTCCTTAGTCATTATGAAATCCCTATTCCCACCTCTTATGTAATTCTAGCCCAAGCTACTTCTAATTCCTAAATTTGAGTAATTTCCTTGAAGCAATGACACAAGAACAGCAATGATTCACTCTCTGATATGTCTATGCAACGGCAGAAGCTTGGCAAGTTAGAGAATGAAATGCCCAAGGTCAGAGACAGTGCAATGTAGAAACTTTCTTTGTGAAACAGGTATAAATGCCTAATTCCAAAAAAGATCAGCAATCAACTGAACTGGATATAGTGATTTCTCACAGATTATATTCCCTTATTGTCTGAGTGCTTTATTTTAGAAGTTCTTTTAGGTGCAAGGGATTTCCAGTCTTTCATTCAGAGATGCAGTAAGAAGTACCCAAGTCACAAGAAAAAATAAATTTGTCTTATTTGGATTTCCCTCCCAGTCTTTGTTTACTTCTGCATTTTTTTTAAGATCTACGGTGCTACACCAAAAATATCCCTTCCCAGGTCAGCACCTTAACTATAGAAGTATAACATATTTTACCTGCTTTTTCTGTCCCTGTGGTTTGAGTTCTTTTATGCCATGGCCCAGCTTCAATGGGAAAGGCACATGATACCATTGTCTAAACTGTTCTGTGACTTAGAATTATGGGGGGAAATTGTGCATGGTGCTTTGAAGCACTCCGAGAAAAAAATCAAGTCACAATCTCCCATTTGTCTGGCGGAGGCTCAAATTAGTTTGATGTTCCATGATTCATGTCTTTACATTTTCTTTCAAAGAGAAAACAGTTTGTGAAGAAGAGCTTGTGATCTGAGTCATGAGTTTAGAAGAAATCCTGATGTCTAGACAGGAAGAAAAACTGCGATAGACCTCTTCTGCTTGACATTTCCTCCCATCTATACTCTCCCTGCTGCCTCCTATTGGTCAGTTCCTCCCAAATATTTTAAGTTTTCTCAGCTGCTTTTGTATAGTACTTGCCACTTTCTATTGATTGTATAAAACATTTGGGTATTTCAGCTGAGGGGATAAAACCATTCTGCTTGAGTCAGGTACCAATGTTTTGGTAACTTTATTTAATGCATAATATGTATGTGTTGCAAGTACATATTAAAAATAAGTATGAATAGATTTTGTCCCTCCTAAATAATGATGGCAACAGTAACTATCCAAAGAGGTCTAAAATACTATTAGGAATTATATGTAAACTCTGAAATGACTAAGAGTATTACTAACTTAATCTGTAAGTGGAAATGTTATGTATTATATGACTCATATTTATGAGTAACAGGACTATAAATGCAAAGTAACCACAAGAAGTACAAAACTTGGTCTGGGACACTCATTCTGTAATAATAAAAGGGGTGGGAGTGGGGAAGGGGAGTTTATGAACTTTCTTTTCAGTATGCTAATAGATTTTCAACTTTTAACTTGCATTTTGAGCAATTTTAAACTTTTGTTTGATTTGATTTGTGATCAGGTACTAAGTAAGCTGCAATAATATTTATAAGATATGAAAGATAAGTTTTGTGTATTATTACAACTCTTGCAGTTTAGATGTTTGTTAAAGAAATTCTAGTAAAAAATATAACCTATCCTGAGACATTCACTGCAGTGGCTGGGAATCAGCTGTATCTCTGGAAATAAGCAGGTCTTTACAATGTGGAGTTTACTGCCTTGTGTGATAGGCTTTCTCCTCTTAAATTCCATGCAGTAGCACAAAGTGTCATTAGGTAGTTTTAGATGCTTTAAATGTAATTACAAATCATTACTCACCTTGGAACAACGCCAGGCATGTAAAGTTTTATGAAAATAGTGATATACAAAATGGCTATTGATACAAATGCTATTCTTGTCTGTTGTTAACAACCATGTAATTGTTTCCAATTCCTACAAGAATAAAATGGAAGAGGATCCTAAATAGCAGTAGATGGTAAATAATGACCATAATGACATTGCATTTAAGCAGTATTTTAAATTATGGATAATAAGATACAGTTCTACCTCTGGGGATCACAACCTGAAAACAATATACGATGCAGCTCCCCTGTTAACTTCATTTTACTTGGTTCATTGTAAAAGAATATGAGTAAACAGGAAACAAACTGAAACCCAAAGGGTTACAGACACCAGCACTTGAAGCAGAACTCTTTGAACTCTATTACAATTCCATAAAATGTGAAAAATACTCAAGGGATATGATTTACATATCAGTGACAACCAACATTTCTTTTATGTGATACACCAAAGTAAAGTAAAACTGAGATGCAAAAACTTGCAAAAGAAAGAACAGTATACCATGCACTGATTTCAGATGTACACAGAGAAGATATCAACATATTTCATCAGGATGATAAATTTAAGAAAGAGTTATATGAATAAACCCAAGTTTTTTATATGACTCATGAGAAGTTATACATTATTGTGCTGTGATTAGGCTCTGTTGTAGCCCTTGAAGAACCCAATGTCGCATCACCTGGAATAAGGCTTCACCTTAAAACAAAATCTGCATGTGACTAATGTGTGTACACAGAACAGTTCCATTAAAGTTGGTGGCATGTTCAAGTCCCTGCAGATCAGTACCCCAAATATCTTCGGCATAGGAAAACTGAAGCAAACATGAAAATGAGTCAGTTGCGATACTGAACATGGCTCCAAATGAAGACTGCTTTCTGTAACTTCAAACAGAATGAAACAGGTGTTGGTTTACTTTGGTGTTCCTTTGATCAAGATGCTATGATGGTGCTGGTAAATCTTAAATCTGAAAGAGGAAAGTTGAAGGCTACGGCTCCATAATATCAATTATGGAGTAGTATGTATCATCATTATGACATAAAGAATTACGTCTGGGCCATGCTCACAAGTTTTATAAATCACTAAGATTGCTATGAGTTAGAATTCCTCACATAGACACATTTATATACTTTTTAGGACAGCTATATAGTATCAGATCTCCATCACGTAGTATAAAAGAATCTATTAAAACATGCCTGAGCACAATTTGAATGGGATTTGTTTACCTTGCTTAAGCAAGACTTCCAGTTCCAGAGGGAGTTTTTTTCCTGAGCAATGAATGCTTGCATAGCCAGTCTCCAGGGAGGTACTTCATTTTTCCACTATTTTTATTGGCTCAATAGGCTTTCAGAAACTGGAGGAGGATGGAGGAAGCAAAATTTTCAGGAACATAACAGAAGATAAATGCTTCATAAATTCCTAGGAGACTGGTGTCTTGTCAGAAAATGCCAATGGTTTTCTAAAAGTACTGTATAAATGTGCTTTGGAAGTGAGTGTCTTTTCTATTTCTCTTACACATCTTTAGTCACTGAATTATTTTGGCTATCAAAAATCAGATTTTTTGTATGAATCAGACCTACTAACATATGACAGTACAAACTGAGTAAAATCTTCCAGGTTATAAAGTGAGATATGTGAAAAATTGGAATGAGTGGTGTGAAGTGTGGAAATATACACATCTTTTAGTTGAGATTTGAGATGTAAGATTTTAATGGATTGAAGCTGGAAGGAGAGAAACAAGAATAGCACTACACACTTCTGCCCAATAGTCTGGAAGAGCATTCAGTGCATTCGTCACTGATAGCATCAGTAAGACTTAAAAAAAAATCCTCAGTTGTAAGATGGAGTAATTTTAATTCAGAAAGAACTCCATAATATGGAGAAGCTGAATACAGCACTGGTTATTAAGGATCTATATATCTTCAAAAAAAAAAAAAAAAAAAATTACCTTGGCTTGGAAAGATTATTCATCCCTTTAGTGAGCTCCTATAGGTGACTACTTCAAACCAATACATAACGCAATATTCCTTTTTGCTTTAAGGATGTTCCTTTTAGCTATGTCTATCTCAGGGCATCCCTTCCTCAGGCAAAAGTTGCTTTTTCAAATAAAGTTCCTATTTTAATTACTACTCAAATAATACAATAACCAATTACACAATACAATTCATAGTTGACTTGAAATAAATGCACAATTTGACCCATAAAGC
This sequence comes from Haliaeetus leucocephalus, assembly GCF_000737465.1. Classification (NCBI taxonomy): domain Eukaryota; kingdom Metazoa; phylum Chordata; class Aves; order Accipitriformes; family Accipitridae; genus Haliaeetus; species Haliaeetus leucocephalus. The sequence goes on from NW_010972574.1 coordinate 1,306,823, forward strand.
CCTTGTGCCCACACCTGGTGTTTTCAGTGATTCTTTGTATGTGTTCTTTAGTATGCTTTAGTACTATTTTTGCTACAGTAATTGTTGTGGCCTTTTAAATATATTTTAATTATGTAGATCTCTGTGCAGGGCTTTTGTGTGTATTTGGTGGGTATGTGGAAGGTAGCTTAATGGATAATAAGTAAATAGAGAATCACACGTTACAGTTCATTAGCTGTTCTACTATTTATGGAAGGAGATCGTTTAAATGCTGATGTGAGAAAAAAGGGCTTCAGGAAGAGGAGGAGAGTTCTGGCTCTAATTTCAGTAAGAATAGGGTAGTTTTGAAGTTTTTTGGTAGAAGGCAGAACCTTATGGGGACTACTGCAGTAAGCAGAGTGTGTGTAGTCACCAAAGGCTAAGAGTTTACTGGCAGAGGAATGGTCTGTTCTGTGACAGTTGGTCTGCCAGCAATTCTGGTTTTAATTTACTAGTGCGGATATAGCCTCTGAGAATCAGAGATTTAATATGCAGAATTTTATATAGGGAATTTGCCTGATCCACAAATCATTTAAAGCTAATTGAAGGGTGCTAGGCAGTTGTGCTGGTTTGGTCTGGGATAGAGTTAATTTTCTTCACAGTAGCTGGGATGGGGCTGTGTTTTGGATTTGTGCTGGAAACAGTGTTGATAACACAGGGATATTTTCGTTCCTGCTGAGCAGTGCTCACCCAGAGCCAAGGGCTGTTCTGCTTCTCCCCCCACCCCACCAGGAGCAGGCTGGCGTGTCACAAGGGGTTGGAGGGGACACAGCGGGGACAGCCGACCCCGACTGACCCAAGGGATATCCCAGACCATAGGACGTCATTCTCAGCACATAAAGCTGGGGGAAGAAGAAGGAATGGGGGGATGTTGGGAGTGATGGCGTTTGTCTTCCCAAGTCACCGTTACACGTGCTGGGAGATGGCTGAACACCTGCCTGCCCATGGAGAGTGGGGAATGGATTCCTTGGATTGCTTTGCTTGCACACACGGCTTTTGCTTTTCCTATTAAACTGTCTTTATCTCAACCCATGAGTTTTCTCACTTTTACCCTTCTGATTCTCTCCCTCATCACACTGTGGGGGCAGTGAGCGAGCGGCTGCGTGGGGCTGAGCTGCCGGCTGGGGTTAAACCATGACAACAGTCTATTGTTAAAGAACTATTTCCCTGGTTTCTGTGGTGCATTAGTACAACTGGAGAACTTTGTATCAAGACAAAATGCTGCTTTTGAGCCTATTGAGTCATTACAATATTCCTTTTCCTTCCACTCCTGCTTTAAAAAAGTGATACTGCTGATGACAACCCCCCAAAACCTGACTCAGCACACCTTTATATTACATACTTGCACTGAAGAGGTATGAGGAATAGTAATATGCAGTAAGTGCTGGCAAAGGGGTAGCAGGCTAAATGCCAGTTTATTTAACTAAGGAACTAAGCCTGAAAACAATTAAAACTCAATTCTATATAGTGATTGGGAAACAAATAGATTTCATTTCTTGCTATAGTCCTGCTTCTTTTACACATTAAATTCTTTACTGATTTTAGATTGTTTACTGATTTACAGTCAAATTTAAACTTACTGTTTCTTGATCAAGATGATCCAAAGGTAGTCTCAGATAAAGAACAGACTATAGGAAGGGAAAAAGTATGAAGGATGGCAGATGCTCCTCGTGATTATTCTACATTTCAGAGATCAAAGTCAGGTCACAAGTTTTGTTGGAGTTCCTTTACTTTTTCTGCATCAATACACATGCTTATGCTCTTCATATCTCCACCAGCTCTCATACCAAGCATCATGAGGAAAGGAGGGTTGTGTGTAGTATGGGTTTTATGTATGTGATTGTACTTGTGCACATGCATTTGTGTTTGCTGAGAGAATAGAAATACATTAGACAAGTCTTATTAGGATAAGATAATTATGTTTTAAAAAAGTGGAAATGGCCAGTCTGGAATGTAGCACAAAGGATAGTTAATTTTCTTTTACCTTTATCTAAAAAAACCCAATCTATTTCATTCACATTAGGAAACAAAATCCTAGACCGTAGGTGTTACTCTCTGCAGCATTTTTAATAGGCATTTGTATTGGGTTTTTGTGGCAAGGTTTTGGTAGCAGGGGGGGTTACAGGGGTGGCTTCTGTGAGAAGCTGATATTTGCCCTTATGTCCAATAAAGCAAGTGCCAGCTGGCTCCAAGACGGACCTACCGCTGACCAAAGCTGAGCCAATCAACAATGGTGGTTAACACCTCTGTGATAACATATTTAAGAAGGGGGAAAAATAATCCTGCACAATTGCAGCTGGAGAGAGGAGTGAGAACATGTGAGAGAAAGAACCCCGCAGACCCCCAGGTCAGTGCAGAAGGAGGGCAAGGAGGTGCACCAGGCGCCAGAGCAGAGATTCCCCTGCAGCCCGTGGGGAAGACCACGGTGAGGCAGGCTGTCCCCCTGCAGCCCAGGGAGGTCCACGGGGGAGCAGGTGGGTGTCCGAAGGAGGCTGTGACCCTGTGGGAAGCCCACGCTGGAGCAGGCTCCTGGCAGGACCTGTAGACCCATGGAGAGAGGAGCCCACACTGGAGCAAGTTTTCTGGCAGGACTTGTGATCCCATGGGGGACCCATGCTGGAGCGGTGTGTGCCTGAAGGACTGCAGCCCGTGGGAAGGACTCATGTTGGAGAAATTTGTGGAGGACTGTCTCCTGTGGGAGGGACCCCATGCTGGAGCTGGGGAAGAGTGTGAGGTGGAAGGAATGGCAGAGACAACATCTGATGAACTGACCCCAACCTCCATTCCCCGTCCCCCTGTACTGCTCAGGGGGAGGAGGTAGAGAAGCTGGGAATGAAGTTGAGCCTGGGAAGAAGGGAGGAGTGGGGTGGAAGGTGTTTTAAGATTTGTTTTTATTTCTCATTACCCTACTCTGGCTTTTGATTGGCAATAAATTAAATTAATTTTCCTGAACCGAGTCTGTTTTGCCCATGATGGTACCTGGTGAGTGATCTCTCCCTGTCCTTATCTTGACCCATGAGCCTTTGGTCATATTTCTTTCCCCCTGTCCAGCTGAGGAGAGGGAGAGATAGGAGCAGCTTGGTGGGCAACCTGGTGCCCAGCCAAGGTCAACCCACCATAAATTGTCTATGAAGTAAAGACTACAATTGTCCTCATCACTCTGAATTTAAGTACCACGAATTGTGTGCAGCAGCCAGACCCTGTGGCAGTGAATTTGCAGTTGCCCACTCTATAGTAAAAGTTTGGGAGAGACTGAAAGAGTTAATGTCTCAAACATTGTGGTGGAGCAAGTTCTGCTTAAATACGAACTCTGCATAACAACAAACCCAGCCTAGCAAGGAACCCCAGGTGAAAAGGAGCCGAGCAGAGCAGCACCCATCACCAACAGGAGGGGGAGGGTGTGCTGGAGGGTGCACAGCTCCCTGTGTTGAGGTGCTGCTCTGGTGTGCTGAGCAGGGCAGCTCACCACGTATGGAAAAAGATCACATCTGCAGGCGAGGGGAAGTTACCCCCCAAATGACCCCCAAGCCCAAAGGCTCACAAACTGATCATGACACCTAATTAGCCTAATGAGTTTGAGTGCCTGCCCGAAGGAGGGGCAAGGATGATAAAAGGGCACAAACTGAAGCCCCAGGTGTGCAAGCCTACTGCAACTGGACCCCTCGGCTGACTGGACCAATGCTGGACTCAGAACTGGTGAAATCTCTTCTCTTTTCTCTTCTCTTCTCTTCTCTTCTCTTCTCTTCTCTTCTCTTCTCTTCTCTTCTCTTCTCTTCTCTTCTCTTCTCTCCTCTCCTCTTCTCTCCTCTCCTCTCCTCTCCTCTCCTCTCCTCTCCTCTCCTCTCTCCTCTCTCTTTTTTTTCTGTAATCCCTATACCTCATCCCTTTAGACATAAACCATTGACCAAGTCTAGGACTAAGAGTGGATCCAGCTGCCCCTGGGCCCTTCTCCGAGGAGGAGTCTAGAAAGCAAGGGGGTCAACTCTGAATCTCCTGACTCAACTGGAGGGCTCATCTTATTGTCTTCCCTGAACTGATTCCCAAATATGCAAGGTCTGTAGTATATGTTTGGTGATGTATGGTTAGCACATGTTACACAGTTTACTGATATAGTTTCATGCCAATTTTTGTTGTGAGCATACCAATTTTGGTGGTGAGCATGCCAGTTCTTGTTGTGAGCAAATAAAAGTTGAGTTTTGTGAGTTAAAGGATCCTTGGTGTCATTTCACCTTAATCCTGACCTGGGAATCAGCAAACCTGCATCATCATCATCCTGAGAAATTGGGATGTGACAAAGATATCTCACTGGTGGCCATTTACTAGTCCAAATTCATGTCCTGAACGATTTAAGGAAATAAAAAGTTTAAGGTTCAAATATATAAATATTTGAACTTGTTTTTTAATATAATAAAAATTATCATTTCTGGGTTTGTTTATAGTCTAAACAAGTTTGAGTTATGTTACATTTTATGCAACTTGAACTCCTAAGGACCATCCATCTCTGACATTTTTATAGGTAAATGTCAGTGGCATCCTGATTTTTCTTATTCTGTTGCAAAATACAATATTGTGGGAAAAGTAGAAACTACACTATCTTATGCCATGAAAACCTAACCATGAAATTGAATAGAATTAAAATAGAAATCAGTCATGAGATGACCCTTTTCAAATGTGTGTGTTCTTACTCAGTGGCATTATAAATATCATTGGTAATCATCAGCACTGGCTAACATTTTTAAAAATGAATAAATCAAATACCAAAGTAAAAATAAATGAGGAAGTCAGTAGTCCTAATCTATGCTATTACTCACTAATTTCCATTGAGTGAGAATGCAAAAAAGGGTCCAGCTTTTACCTTTATCTTTTTTTGCATAGATTTTTTAGTACAAGTTATTTCCTGTTGCATTCTGCACGAACTTGGTAATATAACGTATAACAATGATACGGATTAAATGACAGGCCTACGACTTTTCAAACCTAGTAATACAGAAACTGTCAGAGTCCTGCAGGGGCTGGGGATTCCCTGGGGTCCAGGGCCGGTCCCGACCCCCACTGAGGGAGCAGGGCTGGGGGGCATCCGAGGGCAGCCCCCACCCAGGACATCAGGGACCTCTACGTGGGCAGGGATGATGAGGCCAGGCTGGGCTGCCAGCCTGCAAATTGGGGGGGCAGGATCAAGCCTGGTGAGGGGAACCAGGGTCAGACACAGCCCCAGGGTGTCTGGGCAGGACCATGAGGATGTAGCCAGGTTGGGTTTCTGTTGATCTGCAAGTTCCAGTTCATCGTCTCGTACCAGAGGGTTTCTCTAAACTATCCTAAGCTGCAGTTACACCCAAATTAGTTTACCTAGTGCTCTGCCAGAGTGCCTCCCCAATACTTTAGATCTGTGGTAATGCTGGAAAAAGAGAAGCTGGTAAATGAACAGTTCAGCAGGCTCTATATGTCTCTGTATCCTAAGTAGAGGTTACCAGCTAGAAGGCAGTGGTATGAGAGGGATATAAAACCACAGTGTATTGGACCCGTGTTTTATTTGCTGCTGTGCCATGGAACTTTGTTTTTTGTTTTTAAATGCTAAAAGATTCCTTTTTATTTGGGTAAGAATAGTTAATTATTAAATAATTTTTGAAATGGTAACCATTTTCTGACCTTAAGCAGAGGGATCATGGTCAGAAGCTGCAGGTATGTTCAGAAAAGGAATGATTTGAATATACTCTGATTTGCTTTGCTCATGACTAGTAACAGTTATAGAAACAATCCTGCTTCGGCAGAGAAATAAACAGGATGACCTAATAGGTCTTTTCCATCTCTTAGTCCTACGGTTCTGCTATTTCATAAAATACATTAAAAATAGATTTGCGTAACAGACTGGAACAGCTTCAAGCAAGCCATTTCAATCTCTCAGGAACATAATAAATATGTAATTTAAATACTGCCTAAAAACATATTTACTGATCTGTCTGCATTTATTCTTCCATTGGAGATTACAAAATGCGTATTTACCAAAGAACCCTCCCAAAATAATGTCAAAATCTGTCTTCATTGACCGAAGTCAGAGGGCTCAGAAGAAAGACTGAGGCTTTGTCCTTAGAGCATATTGCTCATGTGCCTTATTTTTAAGACCAGTAAGAGCAAGTTTTCAAAGTAGCACTAGTCTCAATTTGTTGATGTATTTCAGCAGGAATATCTTTGGCCATAGTACCCTGTTTTGCTTTGAACAATGTATATTTTCTGTACTTAGCTAGTGTCAGATGCAACCAGTCCGTTGAACAAAAAGCAACCACAAACAATGTGCATTATCTTTAGAAAAACAAGCTGGTCAAATAGCCACTTGAACCCTTTCCTTGATGAACTGAAGGATTAGTCATGTACCCTGGTTGCATCCATTAGAAATGGGACTAACCTGTCACGAAGAGACAGTGAAGGGAACAGACATACTGGTACAAAGCTTGTCGCCGACAAGCCTGCATCCTGGTGGGTATCTGCCTGCATATTGTTATCTTTGCCTCAAGTTTTCTACCTGAGACATGCCTTCCATGTGAGATTCGGAAGAATGGTGTTCACATTCCCTCTTTACTTACCTTTATTTTAGAGCTGCTTAATTATCCTTTCTCCAGTACATACTGTGCTGGGGATTTTTTTGATAAACCAGGTTCACTGGACTCTGGGATACCTCAAAAGCCAAATAATATGGTGAAGACAGACGTGATATGGGTGTCTTTGTACAAGAAACTTTTTCAACTTTTTCAAAGCTTGTCTTTGGTTTTACCTTCCTCACCTTGCATAGATCTAATATGTACTTTCTTGTAGTTCTGTCTTACAGTTTAGTGATTTTCCTAGAAGTCTGAGTCAAGAATTTGCAGCTGTGGTATATCCCAACTACAGCTTGGATCCACATAGCTGAGCCACTGAGTTGACTGTTAACTAGACCTTAAGTTCAGACAGTGGCATGACTCTGCATCAGCTTTGCAGAACTCCTAGGAACATGATGCATAGATACCCAGGCTGGTCCAGCAGGAAGTCAGCACAGGTATAATAGGATCCACTAACTCATATTGTTATTCATACCTTAGGAGAACCATAGTTGTTCTGCCATAAACTACAACTGAGGTATTAAACTTTGTCAGATCCAATCTGACTCTACTACGCAGCCAATTCAGGTGTTTCTGAATCTCTGCTGTTAACCCACAGCCTGGATAACCTGTCCATGGATAATTGAAAAGTGCATACTTGATAATATGATGATTATGCAAGCCTTAGTATTTTATTTGGTAATTCTTGAAGAAAGGGCATTAATCTTCCCTACTTAATATGTGAAAGGGACAGAGGTCAACAACTGGGGGATGAACTACAGGCTATCTGTTAGAAATGTATTATATCTCTGATAAATGACTTCAAGTCACGATGAAATAACCTTCCCTTATTAAGCTCTAGCAGTTTTTGATTCTTCACAATGTTAAGTTATTATTTCCAATTGAAATATTTTTTTATTTCTAATTTAAATGTTTCTAACTAAACACTGGATCTTGTTTGGCTTTATTTATCAGATTAAAGGGCCTCTTCACTGTATTTAGTTTCTATCAATTTTAAGAAAGAGAAAATGAGAACTTTTAATAACCAAAAGCTTAATTAGCCAAGTACTGTTGGAAACATTGGGAGCAGAGATAAAAAAACACAAGGTAAAAATTGTAAATGATGCACTTGCTGAGCCTGTTAGAGGAGGTATTTGAAGAGGAAAACTTAATGAAGCTGACTCAAAATTTGTATTGGAGTGCATTTGTAATAGCAAACAGGTCTGTCTGGTAAAGGTAAAGTAGGACATTGCCATGCTTGTGTAACAGGAAACAAAATCCACAGGCTGCTTCTGGTGGAGCAGTGTAAGAGTGGTGTATGTCAGCATTCCTTGTTTTGCTCCTTTCTGGGATGAAACAGAGCAATGTACCCTATAGATATGTTAGTCTCATGTTGCTTTTAAGCATTTATTTTTTTTAAGACTTCCCTATTTTTACAACACCCCACACACACTTCAAAATCCCAGTGCAGAAAACTTATTCAGCTGAAAGTTTTACTCTGTCTCTTTCCAAGTTTCTTTCTGCCCACCAGGTTATACACAAGCAAAAGTACAGTTATGATGGCCAAGTAGCACTTAACAGAAGTAAACTGAGGACATTGTGCTTTTTTATTATTTTTTTAAAGAGTTGTCACTTCTAAGTGTGGTACTTCTAAAGGTCCAAATACTTGAGGATTTCATTCACAACACTTTAATGAAAACGTGTTCCCCTATTTCACATTAAATAAAATACGGATGAAAACCAAAAGGATTTTCAAGACGGCTACAATAGCATTACACTTTTACCAGATACCAATTCTGCCCCACCAAAAACACATGCATTGTGTACCTTTCTGTCAGTCTGCCTTGTTCTGTTATGATGGAGAAAGATACTGGTAGTCACTCTTTATCTAAGGATAGAAGAACTTAGTAAAGAGAGTAGTTCTTTTTAATAAAAAGACGAACTCTAACTTTGGCTTTATGTTCTTTAGAATATATGGGAGCTGGAAGAAAGAATCAGAAGGAGAATGAAGGCTAATCCCCAGTTTAGCAGCATGAATTAAAAAGATCTCTTTCAAGGCCTGCTACTTTTCATTCCAAAGATCTGAATGGTAGCATCTCTTTCCAAGTGTGACCCTTCTTATCGTTGAATAAAGGAGTGTGGGTTTTTAAGAAAAAGAAACAGTTATGAGAGCTTCAGTAAAGTCATCAAAGAGCATGGTGTTCTCACACAAATTAGAAGAAAAAGATCTTTTCATACAAATCTGTCTGAAGAAATCAGAATTTTAACAGCAGCTATGGGCTATTGTTTGTATCAGGCCTAATTAACCTGGAGAAATGGTCTGTTTAGGGTTATTTTTAAACTATATATTTATACATAAATTTAGTTTCCTGTGTTCCTTTCTACTTTTTTCCTTGTTACCTTTCATAAAATACCAGGCTGCCTGCAGATCTGCTGCTGATGTGCCCATGGCCAGCCATTGATTTCAGAGAATAACCGCTGGCAGGCGTGCGGTTCTGCTGCCAGCAGGTCCTTCCTCCTTCCCTCCTCTGCATCAGTGAACTCAAGCATCTGAAGAGCAGTGGTAGCAATACACTCAAGGTAGTTTTGGAAAAGTTTTAATTGTTCAATTGTGCTGTGGTGTTAGAAGTGATCCAGAAGTCCTACTAACTAATCTTACATTTCCATTCCACGTTACTTTTGGGCACTGTCAGTTTCCTTTGGGTCCCCAAGATTTAATTTTCACATTACATTTTTGTCACCTAACAAATGCCATTGGAAGCTGTTTCTTTAGCAAATCTTAGTTTAGTGAAAAGTAGAAGCAGCATGGAAAGAGATTTCCCCAGACAGTTAAGGCAATAAAAATAGAATGTATCTCTTTAAAGAGAGTTTCATTCTGGATTCCAATAAAACAGACAAATTCATCTTTCTCTTCTTTTTTTCCCCCTTTTTTAAAAGTTTAATAGAGGTTATAGTAGTGTGGTTTCAAATAATATCAGAGGATCTAATTATTTTTGTTAAGAATCGTGAAATATTTCTAAGCTGTACTTTATTACATTCAATTTCAAATCACATTTAATTATTATCTCTTAAATAAAAGGAAGGAGTGAAAAATTATGAAGTCCGCACAGACTGAGTATATCTATTTGAATTCACTCCCTAAACCTTGAGCTACTAATTTGATTATGAATTGAAACATTTGTGGGGACTACTAATTCCATTGCAATCCTCATTTCAAATACCCTGACTGATGGCTCTACTTCTCTGATAACCTTTTGCAGAGTTTATCAGATTCCTTTGGGATTTTTTGTTACTTTTCTTTTTAACAAAGAGTACTTTCTGACTTCAAGTCTGCAGTTAACAAGACAACAGATGAGAATGCTGAAATCATAACTGTGGCTTTATTTCCTTCTACTGGGTGAATTTCTTCATTTTAGTTGGGTACAGGGCCAGGGAAGTACTATTGCAGGCAGAAAGGTAACCACATTATTAGCTGCATCATTTGTATGTGCTTCTGAGCACCTGAAATTAAATTAATTCTGCTTCTGTGTATAAATGCTTTGGAACTTTCCAGCTTCGTTTGATAACTGAATTTGAAGGAGTGATTTTTTTTTTTTCTTTTTTCTCCTTCCCCTGGTAGATCAATATTCTATTTTCCACTTATTTTTTAAACCTCTCTCCCCTACTTTGCTTTAAACTGACTGCCAAGTGGGTAGAATACTGGGATGGAAATATTCAAGAGATACACACTAAGAGAGAATATGCTTTTGTCCTGGCTACTCAAAGCCTAGGGAATAATTGAAAAATTTGAATTAGGGGCAGATAAAAATACTGAAAGGTGCTTATAATTGAAAAATGTTGCTCAGTTCTCCAGTGCAGGTTCGTTGATTTACTAAGAGGCTTGTATTACTAAGATAGCCGAGCAAAAGTTAGAATACTTTACTATGAGATCTGCTTGATATACTTTGATATAGAGAACGAACTGCTAATTGCTTAATGATTGTCTCTCTGTAACTTTACATACCAAAGACTGGTGTTCGTCAAGGATTAAGCCTGTCACAGACTGGTACTTGGGAGTGATGAGCAAGAAGGAACCATGAACAATCACAAAACTTAATTAAATGTTTGATAAATTTACGATCTTGTCGAGAAGACACAAGTAGAGGCCTTGCTTGAATAGATAGGGCCAGAAAAGGTAAGAACTCCCGCCTTTGTTCTAGTCCTTGTAGATAATTTAGCTTAAACTAACCATATGGTTTTACACCACTAATGAGAACTTAGATAATAAGAGCACTAACGAGCACTGATGTATCAAAACATGTAAAAGACCATACTGCGCAGAATCACCTGAGGAGGGTCAAAGAGCGGACAAGTGAGGAAGACTATGGAAGACCACCAGAGGACTCCTGAAGACCACCAGAGACCTTCAATGCGCCTGCGTATAGGACATTTGCATATGCTAATAGTTTCCCAGAAAACTAATGAATATGTATAACATTTCTCAGAAATCTAGTGAATATGTATGTAGAACATGTACTTAACCTGCACAATTAGACCCGACGGCACGCACGACTTTGGTGGGACTACCCCCTGGCTGAATGAACACACCTACTTTACAATCTCACTGATTGTGGAGTCTGTTTTCCGCACGTCATACATGGTGCCTGTAATGATGTTTTACAAAGGACATACAAATGGCACAACATGTCAAGTGAACATTTGTTCTTTTAGTGCAGCAGACTCTGCCTAGAGTAGAACATTTTTCCTGTATGATTATTGTATTGCAGAGCATGGATTGCATTCTGTGGATACATGGAAAAAGTTACTGGACTTTTCTGTGGGGATGTAGAGCTGACAGGCATTACTCTGTCCATGGGAACTCTTTATTCTATATGCTGGCTATTTTGAATCATAAGATAACAAAACCATGTTGCTTGAAAAATATCCAAACAGAACTGGTAATTTCATAAACAAGAGGAGCTCTTCGGGGCATGTTGACTTACTGTAAATCAGTCCAAATGAAAACAGTAAGTTTTGAATATTTATTTGAAGAAAAATAGAATAGGTAGTGATGTTTTGGATAAGACTTTTGATTGGGACCTCTAATTTGTGTCCTCCTTATGATAGGTTTGTCCCTTCTCTCTGTGACCGTTTTTTTGTATGAAGGACATTGCACAAATTCAGCCAATTTTTGCTTTCTCGCGATACTGAGGGAAGAAGGAAGAATCTATAGTCTATTAAATAACAATAGTCAGGTGTGGGTTTCTGTTGGTTATTGGGACTCATGTTCATAGCAGAAGAGAGTTTTGCAACAAAAGATGCTAAGGCTATGTCTTGGATCAAGCTGTAAGGAGATCCCTGGTGAAAAGACTGCATTACTCAGCTCCAGCTTTCTCAGGCTGTATTTCTGTGGCACTGCAGTATTGCTAATAAGCCAGCCCTGCTGATTAACAGAAAGATGACTTCATAATCCAGGAAAAATTCTCCACCAGTGCTACTAAACTGCTTTCAGGGATCTGAATCTGTTCAAGTTCCCTTTCCCAGTCTGTACTTGTGACAATCATTATTGCACAAAAAGATTAACAACTTTGTAGTCAACAACCAAAACTGAGGATGCCTCATCAGTAACCTAAACACACACCCTTTGCTTGCTGTCTGCTTGGCTCTATGAATCTTGCAGTATGTTTAGCCCCCAGGCAGTCCATTGCTTAATGTGTCCTCTATTTTGAATCATCATTCCAAGATATAACTCTCCCCAAATCTTTAGAGAAAGCCTTTATCTTTAGACTTGGTTCTGAGAGCCAAAAAGCTAAAAACCGGGTATGACATTTCACTCCTGGGCACATAAGTCACCGCTAAATCTATATTTATGTATCTGTCTTGAACTGGTTTCTGTTAAGCACTCTGACTGAGATTAGGCATGGCAAAGTTTCACAGTACAGTTTTTTGAGGATGAAGCAGACTCAGAGTTCATGCATTTCCAATAGCAGGTCTGTCTGCAAGGTTTCTCAGCTTGTTTGTCTTTCCAAAACAGAGTTTTCACTTCTGTTTGCACTGTAGAGCCAGAGGAGTTAATGAGCTGGATTCTGTCCTGTCTCAGTACCTACAGAATTAACAGCTAAATTCTCATTTTCAAAATCATTTTGAAAGCATTATATTAAAGGCATTAATAAACAATTTGGTTAGATATTAATGTCCCTATGTGAATTACAAGTACTAAATGTTGAGAATCCTTAAGAAAATATATTTGAGTCTCGGATCCTAGAAATGCTCCTTGTACTCAAAACCCATAGCTCCCACTTATGTGGAAACCCCCCCCTCAAGCAACTTCAAAGCAAAGATAGTAGAAGACCTCTAATGGCAGCATACTTGTTGTCTAAAACTGGCTCATAAATTACATTTCCTAAAGTAGGAAAATGGATTCCACAATCCAAAATTACATTCAAAGGGCAAAGTAAAAAAGAGTTACTGCCTTGCATAAGAAGACCCAATAATGGCAAAGAAAAATGGCTGCAAATTTGCGTGACTGTCAGGAACTATTTTCTTAATAATTGCTAAATCTGTACAGAAGAAAGCTGGTAGAAATGTTGTTCAAACACAACATGAACATCATGGTGACAATTCTTCAGAATAGCCAGGCAAGACAGTTTTGTCTCTATGAAATACACTACAAAATCATAATTACTTTTTAATTTGCTCGCTCCAAGCCTTCCTGGCTGCTGTCAATATCTTTACGTACCCGTGACTACACCTGCCTTCCGCTTCATTGCCAGTTTTAACTTATGCAGTAGCAGCAGTACTTAAAATATTATTTCCTTCTCTAAAATTTGTTATGGTTCTTTTTTGGACCAGAAGTTGGTGTGAATCTGAACAGTCTATTCCACCTAAAGAGGGTGGTTGCCATTTCACAAGCACGCACTGACTGTGTTACTCCATTCAGTTATTCTTGTCTTTCACTGGTTATTACTAGATCATCCAATTTGTGTTATTTGGTGAGGCAGGAGTGACTGCCCTGTTAAAGAGGCATGGTGGAACCTCCTGTAAGGATGTATATGGGACCTGCTTTCTTACGCGCTCAGTTCTTTTTGGGCTGTGGTAGAAGGAGGTCCGCTAGGAAACGAAGACAAAGTCAGAGCTAGCTTCGTTTCTGTCCGATTCCTGTTTTCTTTCTGGTTGGTTTGGTTTAAAACTCTCTATTAGGAGATGGCAGTTGTATTTAAACTTCACAGAATGCAATTTTGTATCTTAGGTTGGGATCAAGGGGCAGAAGGAAAGTTTTGTGTAGATTGCTAAACCTAGCACAGATTAGCACATATTATCTTTCCTTTCAGGGCAGATTAAATTCTCTCCTATATGTATGACACCAAGCTAGCACCACACTTGATTTTATTAATAGGTAAACTGCTTTCCTGAGATACTTCTTTTATTTGGTGACAGAGATTAAATTCAAATTTTGGGTGTATTTTTGTTACTTTTTCCTTATAACCAGATCCATTTGAGATGCCTTTGCTAAGATACTATCTAAACGCCCTCCTTCTCTTTCCCAGGATCACTTTTGGTTTTACCTCAAATTGCTCAGAATATTGGTAAGAAAAACAGAGATTTTGTTTATGATGGCAAGCTTCTCTTTTCACCCAAAGTAGAAGCTACACATTTTCTTCCTTCAGCTACTGGTTTATTGTACGTCTGTTCTTAAAGAAAGACTGAATTTATTTTTGAATACCAAGTTGCTCTGTACTTTTGAGAAAATAATGGTGAAATAACAGAAGTGTGGAGAGCCACATCACTTCCAAAGTCTTGCTGTTACTGTAGGACTGTTTGCTCTAATGTCTTTTCACTGAAAATGTTTATTTCCAAGAAGCTCATAGAACTTCATGAAAGAAGGAAATAATAAAAATGAAATTCATCAAAATGAATGTTGTCCGACATTTTCTGTGTTGCTATTGTTCGGTGAAATATTGTTATTACTGCAAGGTTAGTCATTTAACTTTAGTTCACAGTACTCCTTTTGGATCAGTAGCTGCTTTTTCTGCTGGGATTTATTTAAAATACCTTAGCAGCATTAGAGTCCCTGCAACTTGGGCTAGTACCTTCAGTTTTCCATACCTGAGCTTCTCTTATCTCTTAAAAAAAAAAAAAAAAGTAAAAAAATATGCAACCTTGATTATTGTCTCTCTGGGTTAAGTAAGAAGAGAACAGACCAGTTAGTTAGAAGTTCTCCACTGCTGGGTAAACGCTGTTCAGAGGTATTCAGCTGAGAAAATACCCGATCATATGATGTTATAATGTGCTTTTAAATTCTGAAATGGAAGGGCTTACTCAAGTACAAAAGTGCACTTTACAAATATTATAGTAGTATCTTCCTCTGGTTTTCTTCTTTCTTGTAGATATAAAGATGATTGTTTTTTCTTTCCTTCTTTTGAAACAGTTTAGTTTCGCAAGTTAGTATGCCTGTGGTGTGAGCAGATCAAGTGTCTCAAGTTGGAATATCAGAACTGTCTTTACTGGTGGTATTGGCACCACTAAGTGCTTTGAACAGAAAATAGCATTGACTGATACAGGAATAGATGTTGGCCTGAAATACTTGAGCTTACGCTGTCGATCTGAAAAGCTACTACAACCACAAATTGCACGAGATGAAGCAAGTTCTGGAGTATCCAGGAGCCTTGAATAAGGGAGGTAAATAGCCACAGTCCAAAAAGTGGGGAGAGGCCTATATATATATATATATGTTCATGTGAAATATCCCTGCTATTTCAGGCTGCAAGTTCAGTGCTTGTTTCCAGCAGTAATATTTTGATAATGGGTTAATGGAGATTGTTATGATCAAATGAAATTAATGAAATTGATAAGGGGAAGGAAGGGGGTGCCTACTCCAACTTATTCATTCAAAAGTGAATAGTCTCTTGTGGATGCTATCTTCATTTACCTCCAACAGTTCAATTAATCTTAATTAGACTTGTTTATTAGGAGATTTGAGTATGTGTATTTAGCACTGAAGTTTTTCAGGTGTTCCTGTCCAAACAGACTGGAAAAGAAGTACAATCAATTGAATGATGTAGGGGAGTAGGAAATGAAGACTGCTTCAGCAGGATGCAGGCAATGCGTGATCCTAGAGATGCATTGCACCTTTAAATCTTTACCATTTCTAACAAACCATATGAAATCCCTCCTTGAAGTCACTCTGCAACAGAGGCAATGCAGAGAATATATTAGACCCAGTATCTCCATGACAGCACCTGTATTAAAAATGGATGGACAGCTCCTGAATACCCATTGTTTGCTGTCACCACAGATAGGATTCGGCTAATGAAACAGCTAATTAGATTTTTGTAATCCTGTCGTCATTGTTTGAGAGGTGACACTTTGCTTGAATTTCTCATGTGGATCTCTTCAGTCTAGGAAGGAACACTTTCCTCTGGCCAATTTGGCTCTTGTCACTTTGCTGGAATGGCAGTTCCCTCTGTAGGAGTAATGAAATCACTGCCTTCCCAAACACAACTATGTCACTCAGCATTTAAATAGAAAAGAATACGAAAATGAGGATCCGATTAGTCAAACAGGCCTGTGTTCAAAATCCATTTCTGAAATCAAATAGTAGAATTGGATTGAGTTCATAATAGAAGAATTACTTAGGTATTATTACAAACTGTATTACATATTCATGGACTTGCTGAATGTGCATGGATTTGCCAGGCATTCTCGGTTCCCCACTCCTCATTTCTATCCAGTGCAGATGCAGCAAAGGGATAACAACTAAGTTAAAAGCCATCTAAATTAAGGTGTGATTAAGACAAGTTTGGGTGGATGCTGAGTGTTAATCTCATAGGCCACATTCTTCTGCAACATAAGAAGGTGCAGCTTTCACTGATAGCTCTCTGACTTCAGCAGTGCATTGTGATGAGACTAATTTATGAGAGAATGTAGTCCTTGAAGCTTCACTGAGATGTGTGTTGGTTTTTTTTGAAAGCCTCCTTGTTAACGGTATTTCTGCTAGTATTGATTTCTAATGGGAGTTGGAAGCTTTATTCGCTTAGAGATTCTTATAAAATCCCTGCAATTAGAGAAACAAAATTACACTGACCAGGAAAGCTGTATTAATTGGTAACTCAATATTGTTTGACCCAGATTGTCTGTGTTTCTGCCTGGGTGTTCCCCTGACATCTGTGGGGCTCTGAGTTCTGTCTGCAAGGAGCTCACTGGGCAGCTCAAATTATACTCAGAAAAGTCTTCTCATCAGGGGTCCTTACAGTTAGTATGTTAAAATAGCAAAGTTGAGTGAATCGATGTGCAAATTACCAACCTTCAGGGCAGGTACAGTTTGTTGAACAGCCTTGTGATGTCAAACACATTCTCCAGACTTAGATATAATAAATACTGTAATGTAACTCAAAGTGTTTATATGACTCTATATGGCAGATGACCTGCACAACAGACCTGATTATAGGATTACTTGATAAAGTATCTTGTCTGCTGCTATTCTATTAATATTAACACCACAGGCCTATTTGGTTTAATTACATAAATGGTATATATGAATGCCTTATATTTCTTTTGCACTTCTAAACGCAGCATCTCAAGGGCTTAATCCATAGCCTGTCTCACGACATCTCTGTTGTAGTAGGTGCCATCTCCACGGTGTTCCTAGGCAAACTTCAGCAAAGAAAGTTCAGTCTTGAGTCAAGTCAGAGGTCAAACAGGACTGGAAACTGGATCTCCTAAATTGAGCTCCACCTGTTAGTGACTCTGTCTTATCAGTTACTTTTCATGGTCTCTGGGTCAGACTATTTTGACTCTGGTTTTTTTCTTGCATCAGAAGAGCTGTGGTTTTCAGGAACTTGAGTCTAGTGCTGAAGCAGGATTGTTATTACTACCTTCAGTTCTTATTTTAAGTGAGAAGACAGCAGTTTTCCGTGATCAGATATGAACCACAGAATTAGTACACTTAAAAAAGAGAAGAAAAGAAAAGACTAATTGCAAAGGACATTTGGAAAATGTTTCAAACTTTTCACAGAGGATTCTATTTCTGTAAAATTCCATCAAATTTTAGCTTTACTTTTCATAAATTTTCTTTTCCATTGCCATTCTTTATCTGCCTTATGTATATTTAGAACTCAGCTGAATAACTGCTTTGGTTTCTTCAGATGCTGTCATCCACATTTTGCGTAACTGAGATGTTCCGTTTTCAGAATACATCTGAAATAGACTAAATTACATGGGACATAACTGCTTTCACAGAATTGTTGGAAGCTTGTTGCTCTTTTTCATGGATCTTTAAATGTTTAAACATTGTACTTAGAGTGTACGTCTAAGAGATAGTGTCTCATACCTTTGAGTTGCTTCTGGTTCTATAAATTGTTGAGAAGTTTTTAGAAAAAAGCTTTTTTTAAATAAAGAAATATTTACTTTTACAAGAGAAACTGGCAACTTTTAATCATGAACTTTTAGTGGTTATTTTGAAAAACAATTCTGTTTAGGTACTGAAAAATTTCATTTTCTTTTTTCTGTTACTGATATTGAAATACTTTTCTTTCTGAAAATAAGAATGGCCCAAGTACCACAAGATTAATTTCTACAAAATATTTTATACTTGTCCTTACCTAAAGGGACTATTTTTAGCACGTATAGGTCATGTCAAGGTTTCAAGGATGCTAAAAAGGACAACTCCTATATTTTTGCTGGGGATGTTAGTTCATTTTTTAAATATGGGCATTTGTCTACTAAGAAGTAGAAGAAAAGTAATTTCACATGCTTCTTGAGTTTTGAGGTATTAATGAGTTTGGTCATTACAGACACAAAGTCAGTCCTCTTAGTAACATAACTGTAATTTAAAACCCTCTGAGTCATGTAGCCTTTCTGTGTAGCTATTAATTATTAGTGATAATTGCATGAAAAGGAAGTTGTTTGTCTGCTCCTGCTGCTTATTCTCCACCAGAAAGCATAATCCTTTGTTTGTGGACAGCACAATTAGCAGCTTTGAGGATCATAATTATTTCATACCTGGGGCTTAGAAGAAACTGGGGGGAAAAAGATACTGTTAAGCCTTGTGTGAAAATATTGAGTTTACTTAGAGTTACTTTTCAAAGTTTCAGTTGTCTGAGACATGAGTTTGTCTGTAAAAGATGTTAATCTGCTCGATCCACAAGTGTGTGTGTGAATGGGTTACTGGAGTATGTGTAAGCAATAGTGTTGATCTAGTTATAGTACACAAAGCAAAACACAGTAATAACAAAAAAATCAAAATAACGACACGAGATGTGGCACAAAAATAAAGACCCAAACAGGATATTATCTTACAATGGAAGTATAACTGACTGACAGAGAATAGATTTGATCTTCCTGGGTACCTCTGAAACTGATACGAGCTAGCCTGACTGAGAAGTTGGGGAAAGAGAAAACCAAATCCCTGACCAGGTGGACCAAGTAGTGGTAGATTTTTCTGCCCCTCTGGTAACTATTGTCCTTCTTTGTAATAGGTGTTGATATGGTATTCTTGGCCATATTTCCAGTGTAAGTGTGATGGTATGCAAATACATGCTTTTTCCAATTCATTATCTGATACAAGTTCAAACTTATTTACATGCTTCAAAAGATAGGTATTGTATTTTCAAACTTATAACTCCTCTAACTTATCTAAAGTGACAGGAATATTAAGCCTCATATGTAACTGTTTCAGTTCAACTAGGGCACGTTTTGGCATTCCTGTTCATACTAGCACGATGCATTCTAGCAGACAGCAGCTAATGATAATTTTGGCTCTGTAAGAAATCACATTTTCTTTTTTAAAAAGTAGTGAAAGATTTCAATCTGTTAATTTATCAATCATTTGTATCACCAGAACTCAGTATAGACGGTGTGCTGAGGGACTAGAAATTGCTGAGATTAAAAACCAAATCATTTAAAAATGAGAATTTTCTGGTTCAGTTTAATTTCCATATCTATGATTTTGAAAAATATCTGATGACTTTGGTGCCAGGGATGATATTTAATTTCTCTAGGCCCAACATATCTGTGAAAGAGCAATCTTCATTCTACTTGGATTTCTTCATCTTCATTTCTTCAGAAAAATAGCCAGCTGAATTGCAGCTTTTCTCTCAGTGATAGTAATTTGACAAGAATACAGAGCTCAATTTTAAGCTTTGAGCTTAGTTAGTGGCTAAGACAGCAAAAAAAAAAATCCTCCATTGAAGCTAGGCATACTTGATTTGTGGTTGCTGAAATGATAAATGTTAAACCTCATAATACATTTTTCTTAACAGAGTCACTTTAAAGGGTATCAACATTAAAACAATAGTTAAGCATGTCAATTAAAGCATACTAACATCCATTTTATTTTGGCAGAACCAATAGTTCATTTCCATTTAATTTTATTTATAACATATTTAACCTGAATATGCGCAAGTAAGGAGGAAACAGGAAAGTGAGTAGTTTTTGGTTAAAAAAAAATATATATATATGTACATAAATAATCATTATTTGACCTATAAGAACATTTAGTGGTTGCTGTCAAAACTAGAATCCATTGTATTACCAATAATATAAATAGAAAGGCACTGTACACTCTGAAGAGTTTGTCTAAACAAAAGTGATATGCAAGAACTGCTAGGGAATGAAAATGACAGCTTTGGTGGTATGAGCACACTGCATAACTTTCAGCATGTGTAGTCTGATGTTTCTGCATAAACTGTTTCATAACGTTAAATATTCTGTGCAGACCTGTACCATCTTGGTGTTCTCTAAGTGTTCTTTCACATGCCACTACCACCAGTTGCTTCTCTCCCTGCAGTTTCAATTATTTCTTCACTGGTCTGCTTTTTAGTTTGTATATGGCAATCCCCAAATACGCACGCACTAACCAGCTATTGAGCAAATGACCTGAATGATGGTGGTACAGACCAAGGCTCTAAAACAAGTACCAGACGGGACACGTATTCTTTGTAATAAAGCCATCCATGATCCAACTCTGGATAAAACAATGGAGCATGCCTGGTACAGAAAAGATGCCAGCGTGGTGTTGCCTGGGAAGCAGATCTGTTACAAACCTGTGTTCCTGAAAGCTGGGTCTGGAGAACAGGTTAGCTTATTGACATTGCTTAGTGTCCTGGAATCTCCTTACAAAGGTAGTACTTGGAAGGACAGATGTAGAATGGAGGGGAGACAAGTCCCAGGAACTCCTGCGCTCCCTATCTGTTATTTCACAGAAAGATAGCAATGACTATCATTTAGCCTTCTCCTTTGTTTCCTGGCATTTATGCAGCTAAGTGGAAGAGATTTAATATATCTATTTCGAAATGTATTTAATAGCTACTGACATGTCCTTCAGCAACCAAAGTCAGCGTGGTACACGTCAGCGTGGTCCAAAAAAAGGTTAGTCCAAAAGTCAGCAGTGCTTCCGAGCAGAAATATGACTGAAAACCTGGTAGTAAAATTAACTCGTGTTGTATGTGTCACCACTTCCACTAAGGTGCTTAGGGACTCATTTCAGCCATTAATTTAAAACAAGTAGCTCAGGAGTCCAGATCATTCCTTATTGTGAATTCTTGCTGCAATAGCATAAAGAAGGAAGGAAAAAACAAGCAGACAAAACCGAAAAAATTAGTAGCCTTGAAAGTTTGAGGGTTTATAGCGCGAGGTCTGTGGTTGTGCCACCTAGGAAAAAAGGCAGCTGTTGGTTGCCCTTATAGCCTACTTCAGAAACTCAGCAAATTCTGTTGAGCTTTAGGCGCTGATGATGGCTAAATATATTCAGAGTTAGCCCTGTGCGCTCTTGTTCTCAGTTTGCTGGGTCTGTGTGACTTCTTGCTTTCAGGGAGATTTTGAGGAGTGCTTAGTAGCTCTACCTTAAGCATCTGCTGTAGTGATTAATATTTATTTCCCAAGAATTCTCTTAGGAGTGGTTACCAGGATATGCTTACAATAGCAAATGTACCCAGCTTCAATCACAAATGATAGCTATCGTGAAATGACATTTTTGTAAAAACTGCCAGAGGCCCAGTCACCCAACCTGCACCTGCTGATCTTCTGTGTGTGCGTGGGATTTGCTTCAGTTGCCTTTTTCTTGATAGAATATCTTTCAGAGAAGCAGACTTTTTATTCTTGTTATATATTCTGGAGAAAATATCACAGGGATCTTTTCCCCAGTGTTTAATACGAAAAAGGGAAACAATATTTTCAAATAGGAAATTGTTTAAAAGTGTCTAACTTAAGGTGAGGAAAAGAGCCAACTATCTCAATGGAATATTGTAGCATTCTGCTGATCTTGTTTCACATAAATCCATTTATTTTTGTTCGAGCCTTCAGTTATGTGTTAAGGTACTTTCTGAAAACATTGCCTTTCATTCCGTTGGCATACTTATTGGTTGGAATATCTCTGAGGAACGGCAGGCTGTTTACTAAGCACGTTTTAAAGGCAGATGGTTGAATAACTGGCTTTCTCTTATTTCTGGAAATGGACTTTACTTCTGATGGAGAGGGGGTTTTTTTAAATGTCAGTTTTGCTTTGCATCTCAGCAGAAGAAGCTCTACTTAGATATAATTCCTAACAAGTCAGGCCCTCAGTATTGGGCAGCATTTCACAAGACAGTTTAAAATGTCGATGGAACAATGTAGCCTGCTTGAAAGCGACCATTCATTGAAGCTGTGAAATTGGGTACTGCACATAAAAATGAGATTTAGGCTTGGGGCTGCTCCTGAAAAGCAGATGTTGGTGCTTGTTGAATAACGAAGGGCACCTAAAGCAATGCAAACACTGAACAAAGGCGGAAAGAGCCCTGTGGGACAGTCCATGGGAACAGCTGTATCTTACCGTGGTGCAGGCAGCACATTTTGCTGCGGTTATATAGTGAAAATGAATATTGTGAGGAACTGAAAACGGTTTACCAAGGAAACATATTCAGGCTGTGGAAGAAAGCTGCTTTTGTTGCTTACACTGTGAAAGAAATATTTTCATTTTGCCACTATTTATGCTTATGCAACCCATTGTTTATACAACATATCTTATGGCAAGTGTACGTCTAATAGGGGAACTGCCAAGTCCTTACATTGTGAGTTTATGAGGAAGGACTCGTAACAGGATTATATTACTGACCAATTGTGATTTTGGAAAATTTGCCAAATAGAAATGCCTCTTGTCTGTAAAATGGGTATGAAAGTCATGATATAAATGTACATATTAAAAAAAATACTATTGAGAACTTTTCACAAAAACCTACTATGTAAGTGCTTACTATTAAATATGATCATAATAAAATAATTAAAATCAGTGCCTAACATGGGGCAGAGAAAACTTGGAAGCAGTCTCATTCACAAGTATGAACTTTCTTGCTTGCACACTGAGTGAACAATGCCCTCTGCTGATTGTGGGGAGAAAAATTGCTAAAAGCCTGGAAAAATACAGCTGAGATAAAACTTTCAGATACAGTAAACTAGAATAATTCTATTGCTGTTTATCAATATATCTAAGGCTCTGTCTGTGACTTTTTTGCTTACTGCAAATTATATATATATGTGATGCAATATGTTTGAGGAGAGACTTGCAAAGTCTTCGTACATACTGGTATTTGTGTAAATTAAGCCTTCGAATAATCTAAAAGACACTGGTGTCGTGTCGATGCATTTTTCAGCCTAGGCAGGCAGTAGGTCTTTTGCACCTACCCATCAGTATGATCCTAAAAATGAATGGCTTTTGGTGAAAGTGGAGATTCTGTTGAAATCTAGAGATAAAAAAAAGAGAACAAGAATTGTCACTGTATTGCTCAGTACCTCCCAAAATGTTTGTGCCTGCCTGAAGGTCTTGCATAAAGACAAGGAAAAGTTTGGCAAGAACGGCTTGAATCGGGGTTGGGGGTGTCTGTAGGGACGATTGCCTGATGACAGCAAAGTGCCTGAGTCCTCCTGGCTGCTGCTGCCCTTCTTGGGCAAAAGCCATTCAAAAAGAGGTGGTTTTGCTCTGAGATGGAAGATGAGTAGAAGGAGGCAAGAATCAGAAGAGACTATAAGGGAAATACTCTAAAAAAGAGGAAGGAGGGGGGCAAAATCTCTTGCAAATTATGATTCTTTTTAGGTGTCTGACGTAATATTGGAGAAAGCAGCAAAAGGCTCGGTAACATATTAGTACAGTCTTGCTTCCTGGAAGCATCCCTTTGTGCCTGGAAGACCTCGACCTGAAACATGTCTGGCTAAAAGGCTAGAGGTGTCCCAGTTAGTTTTCTTGTGGGTTGATGAATGGAGGTACCTGATCTGACACCCCCAAGCAGATAGCTATCAGGCATTTTTTGATAGAAACTTGCTTTTCAGAAAAATTAAAAAGGAGACTTGGCAACACAAGTAATGTGAGTGGTCTTCTCCCTCTGATCTCAAACCTCACCACAATATTTTGAAATAGGTAAAAGATAAAAGCTGTAAGTGTGGGGGTTCTAGACTTCCTGTACAGCTTTTTTTTACTTTCTTAAATGTTTTGAGACAGGTTTAAATTTAAATGAGTTGCATTGATTGTCTCTGGATTATTTCACTAAGTCACATCAAATTTATAAGACTTTTTTGGTCACAAGTTTTTAAAAGATTATAAAGGTTACACAGTTATTCTGTCAAAAATATTAATAGATACATATATGCTTATTTTAAAAATATAAGACACATAGTTATGTACATGTAAAAATGAAAAAACTTCACACTAAGAACTGCTGTATTGATCATGTCCTAATTAGTATTAGAAATTCATCTATTCCTGAAATCTAATGATCTGTTTTTTAATGCTGGTAATGTGGTTCTGTTCTGTTCTTTTTTACCTCTAAAATACCTACCTATCAAAAAGAAACCCCAAATGCAAAGAAACCTGCACCCTCCCACATGTTCCACACTTACCACCCTCCGAAACAAGACAGATGTGGAAACAGACATAAATTAAGATTATTTTAGGCCAAACCATTTAGTGATGCATATGCCATGATTTTGGTAGCCACAGGCCTATGAATGCTGCACGCCCTGAGATGGATTGAGGGCTGTAGCATCTGAGTTTTTGTTATTCTTATCTATGAAAATTAATGGACTTTTTTCACCCAAGAATTCTTAGTTTGGGTCATTGCATTTCTATTTATAATAAATGAGATTTTTGTTCCAAATTTATTCTCCTTCATTTACTGTTAATTGACAGGCAATAGTTTACGCCAATCCACCATTCTGGATTAGCTTCACTTCTAGCATATGGTATCTATTTAGCATTTGTTAAGGGTGTGAGATAACAGACTACTTGTAAGATAAGAAACTAGATGTAATGCCATTTGCTATCATAGCTAGAATCTGAAAGATTTGCCTGTAACGACAGAATATTCTTAAAATGTTCAGCCACATGCCATCCAAGCAAAACATTGTATGTCCTCCCTGAATAAGCCAAAAGGATAATGTGGGTAAGCTTTCTTGGGCATTACAGTGTTTACAGGAAAACAAAAAGCAGGGGGATGTAAGAGTACAATAACGAAGTTAGATTTAGAAAGAATTAAATCCTTTCAAGACAATTCTTGCTTTGCGAGATGATATGACAAGGATTATCAGGTCTCACCCTGAAGGTGTTATCTGATGTTGAATGTGTGTGAAATAAGGTATTTTATGAGAGTTAGAAAGAAAGTTACTATTCCCAAAAATCAAAGATTTTCTTTTAATCATTTCAGTATTGTTTAGATCCATCACTGCATAAATCACTGCAGTAATTTGTGATGCTGATTAATGTGTGTGTCCCTTGATTCCAGAGGGCTTGGGGCTTTTCTGCTACATAATTCTCCAGCTAATCTTTACTGTTCTCTTCCCAACTCTTTCTCTGCCAGTGTGGAGGAACTAGAAGCAACATTCATGAACTCAAAACTGCAGTCCTGCAGACTGGAATTCAGAGGTGGCAAACATGACTCCCCATGTCTCAGGATGCAATATGACAGCACTTCTGTCAAACCTGCACTTAATTAGCAGCTGGTGTAAAACTGGTGGTGTTAGTACAATGTTGTTCTCTCCAGAAATGTTGGTGTTCTGTATCAACATATTTTTCTCATTTTCCATGAGAGATGGATAATTCTTGAATGCCCATGTAATCCTACTTTACTCTCTGCATTCCAGAGCACATACCACCAAAGTGCAATGCCAGAGCATTCTTCCTCCAGATTTGTGATTTGTTTACAACAGGAAAAAAACAAACAAAACCAAGCCAAAACAAATCACACACCACTCCCCCCCCTCCGCACATGACTGTGAACTTTTGGCCTTACTGGTGTTAGTGGGAAAGCTCTTACAGGATCCTGCAGACTTATACTGGAGCAGTTACGTGAGTAAAAAGTGCTTACTCGAATAAGAGAAAAAGATCAGACATGTAGATATAAAGTCTCTCTGTACCAAGATCCTTCATTCCCGTCAGAAACATTTATTCCTTGGATATATGTACCTATACCTGCAGCAGAGTCAGCTCCCCCATTGCTCTCCCGTTGATCAGCTGTTGATTGCTGATATCATACCTGCGTAATGCTTATTTGCTAATGACAAAGGGAGCAGAGAACTGTTACTCATTCCTCTCTCCTGTTAGGGATGGTGATTCAGCCAAACCAGTGTTCTGTTCAGGACAGAAAAATGCCCTGGGATGGATCTGAGAGTGCTTAGCAAACATCACGGCAATTCTGGAGATGTTTTTACCGCCCGCTTTGCATCAGCTTCTAGCAAGAATACCAACAGAGTGGGCTTAAAACAGTGAGGTACAATCTTAAACCTCAGTACAATGAGAAAAACACTGCAACATAAGAACAAATGAAGCAATGTTGGATTCTTTTCAGGCTATTATGATGTACTTTTCCATCTGATGTATGTCTCCTGGGTTTACTTTCTTTCTTTAGGCTTTTAGAAAATGTTTTTGACTCTCTTCTGTAGCTGTTGTTGTTGGGTTCTTTTTGTTGGTTTGTTTTATTTTTCCCTCCAAGTATTAATTAGCTTTCCTTTTTCAACAGTTATAAATGTCCAGAGTGCCAACTAAAATGAGTGAGGAGTGATAAGGAAAAAAACAGTTAATACATTTTAGTCTTATGTCTCAAAGAAAAATACTCTAGTAAATCTTTCCTGTACTTGAATCCAAAATTGTATTTTTATTGGGTTTCAGTTTTAATAGGAGGGCATAAAAGTAAATGGTTAGTTTATGGATATTTGTGTCAAACAAGTTTTGTGCTTAGGTTGAATATGGTTTGTTTGTTTTGTAACACAGATATTTTAATGACCAGACTACATCTTGATCCCCATTTCCTTCCAAATTGTCGTATTCTGTCAGTAGAAAGGATGTGGGAACGTGAATGGAAGAGATTTGTGGGGATTGCATTTGCATGAAACTGGCACAGCTAGTTCGTCAGTCTTTGCTTCTGCTGCTCTTTGCTGGAGCGGGTGTGGGAGGACGTGCTTTATAGCACGTGCAGAAGGGGCTGTTTGCTTCCAGCTGTTGTCAAAACCTGGGGACATCCCGAGTAGGCTGGCAAACTCATTAAATAGCAACAGCAGTTTCATTGCTTCAGCAAGGGGTTAAATTTTGAATTTGAAGTGCAGCACGTTATTCAACCCTTATACTTAGCGATTATAGGCAGTAGGTAAATATTTAAAGATCGATGCCTTGATTGTTACCTCTGCGACCAACTGTGTGGTATTACACACCAGTGTACCACATCAGGCAAGGAGGACTAACGTACTGAACTGCAGGGGAATTTTGCTGAGGCCAAATACATTAACTTAGAAATGGGGAAGGACACTGGGGAGAAATGCCATAAGATTTCTTAGTATTAATAGCTTCAGATGAGTATTGCATCTACTGAACTGGCAGAAGAATATCTGCCTATGTAATTTGCTCTTGCCTGGCCATGATTTTGCTGTTCATCTTTCTTTGGACTTCTTTAATTGTTGAAAAGTTTCAGTCTGCCTTTGAGAGAATTAGTCAGTATTAGAGCTCTGTGCAGGCTGCATATTAATACTTAATCGCATTTTCAAATTTTTGAGACACACATTTTAGAGACATTTTATATTTTGCCTGAGGAACCAAAGCCCAGTTCCTCATTCAGTTTTTGGAAGAAAGCAAATATTGTGCTGATGGAATAATGAAGTTTGCTAACAACATGCAGGTGAATGTCCTATTCTAGGAGATTTAAAACAAAAATAAAACTATTTTTACATGACATGAATTGAGACTAAGCATCACCACTTAAAACCTAATATACCTTACCCCTTGTCCAGTGGATTTCAAAATAAATTATGGACAAAAGAATTTTGTTTTTATTTCAGTCTTGACTGTTTCTGCCCCTAGTGTATGATTACCAGATGTATCAAAAAGCTTTAGTATACGTATATAATGATACAAAGAGCTGGCGAATCCCGAATTTTTTTTTTAAAAAAAGATGCTAAATACATATTGGCACTATGTTTTGCTAGGTTTTATGAAAAGAAACATATCCTACATTAATTAGTGTTCTAAAACTAAACATTATACAAGGAGAAAAAGGAAATATTAATAAATTTATAAATAGACTAAGACTGTTTAAAATGAGTCTATGCTGCAACATGTACCATGAGTATTATTAATGAACAGTGCATACTGTAGTATACCAATATAATTTGCACTCAAATATTATGGTAGTGAAGATGCTGTAAGTATCTTGAAAAATTCAACATAAAGCTGAATTTATTGCCCAGGAGTAAATCCTATTTCAAAAGAGCTGGCTGATACTGGGGTCTCCATAAGTGCAAGATAAAAATTCTTTTCAGATTGCAGACCTGCCCACTTGTATATTCACATACTCCCTTTGAGATACGCATTCATTTTGTTGGACGCTCTCTTTTCCTTTTAGAACGTAAAACCATGTTCATTGTACTAGAGGCACAGAGAGAGAGGAAAGGTTTCTTAATGTACAGGATTATTAAAGTCCTGAAGATCTTCCAAGATGAAGTTCAATTTTAATACCGTGAACAAAACCAATCACTCTGACTTGACTACCTTTTCCCCTACCTGGCTGGAGGATGGGAGTTGCTGCTAAACCAATTCTTCCAATTATTTCTTTTTGCTAGGAATTTCTGTTAGTGTGTAAATCATTAGAAGACTAAAAAAAAGGAAGGAAGGGGAGGGACGGAGGGGACCGCTGGAGAGAAGCCAAAGAAACCTACCTATTGCCAATATTGCCGACCCCTTTGTGAATCACTAATTATTATGCTTCTTTTCTGGATCTGAATGATTACATCTTTCTAACTATTCACACAATATTTTTAAACTGTTATTTGAACCACCATGCTCAGAGAGAAAACAGTACAGTTGAGAAATCCCTTAATATCCTGGCACATCGATGTGGTTATCTAGATATAAATACGTAGCACATGAGAATTACAACTCGAAATCTTTGAGACCATGTCAGAGAGTCATTTCAT
The DNA here is from genome assembly GCF_000737465.1 of Haliaeetus leucocephalus. NCBI lineage: Eukaryota > Metazoa > Chordata > Aves > Accipitriformes > Accipitridae > Haliaeetus > Haliaeetus leucocephalus. The sequence continues at coordinate 1,335,808 of NW_010972574.1, forward strand.
TCTCCATCTTTTATGTTGCAATCACTTGCATTCATGTCCACCTTTTAACCATTCCACTTTTTCAGAGCAAGTTGGTTTAAAACTTTTTTCTATTATTAAAGCACTCTGGAACATGCTCCCACACTTGCCACTCTTGCATTTGCATCACCTTCCACAGTTCACCCACTACAAGGTTTGTGATGTTTTTGCAGCATGTTGTTAAAAGGAAGGAAGGAAGTTGGCACCTATGGTACAGCCTTTTTGGGTGTATTTTGTAGACCTTATTTGGTTCTCACTGGCCCAGTTGTAAACCAGTAGAATATTATATTAAACTACTTTATCACAGACAGACTTCAATTTGTTCATCTGAAAACATATATATTTTGTTCTATGCTTATATCCTTGTGCTTTCTTTCCATGGTATAATGAATCAATGGAAGTTTTCCAGGATCAGCAGTTTCAGGAGAGTTATAATGAGCAAGCCTAGAAAGAACAAATTTGTGCATTGCTCTGGCTAAGTCATAGGCATCGAAGACCTAGTGTGACAAAAAGAAAGGACATTTCTTAAACTGAAAATATATAATAAATGTAATTTATTAGAGTTGTGGAGAGAGGAACAATTCATCTTATATTGGAGCACTGAGTATTTTTAAATTAATGCATTTATCATTTGGTGCATTGTTTGGTGTTTGGATCCAAATGATTGCTTGAATTAATAGTGCCTTACAGAGGTTTGGTCCAAATTTTAGGGCATATATATTTCTTATGCAGCTGAACATGTGGAGATCTCCACAGGAGTTTAGCTGTGCTGAGGACTGAGTAAGATCCTGAACAAAAACCTTTTTAAGTATCAATATATGACATATACCCTTAAATCAATTCACAGCAATAATGATTCAAAGCAAAGTGCCCAATAAAAGCATAAGCCAGTCTGAAAAGATGAAACATTTATTGCACATGTCTGCAAACACAGAGGATGTAGTGTTGTGGAGTAGGAGTACAGAGAAGATATACCTTTATTTCTAAGGAACATCACAGAAGATCTGGCAATCTAGATAAACTTTTCACAGATTGCATTGACTCCACAGGGCATATGAACTGCTGATAGCCATCATTTACTCTACTAAGCTTATTTGCTACATTTTCAGAAGTTCTGTATATCTAAAATTTTATTTGCCATCTCTACCCTTACAGAAGTAATATCAACGTTATTGTGCTGTTCATAAAAATGTGTAAATGTTAACTTGTGAAAAAATTTGCTGACATGACACATTGTAAACAATTCTAGTATGCACTGACAAGTACATTGATGCATGTTATTTCATTTTGTGGTACATTTGCAAGCACCTTCTATACCTGTTCATGACAATGTCACATTTTGAAAAATAATGTAGTCAGTGATCAGCCCTAAATTTTTAAGAGCACTTTGATGAAATCTTTTGTTGCTAACTGTAGTTTGTCTGACATATAAATTCTGGTATTATGATTACAGCATTTTCTGTGTAATACAGGAATGTCTAACACTTGCAATGATCAGAATGCCTATTTTTTCATTATATGCTTATTTATTGTCATTTCTACAATTCCTAAAAGTTTAGCAACTGAGGACTCTTCTAACAATTATCAATGGCAAACATAGAATAATATCAATAGCCAAAACTTGCATCTGTTACTCAAAAAGAGGCATAATTGTTCTAGAAATTTTAGAATTATTTTAGAATTTTTAAATAGATGGGATCTTAAAAGGTCTTCCTTACCTTATTTTAAATGATAACAAGTTTTCTTTCTGGCATACTAACACACGAGACTTCTGTGAATAGCTTTTCAATTCATTTGCAATTCTGCAAGATAAAAGTTCTTTGGTTTTAATTCTATGTGAAATAGATCTCTGCAAAAGATACAGTAAACTAAAAAGTAAAAAAATTAAAAATCAATATCAGATTAAGTGTTCTATTTTTGATTGCCTTTAAAATAACTTCTACTTCTAATATACAAAATTCTAAATGAAAAATTATTCATGTAAAACCCAAAATATTTAGCATTGTGAAAAGCTGAATGCTTAAAAGTGATTATTGTAAGAATGGATTGAATTTCCTTTCAAACTGGACAACAGCTAGCACTAGACATTTTAAGTGAGTGTTACGCTTGTTGTCTTAATTTGAGTAGTGGCTGGATGCTTTCTTGATACTACATGGATTGTTCATGCCCTCTAAATTGGGTCATGAAAATTAGTTCTTCTGTACTAAGTATGTATTCTTTTTATCAAACTAAGTATTTTTAGAACAACTGATCTTATATGGTATATCACCATGCTGGTGGAAACAAGGATAGAACAAATGTCTAATTTCTGCTTTAATTAACTAGACATGCTTTAGTGTAGAAAAGCTTCATTTTTGTGCAAATAAAAGGTAAGGCCTATATCACTGAAAGAGGTAAACGATAGACTTGAGAAAACATATTTAATGTAGCTATTAGTTTACTCTAAGGAGCCAGATGGGAAAAAAAAAAAAAAAAAAGGCAAGAAGAAAGATAAGTTTGAATTTCTGTGGGACCAGATAATTGGCTGATAATTGATTGCAGTGGAAGTAGGCCTGTGTACTTCACTCCGGATGTAGCCTAATGTTATTGCTGTTTCCATTCATATGGAAACTTAGGATCACCATAATTGATTAACAGTGAAAAAGAAATAAAACACTTTTACCTTTATTTGAATGTTGAATTACATAATGATACTTTTTAGTCTTTTTGTTAGCTGTAGCTCGATTCTAGGACAGTGAATATGTTTCTTCCATGAACTAAAACTGGATATTTTGCTATTGGCTTTCTTTGCTACCATTCAACTAGTGATTTCTAATGATTTTTTTAAAGGTATCTAGTCTTCTAGACATTGGTTGCACAAGCATTCACTGAATGCTAGTTCTGTGACAGTATAAATACTTCTATTGATAATGCCTTTTGATCTGAGATTAAATATTGTTTTATTTATAACACTTAATTATTCATATTTATTAGCAAAAAATGGTTTCAGAATACAAGAATGTAGAAAATAATAACTATTAAATATCCACAAACAAAACCTCCTGGGTTTAGCACATTAGAAATACACATACTACTTCTAAGAAACAGTAGGCACAGGTTCTATAGCAATAAAATTAGAATGCTGTAATTTTTTGTGGGGGGGAGATTTGCTTTCACAGATTTGAAGCTTGCACATTTATGTGCATAAGATTTTTATTAATGCATATGTACTTGTTCTGTTGGTGGCAGTTGGCACAGTTGCATTTCAGGCACTTAAGGAGAGCTTTGCATGCTGATCATGAGTGATGCACTGTATATCCAAATTCCCTTTGGGAAAAACAATCCAGCAATAATTCATTGGAGCAAGTGCAGTGGACACATTGTTGGAGTCATATCCAGATTCTTTCCTAAAAAACTACGTATAGACTATGTTATAATAGATAGCCCTTGTCTAGAGGAATACAGCTGGAGTCAGTTTTGTCTCATACATTCACAATGAATTCTCTGATACCTAGTTTTACATTTTTAGGGACAATTAGCTGTCCTTATGAATTCTTCCAATTTGTGAAAAGTTGAAAGCACTTACAACTTCCCAACTTTGTAAAAGTCTGTGATAACCATGTTCCTTTGTACACATTTAAATATTGCCAGCTTTCCTTTGTAAAAACACTACTTCTGTGACAGCTTCCCACAGAAGCGTTATTTTCCTGGATGCATTCCAATTTCCCTGGACACGAGTTCCCACTTTCTTTTACACTTGCAAGAAAAAGTATTGCTGAATCCAAGTCCAATTTCAAGGTCAGCTTTATATTCAGAAAGATTAGAAGTAGTATTACTCATGAAGTCATGAAATCCATGTGAGAGAATATAGGTTCTCCATCTGTTAAACTGAGACATTAGCTTTCCTCAGAGTTCTTCATTTAGCTTGAAGCAGAAAGATTCATATGCACTAGAAAGAATTGTTACTTGTCACCCATTCTTTCTCCTTCTGTCTTGTTATCATTCATTGTACAAAGTACATGATCAAACTTGGCACACTGTTTGAATCAGCACTGAATACTACAAATTGAGGAGGCCACAATCCATTCATGCCTTGTACTTGTGGTGCCACTTCTCATCTGTAAACTAGATCTACTTTAATAGCTATTTATTTGTGTTTTGTTGATTCCGACTCTCCCTTGGGAAACCATTCCTATTAACAAATTTCTGGACACTTGATAACAGTGTTTACATAGACTAGGGAGATGTTATCTAAACTTTGCTTTTGTTTAATGCTGCATGGCTCAGTGTTCTAGTGTTTTCTTCCAAGAGGCTTCACAGGCGTGTGTATACTCTCTTAAGTCTTAGGACAGATATAATCCAGTTAAGAAAATATTACATTTGATCAAAATTCAAACAAACCGAAAATCACACAGTCCTCCTTGGAATCTAGCATTTTAGAATATTTCAGGTATGTATTAGTAGTATTATAGTTTTCAACATGGTCATCCTTAGTGTCTTCCCTTTGCTATAGAAATGATAGCAATTGGTGTTAATGGCATAGTGTTGTGAATTACGCTTTCTGTGTTTTTGTTCCTATGTTGGATTAGGAATGCATTTCTGACTATCGTCCCTATGTATTGTGCTTTGGTTCACATCATAGAGCTTTCTTGGAGTATTCAGATGGAACTTAGCTAAAGGACGCATAGTAGTAGACAACAGTAGGTATTCAGGAAAAACATTGCAAATGCTTAAAGCATAGCTGTTGGATCTTTGGCATCAACTATTTTGTTCTACAGGTCTGATCCTGCTATACCACCTTACTTGCTAATGTAGAAACTTACACTTAAAATGATAGCAGATTTTCAAATTATTGCTTAAGAGACTCGTATATTTTTGTAAAGATAGACAATCTTCTTGTGCGTGTTTGATTTACTTGGAGTCTCCCTGAGTGATGCTCTTTTTTGACACAAGACAGTTCAAATGTTTTGTTATTTTTCATTATAAGCATTCTCAATCATTTCTAGGGATACTGAATCACTGATATTTTATCCCCAGTTTTCGGCACCTTCACAGGAAGAAAGTGATTTTTAGATCTAAGCAACTTTCAGAAATGTCTGGAGGTGACATTAGATAGGTATTTGGAACTTCTGAAGTTTTAGAAGTTATTGACTCCTGTGTTTATTTGTAGGTTGCCATTTGGCCTTTTTAATCACTTAGCTCCATGAATTTGACACCTATGCTTCAGCTCTGCAAAAAAAGAATTGTATGTACTCTAAGAGTAAAGGACCTTCCCACCCACCCCCAAAAAAAGTCCCCCAAACTATTAGTTGGAATCCTATAAACAAGATCAGTAATAGCAGTTATGCAAAGAAAATGGGTGCTGTAGCATTCAGTTTTCATTTTACTGACCATATACCATTTGATTACCAATGTAGTATAACAAACTGAAGGTCTATTGCTATCTCTGTTCAATATACACTTCAATAAAACAAATAGAAGATTTTCACAATTGCTAACTATGAACTCAACAGTGTTTAATATCATTATTACATACACTGCTGCTCATAGACATTAAGTGTAATATTCCTTTTCAGTGGGTTGGGAAATTGCATAAATCTACCTCATAATTGCAGAACCTTCACATGTATGTATCTGCTGGTGAGAATTTGACATACCTTCCCTTTTTTGCTTAATCCACAGGGTTGGGAATTTATTACAATTTTTATCTGGAGCACCAGGTTTCTAGCTTTAACTCTGGAGAGTTCATATTCAGACATAGGCTGGAATAGCAGCTGTTACATTAGGAAAAGTGTTAATCCAGTATAGCAGCTGGTATAGATTTTTCATACTTGGGATGAGCTTCCTTTGATCAGTGGACACAAAAGGCCCACGCTTCCCCCTGGAAGCAGAGTTGACTGGAACAAATCTACAATTCTAGCCTACTATTCTCATTTTCTGAAACAGTCTTACCAGAATACAGTAATGATTTTTTGCCATGTTCCTTGCATTCCTGCCTTAATGAGGTGACCTTTATATCATGCATCTATTTCTTTGCTTGCTATAGTATACCTGACCTGCTAAGAATTACCAAGTATATGGCTATTATGAAATGAAGTTAGACATAACCAGTAACTCCTGTTATCTCCAAGCGAACAGACTGAAATAAAAGAATAAACCAGCATCTCAAAAAGGCTATAGAAGAGGACACAACTTCATAACCAAAAAGATTTAATTACTGCATTTCACTATGAAACGTTGTCAGCCACAGCAATTCCACTTAGTGGAAAACAGGGAAATAGAATACCTACTATGGCAGAATTTGATGTGAGGAACTAGCTATTTGCAAAAGTTTTATGTGATAATTCTAAAGAGCAGAAAAGGAAAACAAGGAGAGGATGCACAACTGCTTTATAATCATCAAATTTTGTTAGAAATGGCAAACAGCAATGTTATCACCTGCTAATGTCCAACCCTCTCATATGACTCTTAATTTCAAGAGCACAAAGTGTCAAGAAAAGTAGTCTTACAGTGTCCACACCTAGAAATTTATTTTAATATCGTTCATTTGTTGGCAGAGGAAAATATGCAAACCAAAAAACCCCAAGCCCTGTCCTTAGGATGGTTTGAAGAGGCCCCTATAAAAGTCCTTCTGCTTTGCAGAGGCAGTCAGAACTGGTTGCTCAATACAGAGTAATAAGCACTTTGGGCAAGAAGCAGATGTCGAACATCATTTTAGTGTAACCTTGAAGTCTCTGCTGATTTGCACAGTAGTCATAGTAAGAAAATATTATAGTTCCGATAGTGTTTCCCAATCTGGAATGATATGCCCTATTTAGGGAATTTTGTCTACTGTCAGTTGTGGTTTTAATGAAAAATGTTTAACAAAAGCTGTGGTATAACAACCAGAAACTTACTACCTGTATTTGAATTATACCTCTGTTTCGTGAATTTGACCCACAATGTATAAGTGTTTTGACTGAAGCAGTTATAAGTTAACTCTGAATGTTTTGTCCTCCAGACTACTTTTCTGCTCTTGCAGACTTGAATAATCTCACCTGGAAAGCTTCAGGAAAACTTTGTGATGAATGTACTTTCTTGGCAGTATGTTACACAATTGCTAGCAATGTTACAAAAGTAGATCATAGAATCATTTAGGTTGAAAAAAGACCCTTAAGGTCATCGAGTCCAACCATTAATCTAACACTACCAAGTCCACCACTAAACCATGTCCGTGTCATGTCTACACTAAATACCTCCAGGGATGGTGACTCAACCATTTCCCTGGGCAGCCTGTTTCAATGTTTGACAACCCTTTTGGTGAAGAAATTTTTCCTAATGTCTAATCTACCCACCCCCACCACCCCTCCGGCACAACTTGAGGCCATTTCCTCTCGTCCTATCACTTGTTACTTGAGAGAAGAGACCAGCACCCACCTCACCACAACCTCCTTTCAGGCAGTTGTAGAGAGCGATAAGGTCTCCCCTCAGCCTCCTTTTCTTCCCAGCAACTGCAAGACTTTTAGCTCAAACAGATTTCTTTAACTGGTGTATTTTTAACTTGTGGTCATCGTTTGGACTTAAGTTTATGTGCTTTTTAAATGTGTTGGTGAAACTTCTGCCTTTCTGTGCAGTAGTGTCATTAACTCAAATGGACTTAGGACAGCAACTGTAGAAAGACAAGACATTGTACACATTGAAAACAATTTCAGGAAAGCTGAAGGCAACCAATGTGCACATAAGCTCTTACTGTGCTGTTGCTGTGTCTTTCAAGGGAAAGCATCACATTTTCTATACATAAAATCAAATGGTCTTGAAATTTTCTATCAAAACAAAGTCTCACAAGAAAATATGAAATATTTTCTCTATCACCAGTCTGGTGAACTTTCACAAAGCAGAAAAGAGTGTTCTAAAGAAAACAGTTGTATATGCCTAGCACAATTGCATTACAGAGACTAACAGGAGTTTCTTGACATCTTCAGGATCTGAATTATGTGTTTGTCCTAAGCTTTAAGAATATAGAGGTCAGAGTTAACCACAAAAAGACTGAGTCTGTACTGTGTGAATGATGACTTTAACATGTCCCTAACTGCATGAACTACTGACAAAGTAGTCTGTAGTATCTAAAAGAGTAACATTGTTATTCTATAAACAACATCTTATTTGCCATTTAAGTTCTGCTTGGAGTTACAGTACTTCTGAAAGAAAGAAAATGCAACGGACACTCTTTTTACCAATTCTTTAAGGGTAAGGCATTTTCACAACAGTCTGTTTTTTCCTGAACACAGTAGAAATCAATGTAAAAATTTCTTAACGTGAATATTTAAGTTTTGAGGCAGTCTTTTTGAGATAGCACAGGGGTTAATATTGCTAATGGTGTGCAGTGTACAGTCAGTATCTGGACAGCTTAACTGTGTTACCCAAAAATCACTAAAAACTTAAATCTAAGTTTGAACTCATGGTTCTACTGTAAGGAAATTAAATAATCCAGCACACTTGATGCTATTTTCAGAAAAAATCTGATTAATTTCATCTTTAATATTTATATGGAGTATAGTATTCTTGAAGTAATGTTTGTAAGAATAGTGCCTTTCAAATAAGGACAGCATCATGGAGTGTTTACTGAATTGGATTGCAGCTTTTCAGAAGTCAGACTGACGTCATGCACTGCACTGAGATATATATGAGGGGAAAAAAAACACCGTAAAGCGCTTTTTGGTATGACTGACACAAACAGAGGTAGACAGTTGCATTTGTGATGGTTACTATGATAGCAAGTTCAAAAATTTCATTATGGGGTGTCATTAATATAAAAATAGATTTAGGTCTTAAAACTAGCTGGGGCAGACAGTCCTTTCCTTGCAGTAAAACTATTTGTATAAAATATCTTTTTAGCAGAATATAATTACAGCAGAACGAATAGAAAATATTTAAGCCAAATGTAACTCAGATACAAACCTCACAGGGGTGTTCATATCATGACATCCTTATTTTCTTGAATGTCTTTGCTTTAGACCATAATGAATATACGTTTTTAATGAGTGAAGGAAAATTGGATGATACATTGTTAATGTGTTGAAGTCTCAAAGGTGCTTTGGTAGCGAGGAAGCAGTTCAGTGAATGAGCTAAAGGAGTCTGAGCAGAGAAGAGTTGTCTAGGTCTTGCCTGCGGCTTTTGTGCAAATATCAAATATACAGCATGTGGTATCCTCTCTGAGTTTTACATGACTTCAGTTTTTGTGACACTCATTTCCAGCCTCAAACAGCCTTATCCCAGCTGCACTTTCAGAGAGATTGCCCTCTAGAGTCCTTTTCCTATTCTGTCACATTAGAGATAAACTTCAAGGCTTTCAGGCTGTATCCTGTTTGTCATCCATCACTCACTGCTAAAATATCATCTGACCAGCCAAGGACTTTATACTGCTCCCCATGCTGACCATTACATTTAGGAGCTTCTAACAGATACTCACGGTTTTCCTCCTTTAAGCCTTTCTTGGCCAAGATGTCTACAAAAATCTGAATGGGTAAGGCTGTTAGTGTACTGAGATTTGTTTTTTGTGCTGACCAATCTTGTGTTGACATCTTTGTTTCTTGTCTTGTATGGAAATTGCAAATATCTTGTGGAAGTAATGCTACTTTTTATCTTGTAGTTGCATAATGTTGTTACGTAGGATGCACAATAAGAATTGTACACAAGTAAAACAAATTGTATATGAAGACTTAAAATTGTTACATGCATAATTATTAGTCATATTGAATGAAACTGTTATAGGTATCGGACTCTAGTGCCAAAATATAAGGTTAAATAATTCTTAAAGAAGAGAATATAATTGTCTAGTGTCATTTTGCCAGGGAAATTTGAGGTTACTTGCCAAAGCAGTTTGCAAATTAGCACAACAGAACACAAACAGAGGTTTATTTAGGATATAGCAAAGCAGGATAAAAGAGAATGGTTGCTAGAGGAGAAAGCTTGCTTGCTTACTTAATCAGAGCCATGGATTTCTTCTGATAAATAAGCCAAACACATTGACTTGGTGCTAGAATAACGAGTTTTGTTAGTTCTGAATGCTGACATATGTACTTGCTATGTTGTACCCCTGAATATTGCAATATGATATATTAATGCAACCCAAGTGTTTAACAGAAAAATATTACATATACAATTACTGTTATACTGATCATACTTATTATAGACTGTTAATGAATCAGTAACATTGTTTAAATATTTTTCTTTTTTCTATATACAAAGAAATATAATGCTTCAAATCTTTGGTAACAAAACCCTATTATTCTTCAGAATGTGAAATTGATAAAAGTAATAAAATTCTGTCATTATAGAAGTGCAGTGAACTCCTCCTCCCCTGGCTTTCATTTCATAAAATATACAAACATGAAATATGAACATATTAAAATCCTGCACTGTGGTTTTAGAGGATGCTGACCCTTCACTGAATGGTGCTAAAATGTTCATTATTATTATAGTTTCTAGGCCCCATTTTTTTAATGTGTATATTCTCACAAATCCCTCATGAGGAAAGTAGGTACTGTTACTTCCATTTTACAGATAGGCTTAGAGAGAAATGTACTTGCCCATGCCTTTGAAGGGAAAAGGAGCTGAGGTCAATCCTCTTGAGCCTCAGGAACTAATTATTAGTCCATCTTCTGCATAACTCTTGCAAAAGAAATTCTACATTGACATATCTAGGGAATGAGCTCCTGTGTTTATTAACAATAGAGGTATATCTGCACTGAAAGAAAATTTATATTCACCCTTATTGATAAGGACATGTTAGTGAGGAAAGACAGAACAGCCTTTGTGTCTATTCAACTTTTTACATCTCTGCTGAGGCTACCAAAAAAGTGCTGGTTAATACTAGTGGATTTTGTGATAGATCCTTTGACAATTATGAAGTTGAAAAGTATGGCCAGTTTATTTCATATAGGTTGCTTATTTCCGATAAAAGACCTCAAAATGGCTTTCCTTTTCACTCAGTAGTTTCGGACAATCATAAAGTTCAAAGACTTAAATACATTTTGAAGGACACACTGACTTACTAGTCTCAAAGTACAGATTTATCAGTGGGAGACTGGAATTAACATTTGAAATAGAAGTTCTTTAAATATCTGATTGCTTTAGAGATGTTCTGTTTGGGGAAGGGCAAACTGGAAAGTTGGACTCCAGTCCATCTCCCAGTTCAATTTTCAATTAGAAAGTTACAGCTAGAATGCCTGTCTTTTTGATTCCTAGGTAGATACCAAGCCTTTAAAGCAAGATGAGATTTTTCAAACTTCTGCAGCTGAACAGTCCTTGATCTGCCCGAGGAATTGACTCCTGTGATCTAGACCTATGTTTATTTAACCAGATAGTAAATAACTTTATAGTATCATTCTTAAATGAAAAGAAAAATAAGAGCTTTTAATGAATTAAAATTAAAATTATAATAAAGCTTGGTATTAATTAGAAGAAGCCACTTCATCTTTCCAGAAATGTCATCCACAAAAGTATGTCTCTCAGTGAATTCTAATGAGAAAAACTATCTGAGAAAGCTCTGGGGGTAGCTAAGTCACAAGAATTGTAGATCGTACCTATATCTGTCCTGTTTCGAAGTCTATAAACACTTCACTGAAGATCTGGTAGCCCTTATGCAAGTAGCTCCTGGGACCCATAAAGAAAATCCTTTTAGAAGAATGGTTAAATTGGTTGTTAAATATTAAATGTCTACCTGTAAGACAGGCTCCTAAGTGCCACAGGGCTTTGAGAGAATTAAAGGTAGTGCTTTCTGAATGCTTGTGTTTCTTACTGGGATTTTAGACAGCCTTTCATCTACTTTGCCAATGCCTTGATGGATGGCCTTAGGGTATGACAAAGTCAGTTAGTGTTACGGTGCAATGAAATTCCACCAATTGTTTGTGAAAATCACTCAGTAAGTTCTTGCAGTAGCTGGCATATTGTTTGACATTTTGAGACTGTTAAGTAAACTATAACATAGTTAATCACAAGTACATAATACATCTCTTTTTCATTATGAGACCACATTTCATCTCACTTTCTATCACACATATTTAGGAAACTTCTGGACTACCTAGGGCAGATAACACTAAAATAATTAAAGGTATATAGAACTGTTCCTGCTGAGTGAAATCACATTTCATGCTTCAGACATAAAGCATTAAGAAAATCAAATACGAAATGCCTGTCACAACAACACAGAGAGATTCTCTACAAAGTGACCACGTTTCAATGACTCTTCCATAGGATTCTGGCATGGAGAGCAGTCTTTCTCTCCTGGGTTACTTCTGGCCAAAGTTAGCACAGCAACACAAAAAGCATGGGCTGTGCAGCTCATGTAGATTCACTACAAATGAGAGAATGCTGCTTTGCCCTTCTACCTCTCCCTACTATCTGCCATAATAAAGGTAAAAGAAAAAAACTAGGGATCATAAACACCAATATTCCCTCCCAGAGAGAGATTCTTTGAAGAAAAGTGAGAAGCAGTACTAGTAGTAAAAAGACAAAAAAAAAAAAAATCAAGGTAAACTAGCATTAAAATGTATGTGACTTATGCATGGAAGAAAATAGTTCTCTTGCATACTTTTGTGGAAAAAAAACATATATAGAGTTGCAAGTTTCTCTCTTAAGTGGCTTTACTAATACAAGTTCAGAATTACCATGGCAAAGTTAAGCTATTTCATAAGCAAACTATAAAAGTGGTGAGAGGCATGAAGAAATGTAATTAAAGGTGAAATTATAGACAGGCTAGCAGTAGAGGATGGTGACTTGATAGCTGCATGCACGTTTTAGGGTGCAGACTTGAATGAGGATATTTTTAATGTAAGAAATGAGGAAATGGGTAGGAAAAGTAGAATGAAATGAGAAAGGAAATTTTCTGTTAACTGGAGAATCAGTTTATATAAAATGTTTTGGGAAATGGTGAATTTGGCATTTGGTACATTTTAGCTAGCTTGGTAAATAAAAAAATGTAGAAGAGCAGAAAGTCTGGCACTGAAAGGAAGTGGTTTGCATAAGCTAGATTGCCTTTTTCATCTTTGGAGTATTTAGTTCTATTTCTCAGTTAAACTGGCTAGTTTGGACAGGCTGTGATTATTTCTATTTTTGCTTATCTGATTTTAACTTTGACCATCTCTAAGCTGCGTCAGCGGAAGCAACACCGACAAAGAAATACTCTCTCTTCGGCGTTGTATTTTTAGATCCTGAACGACCAAATGAGAACTGAGCTTTTCTATGGCTTTTCAATATAGCAGCTGGGCCTGCCTTCGTCTTGCCTTTTACGCCGCTCGCTGTAGATAGAAGAGCGTGCAAGGTCTGGGTATGGGGATTAGCCATGCAAGGCGAGCTGCTATCTGATGGCTGGGGCACTCATGTGTCACTAGTTAGATGCAGAACACTCCCATGGTGTCCTCCCAGCAAGCAGCCTTTTACTTACAGTCAGGAGGCATGACGAGTTTAAAGTGTATTTCCCAGCAAATATTTGATGGATTGGAAGACTATTATACTCTGAGTACTGCCTAGAGACATGTATTTTACTAGAAGTAAATATCTGTGTAACAATTATCTGCTGTCACTATTTGTTATGGTCTTGTCAGCTCTCACACATTAAGCAGAGTCAAAATAAATAATTAAAATTCTAGTGTCAAAGTTTTTCCTCAACATTTCCTATGAAAAATAGTACCAATGCAGAACGCACGTTTTTACTTTATGACAATTTTGTCTTGGCTTGTGCTGTGTGGAGCGGATGTTCCTTGGATGAAACATTCAGGTCCTGTATGCATGTAACTTTGTGTACCTAGAACCCTGCAGGAGTATTTGGAGCAATGCCGCTTGTGAGGGGAGGTGGAATATTTTATATGTGGAAGTTTCTTAAATAAGCGCTGTATGCATACTTGATACCGTCTGGTCACATAAAAGGAAACTTGGTTATCCACTATAGAGGTCTCAGAGGTCTTTTCACAAAGTACAGAGATGCTACTTCTAGCATATTACCCAACTGCCCTAAATTCAGTGGAATTTTATTTTCATAAAATCTATTCTCTTTGTAGTTCTAGTTGCATACAAAACTCTGATAATCATGCATGATATAGCTGGTTGTTCTTATATTATGTTCCACTCATTGTTTATGTTTAGGAAGAATTTTTTTTATTTTAAATCCATGTCTTCACAAGTACCAAACACTCACTTGTCTTCAAAGAAGTGTGCCTGAAGTGTTCTTTGCTTTTCCAGAATGTCCTCGAATTCTGGCAGCCCCATAGGTGAGCAGACAGAAAATCAGGCAGGTTGTTTTCTGCAGCTTTTCTGCATTTCATCAGCAATTCATCAAAACCAATCTGCTTTTGCAAAATGCTTCCATTTGGCAGATGAGCTTTTTGTGACAAAAGCTGAGTTTCATCAGAAAAATCCTGTTTAGTTCTATTCATTATATGGTGGGAGAGAGACAAAAGAGATGCACTTCAGTCTACTAATCACACAGTATGACTGATTGACTTTCCTTCTTGTCTCTGTCCTCTTTCTCTTAATTGCTATTATCAATACCAAGATGGGAGTTACAAAACCTGCAGACTACATTGCAACTTCTTTTATTGGCAACTGTTGAACCTGTATTTTCAAAATTAGCGCTGACCGCCTGTGTACTTAACAACTCATTCATGGAACACTGTCTTCTGAGCTAATGTTGCTGGAGTGTGCTTTGCAAAGAACATTTGCAGATCACTTAAACTCCAGCTGAATCCTCGGGACACTTATGTTGGTCGATAGCATCTAAAGTACACATGAAAAATAATACAATTGTAAAGGGAATTAAGGCTCTGATTAGGACAGTATTTAGATATGATCTTAACTTAGAAATCAAAATGAACGTAGGTATGGGACTGCAGATGGATTAATGTATACAAATGTTTTCTTGAATTAATGACTGAACACTGAATTGTTAAAGTACAGTCAGCAAAGAATACATCTAAATTGTGCACTGAATCTAATAAATAGGACAGTTGTGACCAAATATGTAGCTTCCCAGTTAGAGTAACTGAACAAAATAAACATCATAATTTCTTTAATATTGAATATTGTTTGGAATATAACTTGAGATAAAATAATTGGTATTCCCAACAGTGACGAGGCGTCAGAATTAACTGTTCTGATGACTTTTTTGGTTTTCTGTGTCATTGCTGTTGTTTTCTTTAATTAGGATGAGTTTTTGTGAGAAAATACTCATCATCAAAATGAAAACTTTCCAAGAAAATATATCAGAAACTTTCTAAGACTGGGGACTCCCTTCCCCGCTTTGTATTTTCCCTTTTTTTTTTTTTTTTTTTTTAAGGAGAGATCTCTGGAATAGCCAGTAGCTGTATGGTTAGGACACTCTTGAGGGACACAAGAAACTGAAGTTAAACTTATTGCTTTGCCTTGGAAACATCACCACTCTCTGCAAATGATCTAGTCACCTTGAGGCACAGCAACGTTATGCTGTTTCTCAAGTATACAGTAAAATGTAGCTAACATGTTGGTATTACCAGTTTTAAAGCTTTCACTACAAAGAAAATATATGAGAAAATACTAGCTTTTTTAGGATAGATACTTGTCCAGCTGGTGTAGAGACACTTGATATAGCCTGAGGGCAGCTTTGCACAATCACAGCTCTGAGTAACTTTCAGCCAGCAGTGCAGAAGCAATAAATGAAGATTCCTTAGTGTTATTATATTTAAATACACTGAGAAAAGTAGTATGTAGAGGAATAGCTCTGTAAAACTTGATAATTTGCTATAAGTCAAGAGGTCTGACTAACACATATTTTCCTTCAATCTAAAGCCTACTTTTTGGTAGTTGTACTAAGAAACAATAAAAAGAGCTTTTCCTCCTGGTCTCTGTTGCTGATTTGTTGGTGTTTCCAATAAAAACCTGAATTTGTAAGGTCATTTTTTTCCTTAGCCTTAAATTACCAGTGGGTGAAACATGAAGACAGACAAAGGGAAAGGGGGAGAGAAAGACAAGTATAGCTTTACTAAGGCTTATTTTCTTTCTTTGCTTAGATCTGGAATATAAATTTACTTCTAGCTCTTGGCTGAATCATAAAGAATGGAGAAACAGAATAGGTTTTTAATCAAACAGTTCTCACCCTTTCTACTGAACTTTACGGTATAGGCTTCCATCTTTAATTTCTACTTTATGGTAAAAGCAAACAAGGGTTGTGGTGGTAGGAAATAAAAGGTATTTTCATTTTCCAACTTTAGTTTTAATCCTGGGAGTTCACTTGCATTCCTTTCCCTCTTCTAATTTTGCAACTAAAAAACTCAAAGCAAAGTAAGTTATAGCACTTGGTTATACTAATGAAAGCTATAATGCAAAGGGATAGGTTAGTTACCTAATATTCCTACATAAGGTACCTTAGATGATAGATAAGAGTTCAGGTATATATAATAAACACAGTGTTTAACCATTAAATTAACAGACCCCGTACTATTATTCTTGAGTTCCTCTGAAACTTATGTAAACTTTGTCTATGTTGCTTAGTAAGAGGAACTTAAATGCTTAAAATATCTAGAAAGAAAAAAAGATATTATGGTGAATTACAGACCTCTTACATTTATTCTAAAACTGTGGTTCTCTGCCTGATCTGGGAATCCAAAGGGAAAAAGTAAATTATTTTATATCCATGAATGGGAAAGTTCATTAAACTTCAGGCATCTTGGGAAGCAGTTTAGTATCGATTGTGGTTAAGACCAGAAGGCTAAGAACTGGAAGGCTTGGCTTCCATATTAAATTCTCACACAAATTTGTTCTGTGATCCTGGACAGATGAATTACCTTATATTCAATGGCTCAAATCTAGTCACTTTTTTCAGTCAGTCACTTAAATCAAAAGAAAAAAAAATTCTTGATCTTTTGAGTATAAGTACATCTGGCTAATGAAGATGGGAATTGCTACTGCTGGCTTGTCTCTGTGAAAATAAATTTTACTTATCAAGAGCCTAAATATGGCTACAGATATTAGTATAAGGCCTCAGTCTTCAAACCACAGAAGCGTGCCGTTGCTAGTTAACTGCTTTTTATTTGAGACTGAATATTCTGTATTTTTTAAAATCTTGGCGTTAATCAGTTTCCTAAAACAGAATGTTGATAAAGGTTTTCTGACCTTTTCAGAAGTGACTGCAGCTGGCTTAACTAAATTCTGATGAAGGTAGCTGCAATCTTTCTAAAATTTTACAACCACTGTAGCTGTGGCAAAAGCTTTCCTGAGCAGGTTTTGTGTTGGTTTGAGGGGGTTTTTGTTTGCTTTGGGTTGTTTTGAGGTTTTTTTTTTGACTCCTGGGCACTGTAAAACAACTGTCCTATTCCCCTAGTGAAATAATTGTTATTTAATGGTGAGCAACTGTGTTCCTGGGGGATTCCTTTACAGGAGAGGTGAGGTATACATGCATATTATTAGTATAACAAAGGCTACTATGAGCCCTGGTTTGCAGCATTTTATAAGGTTCTGCAGTACATAGATAATAAAGGCTTTTGAGAAAGATTTTTTGCTCTCCTTTGTTTACGCTTTTCATGATTTCATCCAATTTTGTGGTAGGTGGTGTCTCTCCAAATGAAACAGGGCCTTCACTGTGTTTTGTTTTAAATCTCCCCTAAGAGTAAGCGTGTAAAATCTACTGGTACTGCAACGCAGAAAATTTGTTATATTGAAGTACTTTATTTTAAAATGTCAGAAAAAGGAATGAGAATCAGATCTTACACAGTGATGGAAAGCTGAATATTTGTCTCACAATGACAGCCAGTGTCTTCACTATTTATATTACACAGGAAATATAAGGAACATCAGTTACACAGAAAATTTTGTCCCATTTCTTAAGAAACATATCAGCTAACATACTCCAGATAAAACCTGAAATAGATAAACCATGCACCACTTATTCAGGCATACTGTTGTGATTGCTGTAGAGGATTTGCTTATTATCCACTACTAACCAACATAGTTCTTCATAGATAAGTGTATAGAGAGAGATTTTGCAATATAAAGCAAGAAAATATCTTCTGTTTTTAAACAGCTGATAGATGAATCACAAAAACATCCATACATAATTTCTTTCATCCTTAGTCACAGTCTTCTGGAAATCGATCTGGTATTTATGAGATAAGGATTTCAGGGAATGGGGAGTGTTGAAAAAGCAAAGCTGTGTATCCCTTTTTTGGTATGGTTTTAAGTATGGATGCATGAAAACAGGTACCTCTGCAATTTACTAGTCAATACCAATAAATTAAGAAACATTTAAAACAACAGATTACCTAGTCCAACTGAACTATTGGAAACTTTTCCATTGATTTTAATGGAGCTGAGATTTCATCTGAAATGCTCAGCCTTCAAGTCTTAATATATTCTCATGTTAACTCAGTCTTCAAAAGATGACTTTGTCAGTGGTTCTTTTATTGCACCTGCCAGTCCCCAAGATGAATGCAAGCAAATATCCTCTGTCCTCTGTACACCTGTAGCAAGTACTATTAAACCATCAATATAAAAGCTCTGCTAGCATTCATAATTCATGTAACCCTGTGCATTGTAGAGTATCTTTGGGAATGATATCATGCTAGCATGGACATGATATCCATAAGCACTAGTTAGCACCCAAGTCAGGTCCCAAGACGTAAACTATCTATACGGTCTGAAGAAATTCCAATGTTCATGCAAATTTTACAGCTGTGGAGGTTCTTATATAAATTTGGAATAATGCAGTTGAGGTTCAACGTATTTGGAGTTCAGTGGTGGTAAACTCAGGTTATTCCTGTGTTCAGTCTTCAGTAAAGCCTAGTTTGGCTTTCAATTGTAATATGGAATGGGAGGTTTCGTTAGCTTTTGTCCATTGCTAGAGCTTCAGGTAACTGCTATTTTCAATGAGAAAAATGCTAACTGCTACTCCAGGCTATGTTTTATTAGTTTGCTTTCCTGTGGATTTAAAACAAACATTTCCTTTGTTTCAGAAATCTTAGTTGGTTCTCTTGTTTTAATTCTCCACATTATATATTCAGTGCAATATTTTATATGATGTTCAGTAACATTCATGAGGTGGCTGTTAAACCACCTTACATGTACCCTTCTGTAAAGTTTCTCTCAATTTTGCTGCATAACTCACTTTAAGAGTTCGTTGCATAGCTGCTTCTATTCATTTTAACACCGAGGCATTGTTTCATACAGTGACTACAGCTCAATCATTATGAGTTAATTTCCCATCATCTTTAACTGAATTAGTATAATTCATGTAGGTATCCATCATAGCATTTTAATTTATTTCCTTTAATCTTGGACTCACTAGTGTTATTCTCTGCAGTCTCATCCATATGCCTTGGGTCTGTGTCATTTCCAACAGCTCTGAATGGAAATAACATGGCTTGAGATTACAGGTTGCTTGCTTTCAACATTCACTTTCTATGCTTGACCATTGATTTCACACTGATTCACCACTGATTATACAGCAGTCACAATACGCAGTTTTAATGTAAGCCCCAATCAGTTTGTGCTATTTTATGTCCTTTGAACTGACCATTTTTTGCTATTCAGTTGTTCTTCAGAATGTTCATTGCAACCTTAGAATTTGCTTACAGTTTATGTTTAATCTCTGCTTCCTCTGTAGACCCGGTCTACTCCTAGTTATGGGAGTATACTTCCATGGATTTATAGTACACAGTCCAAAATAAATATATATTCCATAGTCTACCATGACCTGATATTGTTAAGATTCTCTTAATTTTTTTAAATAAAAGATCATTTAGGCTATTCTATCTAAATTCATGTTTTACAATGTAGATGCCTCAGGGCAGAGATGTCATGGTTTACCCCCAGTCAGCAACTAAGCACCACGCAGCCACTCACCCACTTCCTCCCCACACCCAGTGGGATGAGGGAGAAAATTGAGAAAAGAAGGAAAACTCATTGGTTGAGATAAGAACAGTTTAATAGAATATAAAAAAAAAAGAATCTAATAATGATAATGATAACACTAATAAAATGACAATAGGAATAATAAAAGGATTAGAATATACAAATGATGTGCAGTGCAATTACTCACCACCTGCCGATCAACGCCCAGTTAGTCCCCAGGCAGAGATCCCCCAGCCCCCACTCCCCCCAGTTTATATACTGGACATGACGTCCCATGGTATGGAATACCCCTTTGGCCACTTTGGGTCAGCTGCCCTGGCTATGTCCTGTGCCAACTTCTTGTGCCCCTCCAGCTTTCTTGCTGGCTGGGCATGAGAAGCTGAAAAATCCTTGACTTTAGTCTAAACACTACTTAGCAACAACTGAAAACATCAGTGTGTTATCAACGTTCTTCTCATACTGAACTCAAAACATAGCACTGTACCTATAGCTAATATCTCCATCCCAGCTGAAACCAGGACAAGAGATTAATTCTTGCTTGGAGTGCGAGTACTTCAATATTAGTTTTATGACTGCAATGGGAGTTTTGGGGTTCTGCTGAAATGAAGCTTCCGGTAATAATATTTTGTGAAATTTTATAATTTTTACAATTTTAAACTTTATTATTTGAATTTAATAGTTTTGCACTCCTGAGTTCAACGGCATAGCATCATTAGTTCAAATTAAGATAATTCTCACTAATGAAGCATGTAATATCAGCCAGCCAGATTGCAGTTAACAGCTCAGCTTTCTGTATTTTGTTCCAAATACGTTAGTCTGCTTGCTATGTTTTACTCTTTTTACATTAATTCTATTTTATCAAAATGCAGCCAATTCTCTAGCTAAGACAAATTCATTCTGAGTTGAAGGTAGTATGAAAATTCAAAGTTCAGATTGCAAAATAATGGATCTTCAAACATTTATATTGCACATGCCACTCAGAAACAAAACCTATTCCTTTGCATTCCCCACATTTGTGAAAAGATGTTTTCAACATTGCAGAAAAACTAACTTTTGTGACTTGATTTTCATATTATATATTTGATATTAATTGATTATAGCAATTCCGTTTAAGGCATTATATTGTACATACGCAGGTAAGAAAACATATGACAAAGAGTCAAAGGCTTGTACACCAAAGCAATTATGCCAGTCCTTAATTTATGACATGGGATTATTTTGCACAAAATTTCGAGTACTGTAAGTAGACTGTGTGCTTCAGTGTTTTAAAGAAAGGTGTGTGGGGGGCAAACTATATTTCAAAGTAGTGAATATTGACGGAAAAGAAGTCCTCTTAGGCACATTGGCCGAAGAACAGGGCTAGTGAGTACAGGTGGTGAAGCCAACTCATAGCCCCCTGCCCCAAATGCAGCTCAGGTGGTCATTGATTAACATGGGGGAAAGTAGGACAAAACCTAGAAACTTCTTTTCTTGTACCCAGGCTTCCACAACTTAATATATCACTTTTTGTATACATACAGTTGAATCAATTTAGAATTTTTAATAAAAATAGTTGTAAAAAAAAAGAAAAATAACAGCATCGCATAATAAAGTAGCCCATACCACATGCAAAAGTATGATTCAGTAAAGTATTTATATGCCTGGAGTGGGTAGAATTGTTGTGTTGCTGCTTGGTTCCTTGGATTTTTTTTTTTTGCCACACTTTTCTTAGACAGCTGTATAAGCAAGAACTTAGAAGGAAATAATTTCATTACCAAAGACACTTGAGCTTATGCTTTATAAAACTTTTCTATTTTACCTGTCTCCTGAATTTATGACATACCAAATGTGGTTAGGAAAGTAATTTGAAGTAATGCTATGGCCTTAATGCAAAGGAAGTAGTAAAACTTGTAGTAATATCAGAGGCGGTAGATCAATGTGACCTTCTATAATGAGCTAAAAAGTTGTGAAGCATTTGTGAATCACTAAAGTGAATTTCTTCTTTACACTGAAATATTTTTTATTGGGATACTTTAGAGCAGTGATATACCTCTAGCTGATGTTTAACAACTTCTTTTTAGCCACATCTAGCCTTCTCCCAGGTTCTTTTAAGGCGTATGCCTTCAAAGATAGTTATACAATGCTCAGGTATGTAAATTGACTATGTAGGTACAAGGATGCTTAACATGGTAATATCGGTTCTTCTTCTGTACACATTCTTTTAAATGACAATAATAGACAAGAACGTGGGTTAGAGAACAGATGTTATATTTTACATTGTTAATTAAGAGGCAAAGGCAAAATTCTGCCTCACCGCACCCTGCTTTGTCTTAGTACCACTGTCATCTTTAACAATGCTTTATACTAAAGCCATATAAAATATCCTCACTGAATCCTGAATGTTATATAAATGGCGTGAGATTTGTTGATAGAAATATATATATCTCTCTATAAAAAAAAGGTGCTAAATTTTGCTCCTGCTATTTAACTCACAGACCTGACTTTCAGAATGCTTAAATGCTACTGTTTTGCTATGTACCATCAGGAAACAGAGATGGCAAAGCACTTGCCCACTATCTGCTCCTCCTGAGTACTGGTAAGCAGCTTCTCACGGTCTCCACATTCTTCCTACCGCTCCCCAGCATGTTTCTTATTGAGTGCTCAGTGTCCTATTGTCTCATTTTCTAAAGTATCTGCATAGTTAAAGCATTGCCTTCCCTTATAGTGACCTATGATGGGAAAAAATCTTTTTCATTAAGTATAATCTGTTGACCTGTACCCATAATCTTGACTGGGGTTAAGGAGCAGTGGAACTGCTAAACTACCTGTGCAGCTCAGATCAGTGTTCACATTGTGCTGTTGCCTGAAGATGTCTATCGCAACCGAGGTGCAGTCATGCCAAATGCTCTTCAAGTCTTATGTTAGGATACTTTTCATAAGAACTTTGTAAACAAAAAAGTGCTGTAGTACTGAGCAGACACAAGGTAATAGCACTTCAGCTGTAGGAGGTGACAGTTTCTTCCCTAAATAAATATTTGTTTAATATCATAAATCATCTGCCCAAGGTCCTAATACTGAGAGAACCCCTGAGTAACAAAAAAAAAAGATGTAATGAAAGTGGAAAGTCAGCTGTAAGAAGGAAACAAATAGTTTTCTATGATTTAGCAGAAGACACTGAGATGTAAAATTAATTTGCATTTTTGGTTCACTTCTGCAAATGAATTGCAAGATTCATTTAACGAGGCCGTTCTGAAACCTGAAGATTTAGCACAGACTTATATTAACAAAAGAAAAAAAAAACCCACAACTCTTTATCCTACCATAACGGCATCCTATTATTAACCTTCTTTCCTAAGCTGTCACTTTACTGGATGAAAATGCATACAGGAAAAATGAAGCCTAGCGATGTATTGTGCACAGAGTGATTCCGCTGGATTATTCATAGAACTGATGATTCAATTAGGAGAACATTTTTCTTTTTCAGGTGTGAAATTTCATGCAAGTTGAAAGGGAGCCTTAAAAATAGTAATGGGTGCAATTATATTTGGAATATGTCAGATAATCATGTCATTTCTCAATAATGAATTAATTAGTATAGTAATACCTTTCATATGCACAGTGTAATTGCTTTCCTTTGAGGATCTAAGAATGATACAAACAGTACTTAATTAGGCCTCTAAACACCCATTTGAGGTAATCATTGTCTTTTTCTGCTCATAGAAAACTGAGGTACCAGGACGGGAAGTCATATTCCTGCTAACACACACTGAGTTAGAGGAAAATCAAAATATGTATTTTTTTCTTCATGTTAGAACAGAAGATATTTTCATTTGTAATGTTTAGTTAAAAATGGGAAAACATGAGTACATAAGAGTTCAGTCTCCATCACAGAATAGACAGTGCATCTCTTCTATTAAAAAAGAAAAAAGACTATATTGAACCATGTATAAGAAAGATAACTT
This sequence comes from Haliaeetus leucocephalus, assembly GCF_000737465.1. Taxonomy (NCBI): domain Eukaryota; kingdom Metazoa; phylum Chordata; class Aves; order Accipitriformes; family Accipitridae; genus Haliaeetus; species Haliaeetus leucocephalus. The sequence goes on from NW_010972574.1 coordinate 1,359,600, forward strand.
TTAGGCTTCAAACAAACTTCTTAAGTTGAACAATCCTAAAAGGAATAATCACAGAACACAGCTCTATTCTTAACAAAAGTCACTAAGCACTTTCCTTCATCTATAGAATTTATTCAGCTAGCAGTTTCTGATGACCATTTTATTCTTTGCACACAAAGAGATAGCACTTTTTTTCTTAAGAGGAGGAGGCCATCATTTATGTGATCTGTTTCTTTTTCCTGTTGGCTTGGCATGTATCTGAACAGTGATGACCTTGAAAATACAGTTTACTGATTTTAATATGATGAAAAACAAACTCAAAATTCATGTCTCTATCATAGGACTTATGATCAAGTACATGAGGGGCAAATATCCTTTAGTCATAAAATATGTATATTTTATGCCAATTATAGGAAGTATATTGTATTTGCTTAATATTGCTAACAAGATCCAATCAGTCAATTTTCAATTACAGTTTCTCACACACCTAGTAAATTTACCCACTCATGCATTAATAAGGTAATCATCCAGTGGTAGAAAAAACCTGAAAGCTGGGTCCACAATCACTGTTTTGCAGGAAGACTAATTAAGACACCTTATTTCCTAATTAGCACAGAGATTCTGCTTGGCTAATGTCCCTGCCTGACACATTATTCCAGCCTGATTTTTGTTAGTTCTTCACCAAGATCAGCAGTCCTCAAAGGACTTCCATTCTCCTACTTCAAAACCTCTATTCTGTTATTCTTCTGATTTTCCTTGAGTGTGACCTCTAGGACTGCTATGGTACATGTATCTTAAATGTAATTGTAAGACTTGAGGAAATAAGCCCTACCTATACAAAGAATTTCTAATTTTTTAGAACAGATTTTTTCTAGTTATTGGATTCTACTATATGACTCTTTATAAGAAGAGACCTACAATACAGATGCACACACAATTCTCAGTTCTCCAATCCAAGTAAACATAGCAGCATAAAAAAGAAAGATTACAAATAGACTCCTTTCAGCAAAACACCTATACAAGTGCTAAATTTTAGGTATACTGATGTGCAATGAATCTGAAAAGGTATGTAGGTTCTTCTGCCTGAGAATTCAAATTATGTTCAATGCTCTGGTGTATTATCTGTATTCTAACACTTATTTTTGATTGAGGAAAGCAAAAACGGTAGGAAAGCTGGGTACTTCAAAGTATCTGCAGCTTTTAAGTACTGCAGGATCTCAAAAAATAGAGGTTGTCTTCCTCTGTCTCAGTCATTTCCCCTATCATTTTAAAATGGCATTGAAAAGGGCAATTAAAAATACAAATAGGATTTAAATAGAATACATTCATAGAATCTAGGCAGCCCTAGTATTTATACAGCTAACACCAATTAATAGCATATTTCACAAACCCAGATGACAGAGTGATGTTTTAAGGGCATGTTTTATGTATATGGTTGGCAATTTTATTCACCATAGTTTATAACTGGCTATTTAGTTTTTCCACAGAAAATAAATCCAAATACATCTTCAGTTATTTTTAAGATTTTCAATTAATCACAAGTAATTTTCGGTTTAAATGGCCAGGAGAACTGAAATAGTTCATAATATTATTAACCCATTCGACAGCTTATTTATACAATTTTACCTCTAGATGCTGATGCTATGCTGTTCATAAAATGCAAGGCGAATCTAGCCTGAGTGCCAGATGACTTAAGTCATTCATTAATGTTTTCACTCCAGTCCATAGACACCAGGTTCAACATTTTTACAGTGGCTGTGATTTTGGAAAAAAAAAAGGAAAATTTCTTTACAGCACCAGAAAGATGATTTATAATTAAAAATTGAAGTAATAGCAGAAAAAAATTGCAAGAATGATCAGGGGAATAGCCAGCCTGTCTTAGAAAAGGAGACTAAAAGAGTTTGTATGGTTTAAAGTGGGAAAAAAAAGAATTATACATTTGATTACTCTGTGGAAATAGATGAGTAAACAGTGGGACACACAAAAAAATAAACTGAAGGGCAGTGTCGAAACAAGAACAAATGGGTGAAGTTAACTATAGGTAAATGTAGGCTGGAAATTAGATGATTAATTAGCAGAGAAGCAAATTTCTTGGAATAGTCTTTCATTCAGACTACGAAGATCAAAATTGAAGAAAGTTGCAGTTTACAAACCTTTGAAAACAATGATACTGTTGCCCATGATTAGAGTACACCAGGGCTTTTAAATATTTTTAACTTACCAAGTCTCATTTTCCTAGTGATTACTGTGAAAGAATAGAAACAACTCAGAATTTGATTCATTTCTTCTAAATTATGTTAGGTTTGCTATTTGTATTTCATTATGTTATTCTTAGGGTGTGATAATCTTTACAGGTTTTTTTCATACTAAAACAACCGTAAGTATAGCAAAAGTCAATGAAAGCGTTGAAATATTCTCAGATGACAGTCAATAGGGACTTGGATTAATTAATTATATATTTTGGTTAACTTAAGGATTTTAAAAAAATCTCAGAGATGTATGTGTATGCAAGTGAAACTCCTGAGTTCTGTTAACAAGGAAATGTTTATAGGAATTTCAAATACTAAACAGCATCATCTGGCACCAGGGGATATAAAAAACAACAAATTTTGATTATCGCTTATAGTAAATTACGCTAGTGAAAGTTAAAGCCAAATGGATCAGGTTCCTATGTCTTTTTTTTCTTTTTAAAATCAAAGTAAACACTGGGACATAGAATTATGCCTTTAACTGTTTCAGAAGCATTTGATGGCCCCGGTAAATGCAATAGAATTTGATGTGGATATAGAAACCCCTTACCTTACCGCTCCTCTTTGTGGAATCACAAAGAACCACACTGCCTGTTTGCTTTAACTTCAGACACAGAATATGAGCTGGATGGATTTAAATGAACCACCAACCGTGTCGTCTCATCAGAGAATTTCTCAGAGAAAGGTCTGATGAGTACTTGTTTCAGAGACAGCAACTGGGATAGTGAAATAAGTAAAAGTTAAGCAATAGCTGCTGTTACATATACTTTACCCCATTCAAACAAAGCACCATATACAAGTTGTGAAGGAAGAACTTAAAAAAGGAGGTAAGTGACAAAGAGAAAATCTTGATAATGAGTCTCCTACTGAATGTCATTAAAATCAAACTAAGACCCTGCTAAAGGACACCAAGAATAACAAAAAAACCCAATTAATCTAAGCTTTGTTCTCATTAAGATCCCATAATTACACTTCCAAGATGAAATGTATTTATGTGGGGGTCAAGCTGTTTTATCTGAAGCATTATATCATCCAGATTTCTGTCACTGAAACTATTTTAAGGAAGGTCAGACTGATCAACTTAAATGTTAACAAAAGAAAAACACATTTGCCTGGAAATGAACAAAAAAAGCCAAAATTCATAACACAGCTCCTTTCAAAAGGCTTGCAGCCAAAGATACATTTTTTTCCTCTTAGAGTGTTGAATTTCACTTGCATCCATTAAATTTGCAACAAAGATTAGAAGGAAAAAATATAAGCAAGAGGAAAAATAGTTTCAGAATGTAACTCGATGTTAATCCTCCCACTATCATAGTGTATCTGAAGCCCCCAAGAAGAAAGCCATTGAACTTTCTTGAATAAATTTTGTGGAATGAAAGCTTAGATTCTGTTAGTGGGCAAGAATTACTGAAGGGGCATTGCAGACTTGGTTTGAAGCTGAGGAATGGATCAACTTCAGAAGAGTCAATCTTATCTTTCATTTAGTCTTAAGAATTTGGAGCATTAAGTGTTTGAAATGAAAACACGGGGAAGAGATGCTCTAGTGTTATAAAAGTGTGCTCCTGAACTTAAAATTTCATGGTTCAATTCTAAAAAAATAACAGAAAAAAAGAAACTAAAATATATAGCTGTGAGAGACTGAAAGAGTTAATGTCTCAGACGTTGTGGTGGAGCAAGTTCTGCATAACAACGGACCACAGGGGAGAAGCTGATCAGCACCCATCAGCACAGGACATCAGCAATAGGATGCGGAGGATGCAGAGGGTGAGAAGTTCCCAGATCCACTGAGCAGGGCAAGCTCACTGTGCGTGGCCAAAGATCAAATGATGGTCATGCCTTCAGGGAAGGAGAAGTTACTCCCCAAACGACCCCCAAACCCACCGACCCATTTCCAGAAGGTTCTGAAAGCACAAACCGTGCATGACACCTAGTTAGCCTAACAAGTTTGAATGCCCACCTGAAGGAGGGGCAAGGAGGTGATGAAACGAATTGAAGTCCCATGTGCGCGTGCCCTCCGGAGCTGGACCTTTAGACTGGCTGGACCCAGGACTGGTGAAATCTTTCTCTTCTCTCTTTCTCTCTCTCTCCCACCTTCTGTTTTTCTTTAAAACCCCTGCACTTCACCCCTTTAGACATAAACCGTTGACCAACTTTGGGATTAGGAGTGGATCCAGCCGCCCCTGGGCTCCTCTTTGTGAAGGAGTCCAGAAAGCAAGGGGGTCTGCTCTGAACCTCCTGACTCAACGGGAGGGCTCACCTTCTTGTCTTCCCTGAACTGCTCCCCAAATAAGCAAGGCCTGTAGTATATGTTTGGTGACGTATGGTTACCACGTGTTATGTGGTTTACTGATGTAGTTTCATGCCAATTCTTGTGAGAAACCATGCCACCTACTGTTATGCCTTCCAGGTTCAGGCTGCTTCTCCCATAAATAAAACTTTCAACTGGGTGTTTGGTGTCGCTTCACATTAATTTAGCCCAAGGGAATTCTGAACTCACCATGACCCCTCCCTGGTCTGTCCAGCGCAGCTTGTGACAATAGCTTGTATTTTATTTATCATATTTAAAAAGATCGGTGTTTTCCTCCTCAATTTTATTATCCTGTCGGTACAAGGGTAAGATGACAGAAGAAAGAATTTTAAAATAGCAGTTCCTATAAACAATATGTTTCCTATAAAAAATTACTGGTTTCATGGGCTTGACTGCTTTCTAGTGATACAAGTGAAATAACTCTGTGCTCCAGAGTGCACCATGCAGGCAATCGATAAAGGACAGGAATGTCTAATCACCACAGGGGGAACATTTTCCACAGAAAAGCTCTTCCATCTCTGACCTCTCCAGTCCTGAACCTTTATAAAATACTCCTGAAAGACGAACCTGGGAAATGAGGCCTTTATAACTCTGGAAGCTAAAAATCTTGAATTCAATAGAATTAACATAAGGTTTTATATTCCAATACAATTGTCTCTCTGACTCATCTCTGTTACACAAACCCTGAAACCTCTTTTCTGTCTTTTCCAGGTGAGTTAATGATGTATCACTTATCTCCTTGATAACGGGTTCCTTTTTTCCAGTGTTGGTCTCCAACCCTTCCTTTCTCATTAGGTAACAGAGCCAGATTAAGCTAAGAATGGTAGTGTCCAACCCTGTACGCAGTCCGGATTTTTCTCCTTGTCAAACCTGAGAGAAGGACTGTGACCTTGGAAGCTTTTTGTGCTCCAACTGTATGGATGAATCTAAAAAAAAAAAAAAATACAATTTCTTCTGGCAGATTTTGCCTGTCTTATCTGTAGACCATTGTGGTTGCAAGATCATGACTGTAACAACTGAAAACTAGTATAACTCAAAAAAACTTTGCAGATTTATTTAATACCTTAAAGCCATCTAAAGTAATATCTGGAATATAATAATGCAAAGGGAACATTGAAATCACCTAAATGCTGCTGTAAGTTCTTTAAGCACTTTGCAATTTTTATTTTTATTCATTGCATGTGCTTGTATCTTGTGCCATTGTACAATGTGGAGTCTGGGGATTAAATATTCCTATCATTGATTCCACTGAGAAATTAATTTTAATTCAGAAGTGTTCTTTCTGTTTCACAGAAGAGTATGATCAGACAAAAAGCCTATGCAAAATATTCCTTAATACCAGTAACATTTTTATAATAAAGAGTCATAAATCCTTTAGCCATCTCAAAGGCAATCTAGTCCACACCCACTCGGTCTGCCCCAAGGCAGAACAAGCTCTATCTGTGACATCCTGACAGAGGTTTGTCTAACCTGTTCTTAAATTTCTTCACACTGGAGATTCCAGTCCTTTTGTATATCTAATCTACTGCTCTTTTCGCTTTACTCATTTAGCAGAAATTAATGTGAATGTAGGCATTTTTTTTTCTTCTATTGCATTTCTAAAAGGTATTCTCAGATTTACCAAGTCCATAATAATTTTGATGTGTCCATGTCAATGCAGTGTTAGAAAGGCCATCCCATTTAAAAACAAGTCTCAGAGGGATTTATTTTCAAATGTTGTGAATAGTGGCAGACTTATTTTTGAATACTTAGTTTCAGCCCAGGTAATCTTTTTATTGTTTTATTTGCAACACAAATTTAGTTGTGTTGCAACTAGTTAGTCCCACAAAAGGTATGGCACAACAGGAAGGAGAGTGAATTGCAATTGAAAAATGGGAGTAAGTTAATGCAGAATAAGTTTCCTGGTTTCATAGGCATTGCTAATATTCCATATAACTGTGTGCGTCTGAGATCCAGTTGTGTCTTGAAGTGGTTTGGGTTTGGGGGTTGGGTTTTTTTGAGCTGTTAAGTTTTATAAAGTATTTTAAGATTAACTAGATACATGTATTCCTGAGAGATAGCTATTACCATTCAGTCACATTATTACATTGCATCCATCATCGTCTTATATACAGTGTCAATCTGGAATTCAGGCTCTTTAAGATTAGGCAGCTGCATACCTCTTCTTACAGAGCTTCGTTAAGTGACTGTGCTATACAATCTTGTCCAGCAGAGACTAACAATAGTTGTTTTTTTCTAGCTGCCCATATCTAAATTACATTCTGGGGTTGGTTGTTTTTTTTTTTTTTTAAGACAACTTGATTATTCCTTAGTATAGTATAAATAGAATTCTCCTATAATATGTCAGGCTATGTGGAAGGAGAGGGAGAAGAGAGGATGTGACTGAAAAAAAAGGAAATAATAAAGAAAATGAGAATAAAAGCATAAATAAGGATAATAAAAAGCTGATTAGTCTCTTCTATGTGGAGAGATCATCACCATGATACCCCTGATGTTTGTATGAAGCTAGCTACAATTTCCAAATCATTCCGTCTTTCATAGATTAAAAAAAAAATTTAGATTGAATGGCTTTGGCTTATTGCAATATCACACAATGTGGAAATACTTAGAGAAGAAAAAACAGACAGATGGCCCAGTAAATTAATCTATAAGCAGCAGCAGAGCATAAGGTTAGCTGCTGACATTGACTGAATGTTGTGGAAGGTGGTAGAGAGATGACAGTATTAATTAGTAGCAAACATAAGAAGGTGAAAAAGGATAATGTAAAAGGGGATGAGATGGGTTAGGAACCTGTCATTTAAAGGGAGGCTGGAATTTCACATTTGAGAGTTATAATTGTACTTAAACTTCCCCACAATTTTGTAACATTTTGATTGAAAGCTCCGGTTAAACACATGATGAAAATAGGAACACATCTCCAGTGTTGATCTACATTCTTGACTCCAATTTCAAACTCAGCCTTGTTTTGAGACTGTTCTGATTTTTTTCACCAGTTGTAATCATAACGCAGTAAAATACATCATATTATTTAGAAAATAGGTCATATGACATTACAAGGTACTTTAATTGTTCTGAAATAGACATTGCCCTGTCCTTCCAGATTACTAGGAGATTTTTTTCTCTTGCAGTGTTTCCACTTGCAATATAATTTTGGGGTAATATATTAGTATAAATTTTGAATTGAGTGTGCTCCAAAAACTACACTGTTATTTTTGTGGTAAACTGTATGCTGTGTTCCAAGCTAGACTGAATTCTTACCTTTTTAGCTCTGGAAATCAAAACATCATTGCTCTTTAAACTCTGACATTATTACAGCTATAAAAATGACATTAAGTATTTTTCATATATTTTAAACAAGATAATCCAAGTTCACTGACTTTTTTGGAGTATAAATTCACACCAGCTGAAGACCAGGCATAGAATGTTTTTAATTTATTTCACTCTTGTTTCTGTGAACTTACTGAACCTGATTTTGAAAAAATGCTGAGCATTCCTGAAAGTACTGAGTATTGCTTTCAGCTGAAATGCTGCATTTTAAGCTCTTCTGATAGAGGAACTGGTGTCAAAAAACCACAGCATGAGGATGCAAGACAGTATTTCAATGTATGACTTTAAAAAAAATCTTTCAAAATTCTGCTGGTTTTTTATTCTACAATAATCCATACATAGAGATCAGAAATACATGATACAATGGTGCGTACATGGTATATTTCCATGATAGAATGGAACCAATGTGCATGTGCATCTGTGTTGTTCATTTCTTTGTTTTACAATTCCTAACCAATGTACTTTTTCCAAATGTATTTTGATAATCAGAAATGTAAACCTCCCCTTTTACCTGCTTTGGATTTATTAACCCTGAAGGAACAGTAATCAAGCTTGAAACAGCTACACTGGTGACAAATACTTAAACCATTAACTTGACACTAAATTGGAAACCTCTGCTATTAATAAGTAATCCTGTGGGTTACTATCCTGCTGAGATATATATCATAGATTTAGAGTTCACAGCTGATGAGATACCTAAGAAGAGTTACTGTAGAGAGAAAAACATCCTAGATAAAAATGTTCTTTCATATAAACAATGGTCTCTCTTTCTGTTGTTTTTTTTTTTTTAAATTGAAGTATTACACTGCAAATTTTAGGTTCACTATTCCTGGATATGACACTCATTGCAGTCATTTCGTAATAACTTCAGCTTTTTTTTCCCTAGTTTTGCTGTGAGTTTATAAAAATAGTTATCCACACAAACCAAATGGTAGAGATGGTATGGTTGAGGAGAAAGTTTTCCATAAAATCCTTGTGCATTGAATCAAGATATTTGTAATAATACTGGTCTCAGTAAACTTTAAAATGAAGAGCCCTTTACTGTAGCTCCTTTAAACAGTTTGCTTGGCAGCCTGGAATGATTTTTAAATTAATTTTCATATTATTCTGAATGTGATTGGGGAAAAAAAAAATCCAGAGCCTACTTGAAGCAAGAGTAGCAATGATTATTTTATGACTTTTCATAATGGATTCTTCATTTAATTAGATAAGTAAACTTTAGAGAAATATTTTTTTAACCAGTTCCTCTGAGTGCATGAAGAAGGCTAGTGAAACTTTGCTCGCTTATAATTATCTATTTCAAAAGACCTAGTGGCTAAATCACCATTTAAATGCTGCCTTGAGTCTTTCTAACTCAGTAGAGAGTGACTTTGTCTGTGACTTGAGTCTACAGCTCATGAATAAAGCATACCATGTATGTGAAAGTTTGTAGGGCGGCAAGTCAACTGGGAAACTCAATCTTTCTTTGATAAAAACATTTTGCTTTTGCAAAAGTGCTGGAGTGAGAGCCCTGGAGTTGGAGACTTCATTTTATTCATTTCATTTTATTCAAAAGGTGGTGTGAGTTTTCCTCCTCTTGTGCTGCCACTCTGCCTCTGCCCTAGCCTCAACAAAATAAACTCCTGGGAGATGGGGTTATAGGGACAAAAGTAAAAATTCCAGTCTACAGAGATGTTCCATTGCCTTCAGTAAATGAGTTATCTCTTGCTGTTGTTTGGGAAAGACAGATTCTCTGATTAAAACATCATTGGGACTGGAGTGAAGGTAACAAAAATTCTTATTTTTATATGCTTTCATACACTGCATTCAGAGACATGTCTCTAAACTAGAAGAAATTGTTACAAATACTTTTTTACTCATATCTACTGAGTGAAATTTGTTAGAAAGCTTAAGGACGTAATTCTTTTCTGCTTTTATCATACTACACCTCACCGTCTCTTATTCCAGATGGTTTATGAGTTGAGTGTATATCTTTGAATGTCTTTCATTAGACCATTTCTGCTTCCACACCAAGATTTTCAAGTTAAAAAGATTTGTTCTTTAATGAATAGAAACAAGAAAGTAATTTCCCAGCCTCTTCTGAGATTTGTAGAGACCACTATTGACCATAAGAAAACAAATGCTTGGTTCTTTTTCTGTTTGTCAGCTCTTTTATTTATAAATGATCATGAAACAAAAAAGGAAAGTAAAAGTATGTTTAATTCTGCTTATACATGATAGAGATTTTAATGTAAAAATAATGCTTGAAAAGACAAAAACATTTGACGCTAGTTCATCAGTGATGTAAAATTTTCAATTTATTTATTCATTTTTCTTAGCTGGCATTTCACTTTAATTCTGTGCCCTTAAATGCAACTTTAAAGCCTCAGAAGAATTTGGCATGGTCCAGGGATCAGACAGACATGAGAGGAATCAATTTGCAGCAGAAGCTAAAGAGTGAGTATTTAGGAGATGAGAAGGGTAGGAGATGATGGACTTCGGGATGTGTTACACCAAAAAATGTTTGAAGCTGAAACTCAGGACCTGAAGTGGTATGTGACAGTAAAAAAAGTCATTTATAAAAGAAGGGATCGAAGGCATAGTGGTGGATGCTGATAATCAGCCTATAGAATGAATGGTACACCATTGCTCTGATAAAAAATAATTTACACCTCCCAATCCTAGCATATATTTCATTAAATAGTGATTGCTAAACCTTTTAAAAGTAAGAGTGGTTGCAATAAATAAGTATGTGAAATCTTATGCTTATCTTTACACGTTTCCAGCTTTTTTTTTGTTTAGAAAAAGTACTGAATTTAATATTTTACACTGCACTTTTAACCTAAAAGGGTAATAGATGACAAACATCACCAGGTGAAAGTTATTTGTTTGTCCTCTGGAATGGTTTACACAATAGTGAACATAAAATATATAGCTTGCTTCTATCCACATAAATATCTTTAAAAACCTGAGTTATGCTGAAACAAAATCAGACCATTCTGCCTTTTCCATAGCCGTTAAATTTCAGGCAGCATAAAGAAGATGGGAACAAGCATCCCTGAGTCTCAAAAAGACAGCAAGAAAAAATAATGGCCCGTTGTGGCTTGAGCCATGGCTGAGTTCTGCAGGGCTGGGAGCTGGCACAGGCAGCTACATTTGGGGCTATGAATGCCAAACCCAAGAGCTGCTCATGAAGAGCTCCTGAAAAGGAGTCGTGCTGACTTTCAGTGCAAGGTGTTCATAGACATTTCACTCTGTTAGTCCTATTAAAGCGTTGCCCCAGGAACCATGAGAAAAAGTAAGGAATTGCTTATGGCCAAGATGAATAGACCCTCATTTCTATGTGCTACATAACTGTCATCTACCTGACGTACTGCTTTGTCTGAAAGGGGTTTGTATTGTGCATGATACATGCCAACACACAGATTAGAATGAGTGGAATAGTCTTTTAAAATTAATATTACTCCGCATTTGGAACTCTGTTTCCAGCTTTATGCAATTATTTCATTAATGTTTCACAAATGCATTTTTAAAGCTTTTGTACGTAAATCTAATTGCATGGTTTTTGGTTTTCTCTCTCCCCCCGCCCCCAGCCACACCCTTGGATTGGTAGGAATTAAACATCGTTTACATTATTGCTGAAAATCTTTTATAAATTCATTCCTTTAAATCATTGTAGTTAGCAATGTTCACCTCATAAAACAAACGCTTTGTATCCTCTGAAGACTAATTTACCCATAAATATACATGTTCCCCAAGCCTAATGTGCATGCAGTTCTCTGTGGAGTAAGATACTGTGTGGTAGAAATAAGTATGTCTTAATAAGAGCTGTATTTTCTAATTCTAAAAATTGTTTATAACCTTGAATTTCAAAACTCTATATGACTTTACAGACATAATATCTACAGATAAAAACTATTACCTTTGTGTTTTTCATTTCATCTTGCTTCAAAACACTCTAAGTTTTAAAAAAGGCCTTCAGGTTTTTGTATAAAAGGAAGAAGACACAGTCACACAGACACACACACGTGCGTGCATACACATACACGCTTTGATTTTTCATGGACTGTCCTCAAGAATCTGATTTACTGAAGCCCTTAAGGTTTCTCTCAAAAGTGCATTGAACACATTCCAAGGATCAAAAGATCTGGAATCTGAATATTGTTGTTTTCCTCTTACACTTTTTTTAAAGAAGAGGAAGCGTTCTCCTGTAATAGAACCAGTGTCAGTACAGGTGCTCACAAGCTGTTTCAAGGTCAGGTGGTCATCTCTAGCCTACCTGTTCTTTATCAGCAGTTTGTGCTTAAACAGGGCAATTAAACACGCTCCTCCTTTTTTTTTTTTTTTTTCCCCTGGAAAATACATGAACACAATATATATTTTTTTCTTAATTCAGTTTGGCATAAGCATGCGTATCAGGTTTATACAGTTACATTAGAATAACATATAAAAGAATGGGAGGAATCTAGTTCATTATTTAATAGCATAACTGAACATGTTGGCTTGGAATACTATGTTATTTTAGAAAAATATCTAATCTTTTAATTGCAGACTAGGCATATTATTACAAAATTTGTCAATATTTTGGTAAATACTTTTACTTTTAAATAATTATTGGGAATACTTGGTTCGATTTACTAGATTATTATCCAGATTCCTCAGTAGGTGTTCTTTTTCCTATTCTTTGATATAGGGAGACACATGAAGAATTTACTGACAGTTGTTCATTATGCCTTCAGATGAGGTCCTGTACTATTCAAGTTTTGCTCTCGCCATTTATGGTATCATCAAAAACTCTTGACTGATTTAGGAGCTGGTTATACCTCTATTCCTAGTTACATTCCATTATCTAAAATGCATTGATGGCAAAAAGGCCTTCTCCAAAATTACCAGTGTCACCTTGATTTGCGCAGGTGTTATTTAACAGTGATTGTACTTTTCCAGTTTTATTGTAGAACAAATTGCTTGTGATCTTTGATGACATGCAGCAGGTAATGCAGGTGCATTTATAACACAGCCTAAGGAAATAGATTGAATATTTGAAGCTATAAATTTCGTTTTGATCTCTGTAAGAAAGATAATGTCAGCTCTTTGTCCTCCCCTTCTTCTCTTCATCTATCAATGAGAATTTATAAATGCAATTATTTCAAAGGCAGTTTAAATTAGAAGAGGAAATAGAGGAAAAAAAGGAGGTGACAGGTGACAATGGCAGCAGAATTGGAAAATAGAGCAAATATATAATTATTATAATAAACATTGTGAAAGCTGCCGTGTAATGAATATTTTGGACCATTCCAGGTTTGCTTTATCTTTTGAGATTATCACAGGTGAGTCTATTATGTGATTTTTCTAGTAGCATTTGGAAAATAATCCAACCGATCTTTTATCTTAGCTAGTAGTGATTGGTTGCTATTGTTTGCACAACTGATTTTCCTCTGCACATATGGTGATGTGTGGTCTAACCATTGCAGGGGATGCTGAAGGAAAAGCCAATACCAGAAATCATGGATATGGAGCTAACAAACTAGTGGCATGGACACGCAGCTGCAGGATGGCTCAGCTTCAGTGTTTGGGAGAGCTGTATGGTCAGGACACCAGTTCACTGACATTGGCCTTCAGCAGGAGAGACAGAATCACGGTAAACATGAGAGTGAAAATGCTAATTGGTGTGCTGGGTTGAATTGGTTGAACTGGAAAACCCTCTTGGTTTACTGGTGTAATACTCCACCAGAGCATTGAAAATGCCCTTCACTGTGGACAGCTTGTGGCACAAAGAGTGGTTGACGGACAATGTAGCTGAGGCTACAAACAGATTGCCAATTTTTTATAGATGTCTCATTGATCACTCTTAATCTAAGTAACTCAAACACATTAAATGTTTTTGCATCATTTTATAGCAGGCTTTAAGATAAATTTTTGTTGATGATCACATTTCTATCCAAATTTACCCTTGTTCAGCTTAAGCCCTGAGAACTAAGGATGGGTGGGAGATAGCGCAGTGTGGTCTTTCCTGTCCTCATCACAAAGGATTGGGGAAGGTCTCTCAGCACTCAGGGACTAAGGTCAGGGTAACACCTTCCCTTGACTCCTCTCTCAGAGGTAGTTGCTTTGCTGTTTTTTAACTCCTATCATACATCAAGAAAAATCTAATGTCATTTTCCTCATTAAATTTTATATTCAGTAAAGACTGACTGTATTAATGAAACTTTGAATCATTATACTCTTTTTTTTTTAGATTTTTTTTTTCTTTCTAAAGGGGCTATATGAAGATTGAAGTCAATAAAGTCATTATGATATGCAGATATTCTTTTTCCAAGGATCATCTTTTATTTAGCTTAGCAGCATGCTTTAAGCCACTAAATAACTGACTTTAAAGATGGGTTAGTTTGATATTCAGGGCACTTACAGGTGGAACGCTTTGTGTTACTTTTCTAAAACATGAGCTTTTAGAGATACTCGGGATGGGACATTTTACAGCAGAATCCTTACAGTATAATTTAAAGAACAGACTAAGGGAATTGATTTCTAGAGTGGGATTAGTCTCAATTAACATTAACTTTCTCGAGTTAAGGTTTCCCACTCTCAGTTAATTATCTAAATTCCTAATACATTCATCAGAAATCGAGTCAATTGATGTAACTTAGGAAATTACTCTTCTGAACAAACATATGCATCTACTTTAAGATGAGATGAGTTGGTGTCTCAAAGTATCTTCTGTAATGACTAGATTTTAACTATAGAAACCTTTGGAGTACCAAGCATTTCTGGAGCTAAAAATAAAATAGATAAAGACCACCTTCCAATAGCAAGGCTTTTCTGCTCCAGATATTACTTTTGTGTATTGTTTTCCTTAGACTTGGGTTTTCTGAAAAGAAGAAAAATGACAGGATTCAGTTGTGTCCTCAGATCAAGGTGGTCACATCATGTTGTAGTACATGCTGACCAGGTTAACGGCCTTGTCTTGAGATAAAGATTTGTCTCAGTATGCAAAAATCCAGACAAAACTGCAGCTTTTGGCACACCAAATATAAGGCACTAAATGTATTTACTGATTACTTTTACAGTTCAAAAGCGCCTGTTAAACATATAAAAGGTCATAGATGACCTAGCTGGAGCACTTCAGACTTCAGGGAGTTTATTAGGGAGAGCCCCTCCAGTGTATTGTCTTTAGGGTAAACAGGGGATGTTCTTCTATCTCATATCTTATATTTATGTGGTATCTTATCTTCCTATGATTTACAAACATTGCATTCACTCTCTTTATTTTACTGTTAGGTAACTGATAAACAGAGAGGATAAACTGTCATAAAGATTTCATAATTAGTGGTAGATCTCAATGACAATTATTTATCTAAATATCTTTGAGGATCTGGGCCTCACCATTTCATTGTTTGTAATTCTCGCCACTATCATTACTTTAAAGTTATCTGATTGCTGTTCATCACTGCTGCTCCTGAATGTTATTCCCTTAATAGCAACAGAGATGTGCCTCATCTTCACAATCTGTTATTGGATGTACACCAGGACTACTTTGCCAGTTGAGCAATTTCTGTTAAATTCTGAAGTGTTTCTATTTGAGTGAGGTACAGATAATTATCTGCTAAATAGGAACCTCTAAAGAGAGGTAACAAACCTCTCCAAGTCTCAGAGTGATACGAAGCTGTAAATGGAAACACTGCTACTGTCAGTTATGATACTGGACTGAAAATAAGAGTGAAATATATGGTGCCAGCCTAAGATAATGCAATGCATTTCATATATGGCACAGCTTGATACAAAATGAGGAGCAGAGCAGCGTGAGACTTGCTGAAAAAGCTGCTAAGAGAGAAGCGTGCAATGTCAGGTGGGAAAAGCACCATCAAGCTGAGTAAGAAAAGCACTACAGTGCATCATTATAGGAAATTGTTGCTTCCTTACATGTACAGCTCTGTTGTTACAGCATTACCATCAGCAGAGCAGAAGGAAAAAGAGATTCATGGTCTTGTTTTTCATGTTTTTGTGTAACTAGTAAAAAAAACAGTGTGTGTACTAGATAAAACAGTTAAAACAACAGAGAGCAGAATTTAAGAAGAATTTCAAACTGGAATCATGATGGCTGAAGTGGATAAAAGAGTGTGAGATCATAATCATTACTATATTGTCTATCCTGTCAATATTATTATTTACAAGACTTTTCTTCCCATTTCACTCATTTAAAACCTATGATGTATTCGTCGATGATAGAATTTAACTGTCATGAGATATTCAGAAAATTAGATTAAAAAATGCTATTTTTAAAAAATTAAATTCTGTAATGACCAGAAGTTTGGATTTAACAGAGAGTGTTCTGCCAAATGGCACATATTTTAAAATATCCATTGAATCTTTTATCTTTTCTTTCAACATTTGCAATAATCGTGTTTCTAATGCACAATCACTTTGTGGATTTAAATTGATTTCTGAAGTTTGATTATCTCACCAAGTAAACTCACAAAAATATACATTAGAAATACCTTTGAAGGAATACTCTTAGAAATATTTTCAGTCATGAAAAATGAAAAAAGACCCACATGTCTAGCAAGATTTAAATTTTCTTCATTAAGAGTTTTCAGTATCTGGAGACTGAAGGAGGAAAGCTGGATTCACATGGCCAACTATAGCTTTTTGAGGAGCCTCAATAATAACATATGTATATTCATAAGGAAAAACATTCATTTAGTTTATCAGGAGGAGGGTAATCACCTCAGTATGCAGATTTTTGAAAATTTTGTTCAGTCACAAATTAACTTTGTCTATTTTTAGCTCAGATATGATAAATCCACTGAGCTTACCCATACCCATTTATATAACATTCGGGAAAAAAATAAACTTGCAATAGGCAGTTAAACAAAAGGACTATAATTATCCACACATATTCGGCCAAGGCAAGTCACTAAGAGTGAATCTGCTGGGATATATCACACTTCAGTATTACTTCTGACTGCTATAGTAATTCATTTAACAAATCTGTACACTTTCAATGTAGTTTTCTATGAAAATCTCTAAACCCAGGAAAGTATTTCAATTTTTTTTTTTTTATTCCACTATAATTCAGATTTGAGGGATTACATTTCTGAGAATATTTAGGAAATTTAAAATCTAAATCCAGTTTTAAAAAAAGGACTTTTAATTATACAAGGAAACATTTTCTTATGATTCAGTACAGTCTCACTTGAGCTAGTTATCATAGGTACTGAAAGTAGTTCAGCTGTGCTAAAAAGAAACTAAGAACAAGTGACCTACTCAAACATTTTCTCACTTTCTTGTGTGGATTTTGTAGCAGTGACTACTGTGAAGACACAACCTGTAAGCACTTTTCAAAACCTGCTTAGGTTTTCCAGATTTGCCTTCGAAAAATTGGTGCTGAACTATGGTTTATGTTAACATTAATTGTTCAAAATTCCAGATACAAAGAACAATGCACAGTTGTACATTGCACATTTTATATGTTTTAATTAATAGATTTTCATGTTGATGTAGGTGCTTTACTACAATAAATCTTGGAAAGAAATATTATTGATAACTTAGAAAAACAGTAATTTTAAGTAACACGGTTATTCCAGTGCCATTCATTTCACTGGTCATTTTAAATGAAAAATTCAGGTCCAGACCATCAGCTGATAAAACTAGCTCCACCAATTGGTGCTCTGAGCCAGAAGGTGTTAGAGATTGCTCAAAATGACCCAACAGCATGGCGTTCACAATGTGCAAAGGCATCAAGAGGCTTTTTTTCCCTTCCCTGCTTTCACGTGAACCTTTCATAAGAATATGAGAATTATGTTAATATTACAAAAAATCCTGTTTCATCTCCAGTGTTTGCAATCACAGTCATTACTTACTCCCACTTTATTGGCTGCTGCACAAAAATATAATAAAAGAAATAGATCTTATAAAGCAAACAGATTACATATGTGTTAACTCTGGTCACATGAGCAGGAATGTCAGCTTTAAAAAAAATACTGCTTTTATGCTTAAAATCAAGATGTGCTTCTGTGCCTGCAATTGTGGACAACAATGGAGATAATCTGGTAATGCTGAAGGTACTGAACCCTTTAAAATATTGTAAGCTTTATTCAGTAAATTGTATTCATTATTTATTCACATAACTGTTTTCCTTTTTTTTAAACAGTAAAGAAAAAGGCACAAAAGTCCTTAGAACAATTTCAGTGTCTTGGAACATGAATTCTAACAGGTGTACAGATTTTTCATGTTGACTTAAATATTTCTGAGGAGCAACTAGATAAGGATGTATAATGCAATAAAATAACTGTGGCTGCTGAAAAAGAGGGCAGACAAAGAAAGAACAAACATATTTCATCTAAATTGCTCATAGGGCTTTTTCTGCTATCTGTCAAATATGACTGGTATTATTTGACTGATATAAATTACTATTGATTTCCAGGCTCTGAGAAACTTTTTAGGCCCTGAACAAAGATTTTAATCCTTTTTGGTTTTTAAGTCAGATTTTTTCTTTTGGATTATCCTTTACAGGTTTTATGAAGCCATTCATTTGATTATCTCATAATAATGGCTGCAGTTAAACAGCACATTTACAGAAGATGAGAAGGAACTGCCTTGTCAGAATTTTTCTTCTAGAGATAAGGCCCAAATCCATACAATCTGTACTATATATACTGATGTCAGTAGTAGTTCAATTTCTCACAGACTAAATGAATGAATGCATTTGATGATAGAATTTATGTCAACAGAATAAACAGTAGCTCTCTGGAGGATGGAAAATCTAAATAAACTAACAGAATTAAGTTCATAGACCAACGAATGGTTTATAAAAACGTGTGATGAAAAGGATCTCAAAAGATCAGCTTCTTTAAAGCCTTTTTCATAAGCAGACTCCAATATTCAGGACTCAAGATATCCTTAAAGGGTGGTCGCAGCATGATGTAACACGTCTTTTATTTAATCTGTAATTATTCCAGACATCATACCCTGCTCTAGTAGTTAGTATTCAGTAAACTAGCAAACAGGCAGGCACTAGTCTCTGGATCGCTAACATGTGAAGACATGTTAAGCTGCAAGACATTTAAATATTGCTCGTTCCTATTTGAAGCCATGTGGGAGGAGGAGCAAGTTGAAGCATTGGTGCAAGCATTCCTTCCCAAGGAAAGTCATGAACACATCTGGTCTGTCACCTTACAGAACTTGGGAGTTAATTGAACAAATATACACAAAGATTTAGCGTGTTTGAAGAGATAGGGACCTTAACCTATAAAACTGGCTACGTTTAATTTTACTCCTGCTACAAAAGAACAGTAACTTGAAGGTCACATGTCACTCTCATGACCTATTAAAATCAATACGAGGCTTTCCATTGACTTCATTGTATTTTGGATGGGTTCAACAGTAACCTCTTATTCTGCTTATTGTGCTGATGTACACAAAATCTTAAATGTTGCTGTGACGCATCAACTTCTGGACATGAATTCTGTAATAGTAAACCCACCATTTATAGTAGATCTTAAAGGCAATGGATGACATGCCTTCTAACACGCATAAGACAAAAAGCCCTGCAGATCAAGGAATAAGACTTTCAGCAGAAAATCAGCGCTCCAGAAGGAAATTTGGCCACTGCACTAGAAATCAGCAGAGACAGGGTTAAATACAGTTGATGTTACTATATGAAACATCAATGCATGACATTTCACAGCAGTTAGTGTGCCCAGATGCCCCCAGAGCCTAGCTCGTTCCTCCTCCATTCTCCGCTGCACTTTGAACAGTAAGACACCGCTAACAGGCAGCTAGCCCATGTGCTTTTGAGCCACTTTGCAGTAAAAAAGAGCAACACGAGCTGGACTTTTGTCAAATCCTTTCTGGAAATCTGAACATGTGGTGTCCATTGAATCCCATTTTTGTCTCCTATGGTAGTCTTGTCTTCAAAGGAACCTAATCAGATGGTGAAGCCTGCCTTTCCTTTCTTAGAGGCCATCAGTCTTTGCTCACACTGTGTATTTCTAAGTGTTTTTCCTGTTTTGATCTCTGAGAAAGACTTTGTAAGACACTTCCTGCAAGTAAAGTTTAACGAGATTCTCAGGTATGTTCCAACTCTTTTGTTAATCCATGTCTCTGAGATAACTACCTGAACCTACTGAGCTTCAGCTAAGACATCTTGCAAAAGTAATACAAGCAGAAGCTTCCCTGCAACTCTGGTCATACACCTCAGCTCACCATGAGTAAATAATAATGACTTCCATTTATAAGAGCACCTTTTAACCCCTAAGATCCCAAAGGTTTTACAAACTATTGTCCCGATCCTGCAGTCATCTACTTCAATAGATAGAGGACAAAGTTCTACTCCCACAGATAGGTAACTTCAAACATCACGGAAATCACAAGTGAGATAAATGTTTTTCTGGTACAAAGTAGAATGAAATAACTGGTTAGAAAGAAATTTATGTTGCCATCATTTCAGAAAATTCAGATGTGATTTGTTCAGCAAGGTGAACATTATCACTCAAATTACAGTCTGGCTGAAAAATAGAAGTCAAGATTCCAATATTTAAACCGAAGCCTTGTAGTTTTTGACTGAGCATGTGTTTTTAATTTAGTCTTTGAACCTATTTTTCTGTATTTCCTACTGGGTTACTGTTACTACCTCAAAGAGCAATTACATATTCTTGGGAATTTTCCTATTCAGATACTATCCAGGCCAAACCCTTTTTAGCCTTTAAGAGTGCAAAACAATGCTGAAAGTTGTGCTTGATCATGTTATATTCATTCATCACAGCGTAAGAACAATAATAGCAGTGAAATTTCTACCAATTGTCTCCTTACTTTTTTTTGGAAGGAATAGTCTTTCAGAGCCTCATTTGTATTAAAGTCTTTGTTTCTCTTCAGTCAGAAAACAACAATTATCCATGTGGACTCAAGGTAAAATCAGAATTTTCACCAAGAGGTTGTTGAGGAGTATGAATCCGTTTCCTTCAGATAATATAAACAAGTCTGTATTCTATGTTCATGTTTTATAGCATGCCATAACAATGTAATCTTTTACAGATATACCAGAGAAAATTCTGAAGTAAAGCTCTATTATTTGTTGCTGACACTTACATTGCAACTGAAACAACATTCCGCTGTGAGATAGGAAGCACCTAACAGACATCAGTTACTGATAGAACTAGATGAACTATTTGCAATGAATAATTGGACAGTTATAGCCCTCTACCGTCTTTAGAATCTATCAATAAATAGAACACAGTATTGTTATTTTTATTTACTGTAATTAGTAATTATTAAAAAAAATAATTATTAACCTTGTCATGAACAATGCGATTTCTGTTATTTATTAGGTCGCTTAGGATACATGACGGGATTATTTGATGAAAATACAGCTAATGACAATACAGAATAAAAGCTGTTTATTCATGCACAAATGTCCTTGTTTGTAGGCAAATATAGGGGATCAGAGTAGTAGTACTGAGAAAAGTTTGCCCTATTCCCCAGAATGACCGTTTGCACAGTACAACTGTAACAGATGGGTAGCAGCTGCTCAGGTAACTGAGGAGAAAGTTGTAAAAAGATTAAGTGAATGACAAGCCAAATTTCAGCTACTACAGTATGTGATTGAGAGGGCTAATGTTAGCTAACTGGCCTAACGCAGGAACTCTACCTTCTATAGTCTCAGCTATAGAAAGTTTATATATCTTGGAGCTTAGTTCCATTTAGTGAACAATCTTTGATTTCCTATCTGTGAATAAACCACAATCAATAATGTATCTTTTCTTCTAATCTTTGCCTTTCTTGCCTAAATTCTGTGAGACAAAGGCATTGTGATATGTGAAGCATAACTTGTTCAACAGAGTGTTGGTCTTGGAAGAACTTGTATGCAGTAATAAAACTAATGCTAGTTATAAAATATAGTAGAGAAATTTTATGCATTTTGCTCTATTCATGTGTGTCTCCAATTTTAACTGAAGAATTGATTTTGTTTAATTTTTATTCACTGAAAACTGTACAGTTTTAGGTAATTTCAGTTCAAAGATTACAACCTGAGGATTAAGAATGTATACAATGTACTGCAGTAATTAAAAAAAAACCCAAACAAACTCACTTTCCATTAATTCTTTTGTCACTATTGTTATGTATTGGGACAAAAAGGGAGGTAGAATATGAGAGTAAAGAGAGCCTGAACCATGCAGTATGTATAATTGCTTTTGGGTTTTCACTTAACAAAAATTTGTGACTTATAATTTCTTTGTGCATCCAGGCCTGGGTTGATACATGGAAAAACTACATAAAAAAAGCCTAATTTAGAGATGTTCTCAAAGGATGAATAATTTATATGTTACTAAGAGTTTGTTTAGTTTTGCTACAGAATTATGTGTAAGGATGTATTCTTCTTTCACCGCTTAAAATAACCAAGGGAATTAAAAGTTTCAGAAAGAAAATTCCAGAGGGAAAGAGGTTTAAAGTTATATGTTGCTTTACATGCATACATAAAGCTGTAAAAAAGCACGGGTTTTTTGCTAGACAGAGGTTATTGGCAGTTCACGTGATGCAATTCCTTACTTCTGTTACTGACCAACTTTTGCTTCTTCAAAAGAGGGTAGCAACTTTTTACCGTGTACTTAGCCCATTGTGCTTGCCACATATAGAGAAAAGTATTCCTTGTTGTCTCACAGTGATCAATTTATGTCCTGAATTTATGTCCCCTTATGTCCTGTATTTCCTTTTGCATAATATTGACAACTGCAAATATTTGATAGAAAATCATAACTGTATATAACTTTCCAAAAATGAAATATTTGGACATAGGAAAGAAAAATGTAAAATGATACTCTGCTTTTCAGCATTAGTTTTGAAACAGCCATGCTTATGGTTAAGGAGAACTTTCTCCTTTATCACATCATCCCTAATTGTACTTCCTTGAAAGTCTGATAAAGCTGCTACTCATAACAGATTCCCTAGCAGTTTTTGGTGGGGTATTTCCATTTAAATATGATGGCAAATATTAACAGACAAATTGAATACAATTCTAGCTGACCATCAAGTAATTTGGTACTAGCCATAAGCATAGTCATCTAAAAGTCAGGTTGTCCATTTTTTGTTTTCTTCTTCATCATCCCTCATCAATTCACAGATTGGTCATATAATAAATGCTTGCTTAAATTCTGTTCATTATAACAAAAATAGTGGGTAGCGGTATCTCCACTCTTTTCTGTCCTGATTCAGATAAGAATATAAGAATGGCTGTAGTGTGTCTGTCTGCCCCAGCAATGTGTCACACATAGCTGTAAGCAGGTGCTGATAGAATAACGAGAAAAAGGAAAGCATGTATTAATAATACCGTCCAATAATACTCTTCTGACCTCCAAGTATTTTTATCTCAAGACATACTTGAGGGGATTTTCATGTATTTAGTAACCCTCAGTTCAGTTCAGTGTCCCCTGTGTCCATAAAAACTTTCAGAAGCTACACCATCTTTTCTTCAGAGTGAAGCAAAATACAAATAAACCAAGCCAAAAGACTCAAGTAGAAATGTTAATTAACTTGTATACAACAAAAAATGTTTTCCATGACCAAAAATATGCTATCTTATGCGGCTAGTCAAAAAGGCAGTTCCTGTAATTATGACCCAAAGTATCGCACAAGACCAGGTAATGTTAATTTCTCAGTACCTCTTAAATGAACATGCCATTTTCAGTCAATGGTGCCAACATTTGTATCAGGATGTCTGGAAACCATATATAGGGAAAAGGAAACTTTTAGCTCACATAGAAACAGAGTTTTTTCTTTGAGAGAAATGGCAGGGCTCTTGGCCACAGAAAACTGATGTTGGCAAGATCCATCCTTGTGGAGAATTCCTTTCAACTAGTGCCTAAATGGAGATATTATTTGATATCTGTCATAGAATAATGGTAATTTGCTGTTCAAACTTATATTCAGTCCATACAGATATACATTTTGAAACCTTGCAGGTACATCTTTTGAAATCACACATTCATGACTGTATTCAAAGTACTGTAACACATCAGGAACGTGACTGTCACTTATTCCTTCATCGTGTCACCTTAGCATATGCATATTTCACATGTACATTAGCACATTGGTTCATTTTGACCTGGTTTGATTGACATTCAGCATAGTAAATTACCTCAGTTCTTGAATATCTTTAACTGAGCATTGAGACACCCTCTGATAAATGGCTGTGTTCTAATTTTCAGAAGCAAACACTCTGATAATCAAAGGAACCTTATGTTTATGCACTTCTCATCTGGCAGCACCACCAAACTGCTTTTAAATTAGTCCGGGAGCTTTAAAATTTATAGGCTTATAAATACTATTATCTAGTTTCATGTTTGAAGTTATAAATCCTTTTTATCCCATGTCACTTATTTTGTTTTAAGTTTATTCAGATTTCTATATCGTCTGATTGGCTTCTATTCCAAGACAATTCATGGCCTGGAGAAAACCCTTTTTAATATAATTTTCAGAAAGATTTAATTATGACACTCAGATCCAGCTAGTAACTACTTATAAGAGCCATAAATCACCTTTCTCAGGATGATGAGGTGATGAGGAGGCTATAAAGCATTATAGAGTGGTGTGTTCTCTAAAAGCCTCTATCTATATCAACCACATCTTTCCAAGACTCAGCATAGATTTTAGGGGACACCCAAAACCATTTTTGAGATGCAGTTGGCACAGAAGTTCTAAGAAGCAATTACCGTAGCAATAAGAAAGATGTTGACTTTTATTTATGAGTTAGGGCACAAATCTTGCCAATGATTTCTGATCAGAGTTTGGAAGATCCTTGAATACAACTGAATAGCCTGCTTATTCTAATTATAATTCACAATCCTATTACAAATAAGAGTTTTCGCTGCTCTGGTAGTAGCTTCTGTAGGTCCAGAAATTACATCTTAATTAAACAAATCATAGCTAAAACTTACATAGAACAGGAAAAGACCTAGCTGTGGTGAATTCCCAGTTCCTCATAGAGAAACAGTCTATTGGAAAGAAATTCCTATCAGACCCAAAACCCAGCATCAATATGCAACCAGATGAATATAGGATTGATTTTTTTTTCCCCTTCTTTTTAGTGCATTGATAAAAGCTGGTAAGAAGTTGACATCTTTCAGCCTCACAAACAAAAAAGGAGATGCAAAGAGAAAACTGATTCTCCATGGTCTTCCCTTTTAAGCATCAATAATATTTTAATAAAAAAGAAATAGATGACGCAGAGAAACAAAATGTAATTTGTGACTCCAGTAACACTAAATTTGACCTGTTCATTCCATTTGTTATTGTCAAGAAATCATACAAATTTGAATTCCAAATTAATAGGACTGAGTGAACAATAGCAAATTAGGTTGCGACTTTCTTACTTTCAAAGTATGTGTGGTGTGCTCACATTAACCTTTACCTCTGCCAGGTAGACTGAAAACTTAATTTTCAGCTCAAGTAACCTTGTACACTTGTTGTAGCAGGTTTCATCTCTAGATTAGGGAGTAATTTACATATGTTAGAAAGCCCTATTTCACTATAACTCATGAATCTCAGGATCAGAGAAGTTCATCCAGTCCATTATGAAGATCCTTGTTTAATTTAAGCTAGCAATTGTCACTTTCTTTACAAACCATGAACAAGGCCTCCATTTTGTGAAACAAATCTCAGCTGGATGATCCTTCTAGATCTATATGCAATCCTGGAATGCATTTTCACTTTTTAACAAAAATTATGTAGTTTGTTGGTTTATTAAGAACATTTTCAAAGCACTTATAGAACCTTTATAAATGGAGCTTGAAGGGTACTGTACTGGCTGATTTAAACTTTATGAACATACAGCTAAAATGAAACATGAAGTATTTCAACATAGAATGGTAGAGTGCCATTCAGAGATAACCAAATTAGTTTTAAGCAAAACTATTGTCTAAGACACAGTGTGAAAATGTTACCGTCATCATGTGTGATCTTGACATATCAAGATAGATTAAGTGGTTTCCTTTAGGTCACCTGATCCTTGCCTAAACAAAGCAGAACTAATTCCTGGCTTGTTTTGATAAGAACAGTCAGTACTTAACAATGGTACACATATTTTAAAAATCTCAAAAATATATTACAGGATATATCAAAACCATTTCATCTATTTAATTCATCTATGCCCACAAAAATGAAGTTTTCTTATGGCACTTTATGCTTGAAAATGCAAAAAAACCTGGACTGTGGCCTGGACATTTAGGAATGTGCTTCCTTCCTTCTCTGCCCAAACCCAGACAGATCTCACAGTGATTTACAAAGTTCAGTATTCTTAGTCCCATTTTTTTACCAAGAGTGATAGAGTAACTGAGGCTTAGAAATGTTGAAGTGACTTGCAGACGTTCAAAGAGCTTATGACCTTGCTAGTCAGTCATGGAATAAGAACAGAAGCTAAGATCACTGGCACGCAGAAATGGCCATTAGGCTGTGCCTTGCAGCAAGGCTTGCAGTAGAACAAAATCATTCCTCATATGCCTTTAAAGCATGCATTTCGAAGCCCGTGGTATTATAGAATAACTGAATACAGAATTACCATTACAGAGAGAAAGCAAAAAATATTAGGTCGCATAGTCTGTCCTCCAATTAGCATGGGATTTTAAAATTCTTCAATGTTTTGTCAAGTATGACATTAATTATTGATCTCAAATAGCAAACATTTGAAATTGTAAATGCATCACACAAATAGAGTCCCTTTTTGACACTACAAGTCAGAAAGATTAATTTAGTGACCTCCTTTATCAACCACAAAATACTGTCCTCTCTGGCTATAGTTAATAGTTGACAGGCGGACTGAAATCCCAGATACTTCTCACTAGATATTGGAAGTTGCTATTAGCTTTGCTGAATTCTGTCTTATTTTTGTTGTTGTTGTTGTTTACAGATGACACTTTCTGTTAGCTCCCCAGAGCCTGGCTTTTATCCTTTCCTGTTGAAAACAACAGCAAAATAAATAAATAAGTAATCATATTTTGATCTGTGGTTTGAGAAATAATGACTTCTTCCTTCTGAACACCTTTAAATGAATTTGCATCTTCAATCATATCCAACATTAGTTTTTCTGCCTTCCCCTGCCACTGCCCCCCCCAGCAATTCTGACAGCCTAGGAGGAAGGAAAGCTCAGATTTCAGCACAGTAATTTGAAGTGTTAATTAGGGAATACTGCACTGACACTGAAATCCCTGATTCTCCCACACTGTGTGTTGGGATAGTTGCAAACTAACCCTACGGTAGCATAAGGGGTTAGGTGAGAAAAGGGAGAAAATAATGTCCCAGTATACTCGTCATTAATCAGAAGCATGACTCACATTTGCTTAAAGAAATGTATCAGTAATAACATCAGCCTTCAACAGTGAAGATTTGTGAGCAGAAAGGTTCCCGTGTGAAGCCGCAACAGCTAACACACCTTCCCTGCCTACTTTTGACAAGGTAGTGAAAGAATTCCTTGAGATGCGGATAAGAAGGTGGCAACTCTTCTTCCTTTCCTTCCTCAGATATCTTTCTGTGAGACTGCACTTGGACATTTTATTCTTAAAAGTCCTCACAGTTCTGAATCCCAGTGAGACAATACTTCTTTCTAACTTTCCAATAGGGACTGCAGATGCTGATCTCCATAGGACCATTAAAGTCATGTGCCCGAAACTACCACCTGTTTTTGTTCAACTACGGTTTTGTGATAATTTCTCATGAAGCTTGCTAAACAATGCAGAGAGAGTTACATTTCTAAGACATAAATTCACAGAAGAGAACATATTTAGAACTAGAGTAGAAGTGACTCTCATTAGTTAAGCATGGAAATACTGAAGAGTGGGAATATAGTTAAAGCTGCAGTTCCTCAAAGAGGATTTAAAATCTCAGATTAATAAAATTATCAGACTAGAGTCTTTTGGACTATCCATCTGAATTACTCTTGTCTAAATGGCTCATGAAGCAGCTTCTGAATCACTCCAGTCTATAAAAGTTTTTTAAATTAAACCACAGTTGGCGCAATTTTACTGCAATTCAATAATCTGTGAATGGTCAAGCCAGGAACTACTTCACAACAGATACCTGCTTGTGGACCACAGCCTCCAGAAACAAACAAAAAACCCCAAGTCGCTCGGGCTGGAAACTGCTTTTGCTGTCTCACTCTAGTTTGCCTGGGTTCATGTTCTCAAACATTACATACTTTTGAGACGTTCTCTATGCAACCCTTCTTTCAGCCCAGCCAAAACACTCTTCTCAACATTTGGTAGTAATTCATGTAGATGAGTCCCTCATTAGTGTGCTGGCTGCGTCTGCAGTTCTTAGCTTTTGCGTCAGTGAATTATATAGGCAGCCCACATATTTAACATTGGTCGAGAATTTTAAACCTCATAAACACTAAATAAACACTGTTATTCAAGGCTGATACACTGCCTAGCTTTATAGTGGTATCAGAGATGGTATTAAAATTAGACCCGGAGCCAAGAAGTTTGGTTGACTTCTAATTTTCAAAGTCAGGTTCAATACTTCATGAGAAGAATTGGAAAAATGGAAACTGAGTGATTCTTGTTGCAGAAGAATTTCTCAATTCATTGCACCAGGTATATTTTGACTGTGCCTTAAGGTTTGAAAAACATCCTCAGAGGCATTTTGAATTTTGTTAGTGCTTAGCTGTAGAAGTATGTATTTAGGCATTTCTTTCCCTCTTCTGAGCATTTCAGAACAGATGCTGTAGAATAACTTTTATTGTGAGAGTTCTCACACATCTTATTTACAAAAATGACAGGCTATACTTGAAGATATCCTTATCTAAGATGCAGATTCACAGCCCTGGCTTTAACACAGAACTGTAGAAAG
This sequence comes from Haliaeetus leucocephalus, assembly GCF_000737465.1. Lineage (NCBI taxonomy): Eukaryota > Metazoa > Chordata > Aves > Accipitriformes > Accipitridae > Haliaeetus > Haliaeetus leucocephalus. Next base: position 1,388,271 of record NW_010972574.1, read on the forward strand.
CACGTAGCATGGAAAATACTGGTGATCATAGTACTTTCAGCTGTCTACATAAAAGTATTATTGAGGTCAGTTTGAAATCAGAGTTATCGGTCAACTTTCGTTCTTTGTGACAAGTTCCAATGTCATCAAAGATAGAGGCGATTTTACCTTTATATAAAGTTTAATGGGCAACTGTAGTTAGCTCTAGCAGCATTCAAAATTAGTGCCTTGTGTTTACATTATCTTCTAACTATTTTAACATCATCTACTCTCAGTATTCGACACCAGTGGGTAAGGATTTTGTTTCAGTGAAAGTTTGACATGTTCTAGAGGTCCAGCTTTTCCCTCAGTTCTGCATTTTTCCATTATTTATAATTTATAAAATGTGGATTTCCTTTGTTCTGAATTTATTGCTTAAGACAAAGAAAGAAACTGTACATTTCTAGCCACCCATCAAACAGAAGCAAATGTTTTCTCAAAGTCTGGAAGCAATTGAGTTGTGCTGATTTTAAAATAAAATTATCTATAAAAAAGTATATCTGTTGAAGATCTACAACTTCTGTCTTAAGAAGCCTTCCAGGAAGTTTAAATGTAAGTTACAGTGACAGAGCAGAGACTTAGTTGAGTTTTTCTTTCAGTATATACAAGAAGGTCTCTGATTCAAAGTGTGGACTCTCGAGAAATGTTCAGTTTTGCCACATTAGTGAATAACTGAACGGAACAGAATGAAAACGGTGAAGCAACACTGCAGGATGATACAACGCAAAATATGGTTTATTCAATTATCTTGACAACTGAACTACAGTTTTAACTATTTATGATAATGCCTTCATAATATAGTAGTAAATATTTTATAATGTATTTTATGAAAATAACAAAGCCTTCTGCACTGCACACAATAAAACACTGCAGCATGCTGCTATGAAACCTTTGCCAAGAAGCAGGGAACATGGAGGCACTTCATGTGTAAATCATAAAGCTTGCAGATTATTAAAATGCAGCCTTTTATATGTAATTTTTGAAGAAATAGCACTGTGAAGTTCAGTAGAGAATGAGAGCTTGTTTCTATCCTTTCTAAAAGCATGGTTGTTTAAATAAAGAGTAAAATGCTTCTGGCTTATAATGGAACATGATTTTTTACCTTCAGCTCTGTTTCAGATTTTCTACATACAGACTGAAATTGTGACAACTGCTTCTGCACAACTCCAGATATATTAATGTATCTAGTCTCTGTTATACATATGTAATTAGATAAATGTAATGTACAGGCTTGCCAGAAGAGCTTTAAATTAAGGACCTTAACTTAAGCAAGAGAGTAATTTGATGTGCATTTATTCTCAGGTGCATGAGATTTGCTTATATTTCCAAGATATTGTCATAATAAAGTTGAAAACCTAGAGGCTAGATAAATGTTAGTACTCTCTAGCCTAACTTTTGAATGTAACCTCTCATTATTTTCCCAGAGCTGGATTTTATAAACATAAATATCAAGAATATGTCCAAATTATTCTTACAGACTTGTTCATTTCCTTTACCTAAGTGAACCAACGGTTTTTACCAAGTGAAGCACAAATGAAGTAATGAAAATACCTTACTTCTCCTGTCATTGTAATGGCAATTAGGGCAAGCAGACTGCTATGTAAAAAGAGCTAAACAGGCTTCAGGAAAGAAACAATTTTTATGGAAAAAAGTCTTTATGTGACTGATTTATCAAAACAAAATAAAATCGAGCAAAAATTAAGCATTTTTTAATTGCTTTTTTATTTGAGACAGAAGAAAAACTCTCTGCATGACAAGAACTTGAAATAACATTTTTACTAGCATGTTATTTTAATTCTTTTATTCATAGTAATTGAAATAGGTGTTTAAAATGAAGATATTGTGTAGCATTTGGATCTAGCCTTACACTGTCAAGAAAATTTGTCAAAACTGTATATAGAGAGGGAGTATGGTCAATAAAGAAAATCAGCACCAGAATCAGCACTAAATATATATATGTGAAGTAATTTTAGAAAACATGAAAAACACTGTTGGCATCCTATTTAGGAAATCCAGACTGCTCTGAAATATCTGAGCAGTTGAATTTGTTAACAAAGATCGTCACCATATGTCTTTCTTGATCTCCTGTCATGAGTTCTTTCCTCCAGCCTCCCAATTAGTTCTATTATACAAGGTAGTTGTATTTCAAAGCCTCTATTTGGAGGCTGTATTCCTCAAAACTGCAAAATTGGGTGGTGTAGGAGAGTAGAATTTAATCTCAACAATTTTCAAATACATCTGCTAATTACTGCGATTAAATATCACAATAACATTTTTGGACACGTATGAAACTGTGAATACAGTCTTACTCTAAAAATAATTTATGGTTGGATAATAAAAGAGCAGAACCTTTGAATTGTTTTCTGTGAATGCTTATATTGGTAAAACAAAGATTGTAGCCACAATCTTTGCTTCACTATCATGCAGTTCAGGCAACTTTTAATATCTGAGCCTTCCAGAGCACAAGTGCATAGGCAACCCTAGTAATTATGCTTCCATTTAATTTATTTTACTCTATTTCAGGAAGTCCATTACCTTGAAGTTTCAGTAGCAAGCAGTTGGTATAACACAGCACAGCTGGTACCTCTCATGGTGAATACTATGGCTTAGGTTAAATACTTCCCTTATATTTTTCTTTTTTTTTCCTTCTTTTTTCCCCTGCATTAAGTAGGTCAAAACAGGAGTTTATAGAACAAATTAAATCAATTTCACACATAGAAGAGATTTCCAAATAACCATAACCATTTATTTTTGACTTTCCATTTAGCAGTAATGAAATTGTGTACCTTGCTTTTTTCATTTTTTAAAGCATGCTGGGAAGCCCAGATCTGGCAGCCTCTGTGAAGGATTCCATCTGTTTTTTTTTCCCAGCAGAGCCTTTCTTAATCCAACTGCATTTTATTTTGGGAATTTATTTTAGGTTCTGTCTTCAGTGCATTCATTGGTTTGGCCTCCTGTTTCCTCAGCACAGAATTGTTGCTCTTTCCATTTCTAACATATAGATAATTTGCCATTTTCTAATTTTTTTCAATTTTCTCTGTACTTCCTTTTGATATAGCCTCATTTCATTAGGGATAAATATGCATTAGCTGTTACGAAGTCTCTTGTGTTTTTCTTAATAATATAAATGAACCTAAATATTACATTAAAATTCTCACTAAAAACTCCTGCTTGCATCTGTATACATCACTTGGATTAACACCATATTTTTTGCTACAAAAAAGGAAGCAATAGATCTGCCACATATAAAAGCTCCACCTCAAAGGTGGAGGAGATGAACTGCCTCAGAAAAACAAAATTGTCGAATAAAAGGAAGTAATCAATAATGTGCCAAGTTTCTTTCCTTCTTTGAGAATGGTCCAAAAAGGTTAAAAAAAAGATCCAGACCACCATCATATTTAAACTACTCCTTAAATTATTCCCAAAGGTAAAAAATTTGACTGATTTCTCAGAAAACAAACACTGTCCTGCTTTACTCAAGGAATAAGCTGATTTAGCAGCCTAAATAGCTCCTAAGGAAAACTGTAGTTCATGGTATACAGATAAAGGACTGATAATTTTCCTGCCCAAAATATCAGCTTGGTGTGAAAAATGAGAACTATGGGATAGGAGCAAGAAGAAAGAGTAACCTTAATAGCTATGTGTGCAAGAATCTGTTTCCAGAAGCAAGGCTGGAAGGGTGTCCTTATATATTCTCAAGCTTTCTGCTCCAGGCATACTTCATCACTGGTGTGCTTATAAAACCAGCATCACCTCTCCATACAGTGAATATTCTAAGCTGCCTAAGGATCTGTATTCAGCAATAGTAGCCTGAGCTGTAACTTCCTCTCTTGAAATGTGTTTGTGTAGTCTTTCTGTTGGAAAAGAAAGATGTAAAAGCTAGCAGAAAAGACAATACTAGAGAAAAAAATGTAATTGTCGTATTCATAGCAGCTGGTTCCCCCCTCTCCACCCTTTGTCTTTTAGTCTAATCTTAAGTCACCAAAATAAGAAGACTGAGTATGATCTATCCTCAGCAGAATTTCCTTACTGTGTCACAGTTAGGGAGAAAAACTACACAGAAGAATTTTCTCCTGGTCCTCTGGATGAAATCACAAAGACCAATGACCCCCAGTATCTCTCTTTTTTGTTTTTGCTAACACCACAGCAACTCACCAGCTGCTCGTTTGACTAGTAACTCTATTTCTCTCATTCTCAATGAAGCAAAAAACCCTCCCAATTATTTTCTAGGTTTCTGATTTAGACCCTTTATCACCTGGTAACCAAAAGCCAAGAAAACACTGTGAGTAGATACTGTCAAAAGACACGATGGAAAATGTCCAGGTATAAAGTGCAAAGTTCTAGCTGTAACTTTGAAATTCTATATCTAAAAAGTCTAATTCATATGTGAAACTTCCATTTTTTTGTAATAGAATGCAGTGTTATGCTCATAACTAGCTTGTTGAGACAGGCCAGAGAAGATGAGTTCCGCTGGCTCTCCACTAGGTCCATTCACTCTCCCCAGCTTCCCTAGCATTCCAAAGTGAGGGATTTGTTTTTCCTTCTGGTGACACTAATGAGAATAATTCTTTGGTTTCATTGGAGGAAGAACTGCACCTCTACTGAGGGAAGAATTTGGATTATTCCTCCGGTAATCTAGATATATTTAAGATTTAAAGGAAGTAATCCAGAACATAAATCTACTCAAAGGTGGACCATAACAGTAAAGGGCAGTATCAGGGAAAAGTCTCTTCTTTTAGAATCAGAGCAGCAGGCTTTTTACAGCAGAAAAAGGTGAAAAATGTGACAGCAATAACAGATCTGCTCATATGTTGAGCAATGCTTCGAACCGTGACCTAAATGTGTTTAAACTTGATTCACTCATTCCTACTCTGGTCCTTTCATTTTCTACTAGAAAAGACTTAGACAACATTGTGTGCTTTCATAAACATGTGATCAGCTGGGTTTTTATTGGAAGACCTCAGATGAAAGACCTAACAGCGGTTAATTTACGTGTAACTAAAGGCTTTAGCTGACAGGAATTTGATGAATACTGTAGGTATCTGGGATAGTGCTTCAAGACTCCCGAGAGTCATTATTTGTAATAGTGACTGCAGAAATTTTTTACAAACAATAGATGCCTAGAGATTGAATACAGCTGAAAAATAAGTAGTAGATATCATTGTGTGTCTGCCGTATGTGGCAAAGTTTATGAGGAAAGCAGCTGTAAATATATTCTGTACCCAACAGTATTCCACATAACGTGTAGCACTGACTTACTATGAAGAGGGTCAGGGACCGGATTCAGGGAACCTGGCTCTATCCTTGGCTGTCCTACTGTCTTACATCATTATTATCACTCCTCACTCTTGTCTACCTTTTTATTTAGATTCAAAGCTCTCAAAGAAATAACTGGCTATCATTATTTGCATGTATTGGGGACAGCACGATAGCCTCTTGATCTTCTCTGGGGTCTTTTGGCAACTACTGTCAGATAAATAATAAATCAGAATCTTTGCACAGAGCAGATGTATGTAAGTAGATGCACATTTTGCATCTAGCAACTCACAGGCCTCCCAGCTTAGGGATCTGGCACAGAGAAATTACTTAACCTGGAGGGTGGTTTGATCATAACATTTGTGAGTGGGAGTAAAAATACCGTGTGGCCTTTTGACAGCCACAGCCTTGATATTGTAACAACCTGTTTTTAAGTGGGTAAATGAGACAAGAAAAGTATTGCACAAATTTCTTTAAAAAGTTTCTTAATTTTTTTGTGTGTTTAAAGACACCAGATATGTTTATTTTCTCAATATTTCTCAATATTTCTTTGAGAGCATGAAAAGCACCATGAGTTGCTTGTACCATCCTTTGCTTTACAATACATCCAGTTCTCTGCCTCGGGAGAATAGATAATGCAATATAACCAAAAGGAGCCAGTGCTGAGTATAGTAATTCAAAAAGTCTTTTTGACACAATGACCCATAAGGTCATGTCAAAGAGAGCGCAGTGGAACATGTTCTTCTTTAGTGTCCATTTTCTTGTGTGCTTTAATTTTTTTTTTTTAAGCGTATAGAGTTTAGATCTCATCTTTTGGGAGCTCAAGTCATTTTCCAAACTGTCCATAGCACATGTAGTTTTCAGAGGCAAAAATGCTAAGTGCTTTTCTTCTGCAATTCACATTATAAAGAGCAAAAAAATGAAATCTCTGCAGGATAAAAATGGTTTCTTGTTTTCCCTTCCCCCATGCCTTTTTCTCCCAGTAGGACGTGTATTGCTGTGCTTCGCTGCTCACTGACACTTCCAGCAAAACCATGAATTCCAAGCACAGGAAAGCAAATGGTCAGGAATCTCTAGATATCATATTCATACCATGCTGTTTTCCTAGTAGTCTGGAGACTGCTCAAATCACTGCTCAAAAAATAACTAGGTCTTCCTCTAATGCTAGTTATGAGATGAAGATTTGGCTCAATTTAGCTGTGCCGTGAAGACCCTGATCTGCAAATGTACAGTTTTCTAAATTGTGGCAGTATAGTATTTTAACATTTGCTGCAATGCTGTTAATTTATTTTTTTTTAACATTCCTTCACACTCTAAAGGAAATTTAGTGACAAAGCTTATATATTGTCTTCACAATTTTTCCTATGGTAATTGATGTGTATTGAACACTAAGTTCACTTTATCTTTTCAAATGTTGCATCATCAACTGCCTCCATTCACACTCTACATGAAAATGAATGTCCAGAGTAAAAACATTTGGTTCGCTGCCACAATTTATTGTCTATTGGTAAAAAGTAAAGGTTGAAGTTAGAGAGAAAAGCCCTCCAAGGCCACTCTTTTTATGCTTCTTTCACTGTATCCATAATCTTGTTATGAACTGTTTGCCTAGAATAGATCACTAGAAATGAAGTAGTCTCTTAAAAAAATAAAATAAAAAGAAGCTTGAATGATGACTGGTTGTTTCATATTTACCAACTATAAGCACAGACCTGTAGAAGAAAATGTGATAAATGTCCATGAGCACTTGACTGTGCAACTACCAAGGAATTCTTCAGTGTAATACTTTAGGGAATGAAAATAGCAGTAAAAGGAGGAAAAAGTGTAGGAAGAAATGGAACAAATGTACTCTGAATTGCAGAAGAGAGGTCTTTTAATGGAAGAACATCTCTTATTTGTGAAAATTGCTAAAGAATGAAGTGGTGTTTATAAAATGTAGTGAAAACTTCATTGAGTGTGATACTAAAGAACAGAAAAGGCCTTTAATAAAGTGCTCTAATGAACTCAGTGAAAGGAATATGGATTTCATGTAATCTAATATATTTCTAAACTTCAAACTTCTTAGAGGGTAGAATTATAAAAATAGAGATTCTACCTCAATTGTGCAAAATGTAATTTTGTTTTGTTCTCTTCTATAGACTGTTAATCAAAATATGAGGAATATTTTGAACTTTAAGAATGAAACAAATATTCATTCTTTTCGACATGACTGCTGTTCGCTCTCTGTTCATATCATTAGCCTGGAAGACAACAGGAAGAGAAAAGGAAAGATAGCTTAACAATCAGCTTGCCTTATAATACTCTTAATTTTTGAAAGAATCCATTGGCCATGAAAAGGCTAATTGCATTAAACTACTTACACTACTTTGGAATGACAGTTATGTAAGAGTCACTAGGGCTCTTCTGAAAAACTGCAAAACTGATCTTGAAATATCAGCACCTGGAATTTTACAAGCACTTGATGAGCTTGAGCCTGCACTGCTGTAATACAGGTGATCAGTGAAGTATTTAGCTCAGAATTCTGTGTACAGCTGTGCAAAGATGTCTTGAAGGTGACTTTCGGATCAGTGAGATCTTGTCTTTTCCCAGCCTATGTTTCTTTGCCCATGCTTAATACATTTTTGGAGCAGTAACCCATTTGTTTGAGATTGCCAGGAATTTAACCCTCAAGAAGCAAAAATCTCCAGGCCTTCCTAATTCTCCTTCTCTCCATTATACTCTTTGCAAGTCACTGATGGTATTTCTGGCTTCCAACTACACAGGAGCCTAACCTGATCAGAAAGAAACAGTATGCCTTGTCTGCAATGTCTTTAGCTATTTACTGCAGTCTGTCACTGCTACAATCACTAATCTTGTTTCCAACAATTATTACTCTTCTTCCGCAACCCCCCCGACATGATCTCAATTATTTCCTTCTCCTTTTCACCAATACTGTCTGTCCTGTCCTTCTTCTCCTTGGTTTCCTCTTTTCTTATGCCTTGGCTCACTTTACTGAGTAATCAAACCAGAATATAAGGCACATGGGAAAAATTCAGAGTTGATAGAGATCAATGAAGTTACAAGATGGAATCTGTACTACAGTTTTCAGACATTGTAAACTTTCAGTTCACCTTATTCTGACTTTCTAGTTTTGCTTATTTTAGACTTCCAAAATCAGGATAAGATAGAAACATCCATTCTTGCCATATTTATGGAAAGCAAGATGCCACACTAAGTACAGTACACAAGAAGGCAAGACGTCATTTTGAGTATGCGCTTAAGAATATCAGATAAAGAAAAGCAGCTATGTACTCTGATTAGCAACAACTTTGCCATATCTGCAGGCAATAATATTCTGTGACAAGTGCTATCTTTAGGATACTTTGTCCTAGAAGCTCAAGTCACTCTTTCATTCCTTTGTAGGCAGCAATACTACTGTACATGACTTTAGTGAACTTAGGTCCTTTGAGAAATATTGTTGGAAATGAGAACAATTCTCACTGTGATTGGAGACGTTTGCAGAATACAAGCACTAATGTGACTTCTGTGGTTGCACTTTGGCCCTAGTTTATATTTAACACCTTTGAGCTTATTTTCAAACAGTTCTCTGAATAGGTTTGGCAAAAGTATTTCGGATGAAATGGCTATAACAGAAATATTCTCTCTAAAGTATGATTTCTTCTTTTAAAGTGTAAACCTTCAATTCGGGTCACTTTCATGTGTGTGTACATTCATTTCTGTGTTTTTGTACTTGAAACATGCATACACAGACACTCTCACATACACACACTTGTATGTAAGAATTGTGTTAGTATCACCCTTTAGTATCATGCTGTGGAAGCAATGGAACAGCTCCTTCCATTTGAAAGGCTTTTGAGATCTTTGGAGATAAGGAAGTAAAATATTTAATAGAATTACACAGATCCATGTCCTCAGTAATTGGCTTTTACTGCCATAAAAAATCCTCTTCCAAAAGAGAAAAAGAGAGAGGGTAAAAGGATAATGCACTATTGTCAGCCTCAGAAAAGCCATTTTGGTTCATCAGAGAGCAATGATTACATATGAATAAACATGATGGGATTTTTTTTTTTTTTTAACATCTAAGAGTGTGACATATAGAGCCAGAGAACCGTGGACTGTGAAAGGAGATGTCATAGTTTGCCTCTAGTAATTATATTACAAAGCCTTTTCCTGATTGAGTAAATAGTGTTCAAAGGCTTATAGACATGATAACAGAATGTAAGTAATTTGTTAGAATTATAGAAAAGGTGTCATTTGAGATGTTACATAGTGATTACTTAGGAATATTGACGGCATGCCTGCAATAAGATAGAAAGCAAAGTGTATCTCATACTTGTCTTTTTAGTCACTGAAGGGGGCAAATTAGAAAAAATGTGATATCTGATTGATTCTACTTTCACAGTTCTCTTCTTTCCGCGAAAAAAACAGATGTTTAAAGCAGCAGATTGCTTTGCTTTTCTGGTGCAGACAGCAAAGATGCAAATTTACAAGTATATAGGCAAAAAGACAAATCAGACTTCATAAATTCAGATAATATCCTTTCAAAGAATCACAAAACACATCATTGAAAGGGACCCACTCTTAATATATGTATCATCAGGTCCAATTACAGCTGCTACTATTTCAGAGTGTAATTTATAGCCATGATACGCTCTTATATTGTTTGATAAAAGCTGACACCAACATTGCTACAGCAGCAATGTTTTCTTTTTCATTGTCTCTCATGTTGCTACAAAATATACTGCCCATTTGAATTTTGTCTCTTTCACTGATGACTGCAAACAGTTCCTCTTTCTCTTTGCCTCCCATTTTTCTCTTTCTTTTTTCATTCTTTCATTATTTTATTTTCACGGCAAATATATCTTTATTTTTGTGGAAGTAAGTATTCCATAAATATTAACATTTCTAGGGGGGTGGTATTTTTAAGAAGTATACATGAACAAAACTCCTTAACAAAACAAACTGGCAACTCCACTTCTTATATCTCCACCGACAGTGCAATTGTTTAGGGAGCTAGAAATAGGAACCTATGAATTTGACCCTTTTGAGTTAGTCAAATTAGGTATTAAGGAAGCTATAAGTGCTACCATACCTGATGAAGAACCAAAATAGAGGTATACACCAGGAAACATAACTATGTAAGTCCTTTAAAAAAGGTACAAGCTGGGGGGGGGGGGGGGGTACAATACATCCTACTTCGTATTACCACCATTGCTTTCCATGGCTTAGAAGTAATTCTAAGATTATACACCTGTATGGTTGTGTAGCTCTGAGTTAAAGGCCAGGAGCATTTGAGTAGGAATAAATGAAGTAAGGTTTTGATATTTGATAGCAGAAGTACTCACATCCACAGTAGGAATAGAAAAGTGGACATATCAGCGTTGGAGTTGGCTCACTTTATCACATGGAGTTAATGAAAAAAATCAGAAAAATCAGTCAGAAATCAATATTTCTAACTAAAATTAACATCCATGCAATGAGGCTGATGAATCCAAGACAATCCATACTCCCTCTGTGCTACTGCCTATGCTCTGTAGAGTTGCTCTGGGTGTGAATGTTGACTGTTCACCTGATATTTCTTCCAGCCTGCATACTCACATTACATGATTCTAATAATCTTATATATTATTTGATAAAAATATATGTTATATAACAGGCCTTAATCTTCCTGCCTGAGCCTGAGATTACAAACATGAGAAAAAATATAGATATGAATTGAAGAAGAAAACCATAACAGTAAACTTACTGCAATTTTTCCGTTCTCTCCCACCACTTTACACAATTCCTCAGTATCCATTCTCTGTTCTTACTCCCTCTGAGAAAATTTTACTACTGTGCATAGTTACTATTCTGTTTTACTACTTTGTATGTTTCACTAGAGATGTATTACCTTCTTCCTCTACGTTGCTCATGATAAAATTTAGACTTTCAAAACTACTGCTGAATTTGACTGGTGAATTGCTTTCTTTTTTCCTTTCCTTTCTACATAAGAATGAATCGGCTTTCAAAAAGATAGTAATAAAAATCTTCCACTAATAGCCTGTACTCCCTTACCTGATATCCTTTCATCTTTTGTCTCCCCTTTTGACAAAATTCAGCCCCCTGAGTATATATTATTTTGTTCTTTTCACTGTTAACAACTGTATTGTAATCATTTGTTTCAAACCTCAGGTAGGCCAACTCGTATATAAACATTTCATTTTTATATAAAAAATTGATGTGTTAACCTGTGCCTTGCAGTTCTGTGAAATCTAGCAGGAAATGTAGCACAACAGTTATTTCTTCAGGTTATTCTTTGCTGTTATCACAACAAAATAAGTTTTTACTTAGAGGAACATCAACTTTTCTTTACGTCAGCTGATTTTGTGATAAAGAATAGTTGAAAGAGGTTTTTTTTCCTCTGACTCTAAAGGCAAAATACTAATTGCTTACAAAACAAACAAATGCCCAATGCCTTTCTCTATTCTTTCTCTACTGTACAGCTGATTGCAAATAATGACATTTTAATTGAAAACTTCTTATACGAATTATGAAGTCTGGTTACTTTCAATCTAAAATGTACAGACTGCAGAAGGAGAAAGCCAGAAACATTCTTTAGAAAATGGAAAAGGAAGCTGGAAATGTTAATGATTTAATGTTACTTATTTATTATTGAATTCTGCACCTTTTCAAAGCTTTTCATCCTTTCTTGAAGCTTTGGTATCCTCAGAGATTGTACATTTACTTTTCTTTTCTTTGTTTTTATTTTTATTTTCTGCTTTCGTAGTGCTGGAAGACTTTGAAGGCTTGTGTCAGTCAGCAGCAGTACATAATCACTCGTTGTTGAGAAAATGCATAAATATTTATATGAAGAACTATATGACTAATATTATCTTTCTCCACCTGTTACATGCAGTCATTTAGACATTTTTCTTAACCTTTTGGAATACTGTAATTGTATTATAGATTATGCCAATGTATCAGCATGATATATACTTTTTTTTTACCTATTACAAATATTTTTCTGATTGTTAAGCTAAAATAATTGACTGCTCTTACTGTTTGGTAATTTCTAAATGTATTTGCTTTAGAAAATGAAATTATACTAAGCTGTTTCAGGTATGTCTCATGAATTTGGTCAGTGATTCTGGAATTAGCTCTTGAACATTTCTTTTCAAATATCCGTTTCTAAGCATTATTCACCTGGGTAGGCATTTCCCTGTATGAACAGTTAAACTTACCTGAGGTCAGCCTGGTTTACAATCGCTATAATTTAAATTAATATCCTATCAATATTTTAATTTTTATCAGGATAGATTTAACTCAAGTTTTGCATTAAACATATTGGTCATTTAAGAACTGTATTTTTAAATAAGATTGTTTTATAGTTCTTTCTTCTGTTGAACCTAACACTAAGCAAAAACATAGAGTTTAATCTAATCCTTAGAGATCCATTTTAGCCAGTAGGATTAGATGAGAGTTCTATAATCCTCTAGAGATTGTCCTTTTTGCTGCCATTAGTAGTGTTAGTAAAAGGTTATTTTTCACCTTTTGGCAAAAGGTCACAAACAATTTTGGCATTTCAGACCTTCTCCAAACACCACCAAGTGTTCAAGCATTTAGGAGCTGTTTGAGACTCTACCACAGGCAACCTTGTGATGTCAGAGTAGGAAGTGATTTGTTAGGTTGTAGAAACCCCCTGCTCCAGCAAGTCTGACCTTGACAAATTCCAGTACAGTGAGGTGCAAAGAAGAACTACAGTCTCTAGCAGGACTGCATAATGTATTCCTTTTTAGTTCTGTTGTGTGAATCTCCATTTCTATGGCTCGGGCCCTAAATCCTCTGTTTCTTATTCTGTCATGTTTCACTCACGATAATATTTATCTTCCTCAAAACATAATTTATGATTTGCTGATGGTTCTGGACACTAATTTCCTGTCAGGTTCTCTTTCCTTTTTCATGTTAGTACTAGTCTTCTTTCTATCTGCTCTTTCTTCATGGATTACATTTTTCAAATCTTAATCCTGTTTATGTCCTCAAAATAATTACTCCATTTTATTGATAAAGTTTTTGAAATGGAAAGCCCAAAGCTCACTGTAATATTTCTGTGAGACCTACTGTATATTGCATGGAACAGTGTAATTATCTGGCTTATTTTGTGAGTGATGCTACTGTTACCATACTCCATTACAGCATTTTCCTCTTTTTTCATCCACAATCAATTTTTAGACTTAGGAAATTTATCATCTGCTGTGATCTTCAGTTCAATTTTTCATAACACTTCATGTTAGTAATTTCAGTTTTCTTTCTTTTCTTTATTATTCTTGCTTATTTAAAATTATTTCTACCAAAGATAAGATCAGAAATATTTTGTTAAGAATTCTACATTTAGAATAATGCTTGAGCATCCCAACTCAAAGATGAGTTCAACATAAGATTTGGATTGAAGTTGATTTCAGTAGCATTGAACCCTTTGCCAGTGGTTTCATTTCTCATTTGTTCTGTCATATGGTTCCATGTCCAATTCCAAACTCTACCCAATTTTTTTTTTTTTAAATCTTAGTTGTAATACAAATTTCAAGAGTTAGCTTAAACTCTGAGAATCTAATTCTAACTTATCTGATGTCAGCTACATGGAAGAAAATTAAATACCTTTAGTTCTCTCTTGTCTCCATTGCCTGTTGTACATTGCCTGTTACCAGGCAACTTGCAATCTCGCTAGAATTTGTCTGGATTGGAAACTAGATGTATGCACAGAGTATAGGCACAGTTCAAAATTAGTAATATATATTGGTACAAATATATTTGTTTCACAAAGTTGCAGCCATTCTCTTATGAGTGATATAACACAGCTCCATGAATTGCATACAGTAACCAGAGCCGAAATATGATTGATTTGTTGAAATACATATCCGCTGTAACCTTTTCAAGAATTTCCTGTGTTATGCCATTTTTTTCCCCTGAAGTTAATCTTGTTTTTCTATAACAACAGTCCGTCATCACTGCTGGATCAAAACAAAAGAGGGGCAAATTTGCCTCTGGCCCTCTTCTCCCCATATGACAAAAGCCGTACACTTTGCCTGTTAATGGTGCTGGACTACCTACCCAATTCATATGCAAAGACTATATGAAAAATATGACAGTATAAAATGCACTCCTTTGATGCTTCCTGTATGTGCAAGCATGTTATTTAGTCTCACAAAGAAACATTCCCTTTTACTAGATTTCAATCACAGATATTTTGGAAGGCACTAAACAAAGTGCTGGTGTTGTCTGGATCTAAGCTGAGAAGTTTAGAAAGCAATATGCGATAGGGAAGCTGTCTCAGTTTCAGAAATGTTATTTGGATAACCCAGGGATACATTGAATTCAAACCTAGGTACATATAAGAAGCATTGGCAAATCTCCGTCTCTCTGGAACACTGCCTGGGAGTGAAAGAAAAAGCTGTTCAATCCGCAATTGAATCTCATAAGCAATGCCTAACCTAACGGACTCAAAAGCTCAGTTGTACTTCTATGCCATTACAGAAATGCACGTGGATATAGTGTTTTCAGAGCACTGCAGACTTAAAGGTCACAGAGAATAACCAGAGGATTAGACCCACGGGATGTGGGGTGACACTTGCTCAGCACTCAGTAGAGGCAGTGCTGTACAGACGGGCTTAAACAGAGGGATTTGTTGTTAGGCAGCATGTGTTGGTACCTATGATACCAAAAAAGAGAGAGGAAATCATGGCCTCATTCACTCTAATAGCTTTTTTTTCATTGACTTCATGAAGCAAAAATTATACTTAGTTGTCTAATATGGGCTTTCCTTTCAGAAATGTAATAAATTTCCAAACTCTATTTCAATCAGTTATTCTCACCCATATTTTTATTACAGTTTAAAGAAGAAATATTAGGTAGGTACTTCTGTTCTTCTTCAGGCATACATATTTTCTTTGTCAGCAAAGCTGCTTCCATTGTACAGTTGTTTTCAATATAAGTTAATACAGATCTCTGCAAAGAGCTGCAAGAAATTTTTTCTCCCCTTCCCCAGCACCTCAGTTTCACCTTAGAATAAGGATCCGTAAGAGGTAAGACAGGTTTTTCTGAGGGTTAACCATAGATAGTTTGAATTTCTGCCCATCAGCTGTAGGTCAGAGCTGTGTCTAAAGAAACTACTGAAATCCCATAGTGGCATCAAGATACCTGGATGGCAATTAGCACCATATGCATAACAATCAAGTTTGTCTTCTGTGATGCTCCCAACACATTATTTTTAAAATCTTTAGTTATAGATCTTAGTTTTGCAAATATTTCTGTATGCATCAAGTTTTATTCATGTGAGTAATGCGAGGCACATTTGTACCTTATTCAAAGGACTGGGTCATATCTGTTAACAAAGGACAAAAAAGACTAATAGCAGGGAGGCTATGGAATGGAGGTTTTATTCTTTCAATAAATATGTATGTTCATAATACAATATCTCTAAAAGACAATGAGTATTTACTGACTGGATAATAATAGCAAAAATCTTTATTCTCTAGATCTAGAAAGATTAGGAAGAAAAGGAAATACTATCAGTTTCAGATACCATTTTATCTGTATTTATATACAAAAAAATAAATGCATGTAAGAGGCAATCAGCACAAAAGGCTTCAGTGTTCCATACTGAAAGGGTTGAGAGGAAAAGATAAAAAGAAAATCAAACAAATTAAGAAATAGTGGTCAGTTAGAAATAACTTAGTGAAAACCACAAGATATTTCTGAAAGATGGAGTAGCTCTCCAGTCTTTGATAGCATTATTTTTATATGCCTTCTAGTCACAACTAAAAAAGTCTTTTCTCCTAAATGTATGCATCTCTTGAAATATATATTACACAGGAGGACAAAATCAAAGTCACTGTGGTACAAAGCAGCTGGAAGCAAGTAAAGCCTTTTAACAAAGTTAACCTAAGACTCTCTTTAAAAAAAAATGTGATGACTAACCTCACCTTCAAAATTTTTCCTACAAAAAATATCCACCTGACAGAGGATGGATGGCAGCCTAACATTACTTCTCCTCATGTGCTAACAGATT
This sequence comes from Haliaeetus leucocephalus, assembly GCF_000737465.1. Classification (NCBI taxonomy): domain Eukaryota; kingdom Metazoa; phylum Chordata; class Aves; order Accipitriformes; family Accipitridae; genus Haliaeetus; species Haliaeetus leucocephalus. Next base: position 1,404,583 of record NW_010972574.1, read on the forward strand.
CATACTGCATATGCAATTGTTTAAAGCAAAATCATTCTTCCTCCTTCATCCTCTTTTCTCGGGCCCTACTTCTATGTACCTGTTTACCTATTCTGTCTTCTCTTTGAGCCTGTAATATCCTATAGCCAAGAATTTTTTTTTTACTTTGTGTCTAGCAAAATGGGTCCTGATCTAGCTAATGCTTCTGGTCACTGCAGAAAAATAAAAGATAAATAATACTTGTTTCATTTGTATGGATAATTGCAGGACAGCAAAGTAAAAGTCTTCACAGAGTCTGAACTACCCCCACATGTATAAGATGGATGCCTAAAATATCTAAATTCTAATTCTTCTTGAAATGACAGAAAAATGTCAAGACAGGAAATAGACAAATGGGTGGTAAATCAGGAGTGGGATAAGAGGAAAGACGCAACCCCAAATTAACCATTTTAAATGCTACTTATGTTTGATTTAGCATGACCTTTAAGTCTGTTAATAAAACTACAGCATCTCTGAAAGTGTTGATGTTAGTTTAATATCCCTTATGACAGTAAAAAATGGACTGAGGCTATGGGCTATGTCATTTGCTGGTGAATTAGATAAATCTTAAAGTTTATTTTCTGACTGTATACTTAGCTTTTGCAGTTACCCCTAAGACATTAATCTATTGAAAAGGAGAAGATATCATCTTTCAGGAGAAACATGTCATAAATATTTTGATAAAGTATTTATAATCCTCAAAAACAGATGGCTGTTCCATGAAGATTGTCAGCTGAGAAGGTTTGCTGACAGAAACATGTTAAACAACTGCAAATTTTTTGAGGGAAGGACTTGCACCACAAAATCAGATGCATTCTTCTATTAATCAATCACAGCTGGGTGATTTTTTGACAGCAGGAGCATGCTGGACCTAATTTGATTGTCTTGCACTTTTTCTGATTAACAAATCCTGGGTAAGGTGAAACTTGATAGAAAGAGTATAAAAGCAGATCACTTGCACAAAGTATAGATAGGATGAAAGGAGAAGAAAATAATTTGATGTGCAGATAAAGGAAAATCCGTGGGATTGTATTCATACATACGAAAATTAGTTTTGTTTTGGCTGAGATACTAATAGCATTTAGACTTTCAGAAGCGTTGTATAAATCCCCCCAAAGAATACATATTACATAAGCAGCATAAAGTAATTGAGATTTCACATGCTCTTTGAGTCTTTTCTGTATGTATTAAGTGCCTTTTTGATGGAAAGACAAACACATGGCAAGACAGGGCTCAGTAAAGTGTCGTATCACTGCATTCATTCCCAGTTGAAGAGGTCAAGAGGGTCATGTAGTTTAGGGTGCAGAAGGGTATTGAGAGACTGAGAAACATAATCGGAAGAACAGTTACTGACAGATATTCTCCTCCTTAATATGTGATTTGGTGATACTTGATAGTGAAAGGCTTGCCATTCTGAGAATGCTGGCATCTCTGACCTCTTCTCACCAGTTCTTCCCCAGCTCAGCAGTTTCTCAGATGTCACCTTGGCACATCCCCAATTTTGTATTTGCCATTCATGTTTCTAAAGCGTTTGTGGTCTCTTTCGGGTGGATTAGAGACTGTATATTGATGATATGAATGAAAAAGCCAAACCAAAAATACTTAGTCCACATTGGTAATTTCCAAAATACATTGTATAGTTGCTGCTAATTTTTGACAAATTAAGTTTTGATTGTAAAACTAATGCTGTTTTAGTTACGATGTCACTGAAGAGGAACAGGTCTATAATGCAGCAAAAGCAGTCAAACAACAAAGACATTCAGAACTGTAATAAGATGATTTGGTATCTAAGTTTCTCCCCCTCAAGTTTCTCTGAGGCACTTCCACTGATTTTTGCTGACACCCTGCTGATACCACCAGGAGAAGAGGGAGGAACTGCTGTTAAATGTGGTGAACCAACTTCTGATTTTATCTTGATATAGTTGTGATCATGCCTGAGACTGTCAATTATCTCTGGATTAATTATGGATATGAATCCTAGTTGCTTCGAATAAGACTGGTAGATTAAATTCTAATGTGATCTGGTTAGATTTTCTCTGGGTCTTGGTGGGACTGCACTGTGTATAACTGAAGAGCTCTGTACTTCTAGCAAATAAATTTCACTAAGAATTGCCTAACTATAAAAGATTTTTGCCTTCCAGACCAGAAATGAATGCAACTAACAAAGGCCAGCCAAGTGTTTAAGAAAGTTGTCTTTGCCAAGCAGTCACTGAATCCACAAAAGATAATAATTTTGGTATTGGTTTTGGAGAAGAAAAAAGTGATCCTACAAAAGTACTTTTGGTTGAGACATCACAAAATGATTTTTATTTTTCTCTATTTTTTAACTAAATGAAAAAGTATGACTAAGATTTTAGACATTTCAAATTACTTTGTTGATCTGGAAAGAAAAATGCATTTTAGAGATGAATAGTAAAGTCATAAAGTGAAAAATGGCAAAAGCCATGATGTGTTAGACCCTGTAAAGACCTAACCAGAGGTGTGTAAGAGAACAGTGAAAAAAACAGGAGTATCATTCAATCAGAATGGGGTAAATACTAAAGACATGGTAGCTATGCCTCACAAAATAATTACATATTTTGCATTTGCTTTTAAAACAGATGATGGCAGAATTTGGTATTAAAGAACAATGAGAAATAAGAAACATTCCACACTGACTTAAGGATGTTCAATGGCGAAGTGCACTCAAGGCAGGTTAGCACTTATGCACAGCTATATTTTTTTCTGTTTTGCAACCTGGAGGATGTCTGTAGCACACCTGTACTTGTACCCCTGATCCAGAGCCCATATTGTCTTGTTTCAGCTGATTTCAGGACTATTCTACAAACGTCCTGCTGGTGACATCACTTTGCTGTTGTGTGGTCAACAGTTAAACTTGGGGAAAACAGTTTATGCAGTTCTAATTTGTGTGCTTATCTTCTGCTCATATACAAAATAAGTGATATTTTATGTATAATAGTCTAGATTACAGTCACTGAACTAGGCACAATACACTCATTTTGTTCACACTGCAAATACAGGCATACTTAGACGTACGATAAGGACTATTGCTGACCTGAGGAAGCTATAAACCTACACGAGAGCACAGTTTCTCAAAGCACGTAGTGGCAATGAAACTCAAGTTGAACCCAGCATTGACAAAATGCCCTGTAGAAATAGCCTCTGTTGATACACAGGATTCTGCCAGAAAAACTATGTAATTTTGGAGACTGGAACAACCAAATGTAGTTTAGAGGGAGAGTTTCACAGACTTGTAACAACAACTTCTAGTATTTATTGGCTATTTATCCATTTAAGAAGAGCTGGGTGTACTCAGCCACAGCATAGAGTTTATGGAAGACAATTGCAGAAATATAGATATAATAATGGAAGTGTTCAAAGCGATTTGTGAGACCACGTGTAGAATTCCTACAGACACAATCTCTGCTCAAGAGAACCTCACTGAAATGAGGAATGAAAACTATCACAGACTCTTTTAAAAAGACAGTGATGAGAACGGTAGGCATTAGCTCCAATACATTAAGGCTTGATACCTACCTGTCACTTAGCCCGTAAATAACTAATAATCAGATGTGTAATACCTTAGCCACGACTAAAAGTTGCTTTGAAATGAGTTGATAATTTAGATACTCTTTTTTTTGGTTGTTTGGGGTTTTTTTAATGTTTGTTTTTCTTCACAAAGGTTTGAGTATTTTATTTTTTTCAGCAGATGTAAAGAGCACCACTGGTAAGCTGTAGAGACACTTCGGGAGTCTGCTAGGAGCAAGATCAATGATAGGTAGACGAGCAAGCATTTTTGTGTCTGACCTACCTTTCTTGAATCTTGCAAGGTATCTTCTAGTTGCAGCAACGTAAATATTTGATGTTCCTAATTATAATAAAGTGTTTTTTTAAAAAATAATTATTATTATTAATATTATCTCATGAAAAGTGGACTTAACTAAAAGATATTACACAACCCCCAATAGTGTTACAGAAACAGACATTCCTCAGATCCCCTTCTTAATTTCCACTTATCTCTGTACTTGAAGATGAGAATTTTCCCTTGGGGGGGGGGTGTCTTTCTTTCTGATTTTTACACACCAGAAAATTCAAGGATTACTAAGTCAGATGTCAAAAGTTACTGCATCATGGCATTTCGAAATTTAGAAAGCAAGCTGAAAAGGATTGGATATTCTTGCATGTAAAAATGCAGTAGGGCTGTACAAATCTGAAGGATCTGAAGTCACAGCGCAGTTTGATCTATGACTGTATGTGCTGGTTTGGGCTGGGATAGAGTTAATTTTCTTCACAGTAGCTAGGATAGGGCTGCGTTTTGGATCTGTGCTGGAAACAGTGTTAGTAACACAGGGATGTTTTTGTTACTACTAGGCAGTGCTCACAGTGAAGTTAATATGAATTTTGGCATGAGCTTCCATAGAAGAAGCAGTCGGTACAGTATTTGATATTCCTGCAATAAATGCAAAGGCAAAACCTGTTGTTGCATGCATGCTAAGTCTTTTACGAATGTAGTGGATAGAACTTAATAACTGTTTCATGTACTCAAACATTTACACAAAGTCACTCTAATGTTTCTGATAGATATTGATATAAGCATATTTAAAAAAAAAAATTTGAGGCACATGAAAGAACTCCAGCCCCCCAAAAAGAAAGAAACCATTATTTTCTGCGTTATAGTATAAATTCAGGGAACTGATATGAATGGAATTCTGTTAGCATGAGAACACTGTATCTGTAGCTGTCAAATACTCACGTCAAGACCTAGATGGACTTATTGTCAAGAAGTGCTTGTGTCTTTTTTTACATTTATCTCATGTATTTATGGAACTGTGTGTCCTATTAATTGCATGTTTGCTTTATTTTGAAAGCTTTTTTAGAGCTATGCAATGTCTTTGTAGCTTTGGAAGGATGTTCTAAGGAAGAAAGGGCGATAATGTCTATGATGTGAGAGTTTTGTCTTTCATTCACCTGTGTTTTTTCTTGTGATAAATGCCTTTCCTATCATCATAGCACCATTTTACCTTGCTTTCGGTTTTCATAACTTAGGCCACCGCTATTGTCATCTCTGAGTTTGAGTCATGGCCCATACACAGTGCCTGTTTAGTGCTGCACATTATACACATGCCTGAACTTGTTTGACCATGGCAATTGCAATATTTAACAATTATAATGAATTTACTGTGCAGGAGGTATGAATATAAGACAGCAGATTACCTACCTGCACATCAGTATTCAACAAAAGAATGGGAAGTTGTGTTATTCTCTTGCATTTTAGTGTCTTGTATCTTCTTAAACCAAGGAAGTTTAGCACTATTTATTGGAAGTCACTGCTCTTAAATTATTGTTTGCTCTTAATTATTTTTTTCTTCTCTGCTTGTGATCTCCAAACATAGATTTTTTTTCTTTTCTTTTTGGTCTCTGAAAATATGTGATGACTCATTGAGCAAGTAATGCTTCTCCTATGATTTTAATGTGATACTGTCTGTTTTCTTAATCACTTGCTTAATGTAAGATAGGCCCTAGGAGAAATTAATTATGTGAATACATTACTATCTAGCTGCCTTAAGTAAGGATTATGGACACAAATCTGATCCTGTTATAATCAAAGAGAGTTTTGGCCTGAATTCAGAGTTACACAGTGTTATAAGAGAAAACAGAAATATACCTTAGTAATCGCTGTGTATTGAATCACAGAATATCTCAAGTTGGAAGGGACCCAGAAGGATCATGGAGTCCAACTCCCTGTTTCTCACAGGACTACCTAAAACTAAATCATATGACTAAGAGCGTCGTCCAGATGCTCCTTGAACTCTGACAGGCTTGGTGCCATGACCACTTCCCTGGGGAGCCTGTTCCAGTGATCAACCACCCTCTCAGTGAAGAACTTTTTCCTAATGTCCAATCTGAACTTCCCCTGATGCAGCTTCATTCCATTTCCTTGTGTCCTATTGCTGGTCATCACTAGCTGATGTAACCCCATTTACTGTAACTCCTTGAGGCTGACCCATCAGCCAATTGTTCACCCAATGTATCATGGACCTGTTTAGCTCTATGCTGGACATTTTGTCCAGAAGTATACTGTGAGAGACAGTATGAAAAGCCTTGCTAAAATCAAAAAACCCCACATCTACTGGCTACTTTTGGTCAACTAGATGGGTAACCCTGTTATAATAGGAAATTAAGTTAGTTAAGCAGGACTTCTCCCTTGTGAACCTGTGCTGGCTGTGACCAATGACTGCATTGTCTCTCAAACGTTTTTCCATAACTCCCAGAATAACCTTCTCCATAATTTTACCCGGCACTGAAGTGAGACTGACAGGCCTGTAAATACCAGGGTCTTCCTTCTTACCCTTCTTGAAAATTGGGACAAAAGTGTTGTTAATATTGTATTCCAAAGAGAAGTGAGAATAATACTTGGTTGTCTTCATATCTTAATATCCTATTTTACAATGTAAATGGAAAATTATGAAGGATAACATAAAAGCCAACATCAGATACATGATGTTGGAATGGTTAAGAGATTTAATAGCAATGTATCAGTTGGTCAGGTACCTTTATTTTCCTTTGTAACAGGCATGTAAAAATAACATGCGGTGGGTAGGTTTACCCAGAATGTTCACTAAGAGTCAGAGATTTTTCACTCAGACTTGGGGATTCATAAATGCACCCACTTCTCTTTTGGTTGCCTTTTTTGTTTGCAGCGTAATTGGAGTAAGCCTTTGCCTCGTCTCAATATGCAATGCAGATTTACTTTCCCTGATGCCCAAATAGTCAGTCATGCCAAATAAGAAGCACAATAATTTTAGTTTTCTAAGAGGACAATAGAATATTAGTCCAAAGACATTTTTGTACTTCATAGTCCAAAATTCTAGTAATGGAAATGGTCTCAAGAAAATTAATAACTTATTCAAGTGATTCAAAGTTTAGTTTCACCAACTATGGAGGTAATGTTCAAAGCTGAAACAGCAGCTGTTAATAAAATTATGTGAATTGCTGTTTCTGATGTTTGGTCAAATACTCTTTATGCAAAACTTAAAAAAAATTCATCTACCTCAAATTTGTAATTAACTTGCTTTTTAATGTAATAATGAGAACTATTATTACTGTTGTTGATGGTATTATTGTTATAGCCTTGAATATAACCTTGGTTATCTTTTGGCTGTCTTTTCGCTGCTTTGCTCTAATTTTGGTCTAGTATTTTGATCTTATTTATTTGAAAAAGAGAGCACCTCCACAGCTGAACTCATTCACACAGGTGAGTTCAGCTTCCTGAAGAAGTGGTAGAAAATAAATGAAACTTCAGTCATTATTTTTTATGACTTAAGTTTGTGTTCTAACCTAAATTTTTAATCTTTGCTTCCTTGAATATCAGAGGAATTTTTTCTTGTGGCAATTACTTTGTCTAACTAGTCATCAAAACTTTAATTACAGTCAAAATCTTGAAGATTTATCAAGAGATGTGTTAATATCCGACCTACCATTCCTTATTTCTTTAGATAATGTTTAATACATTAAAATAAACTAGGACTGTACTCTTAAAAGCCTAAAACAAATCTTACTGTTGTTAATTATCTGCAGCTGAAGTGGTAAAATCTGCATGAGAAAAGTTCCTTCAATCTCTCTTCTGTTCTTCTCAAGCCACCCTGTAGATACTTTTACCCCCTACAAATCTGTTTGAAATTCATATCACTCATCTGTGTTTAGCATTCTGAAACCTAGAGGCTATGCTGGTATGTCATACAAAGTATTTATCAATAACAGTTTATATGCTGTTCCTGGTTAAACTAGTGATATGACTTGCATAACATTTCTTAGCTTCACAAACAGTGTTCTGATATTGTATGGGTACCTGAAGAAATGGAGGTAAAGGAAGGAAAAATGTGAAAGGCTGTTTTCTCAATTGAAACCCACTCACAGCTGGTTACTTTCTGCCGCTTTTTACAAGAACTGAATATATAAATTGTCACACAACAGGAAACATTAGCTTCCAGTTAAGGTGAGGTCATTGGCATCATGTTAGCATGCCGTGGATCTGTCCCTAATATCAGGTTCAATCAGTGAGGAAGATGACATTTCTCCAACGGGAAGCATCTGCATTTTTGCAGAGAGCTGTCAGTACAGAAGCAGCATGGGAAATTAAGGAGAAAAACTGTTATTATGTAGTCATAGCACTAACTATGAATATTCAGTTATAATAGTGAACAATTCCACTAGGATTATGTGGGCACTACAGACAGGGTTATGTGTAGGCTGTGATTTGCAATGATAACTTTTAATCTGTATTCAGGTTACATTTGGTTGAATGTAGACAGTAGTAGAAAAGGGTGGCAGGCTGTGTGTCTGATTGAGAAAGGACTGAAAGACAGACTTGTTTTCATGTAGACACATGCACTTCTTGAGAACTACAGAAGTTAAGAGATAGGAAATCATATCTTTGAAAGTAAATTCATCCCATTGTCAGTGGAGGACTGCTGTGCAATACTTATTCAGTCCTGCTGCCCAGACAAAACTGTACCACTCTAAGCAACAGATCTCCTTCTATTTCTGGAGACAAAAGTTCTTCTGTCCCAACAGGAAGCCTATTGTAAGAAAATTTCTCCTGATATTCAAATGTTCCCTCTCTTTAATTAATCCCATTATTTCCACATATAACCCAGATAATTTAAAATAATTCATAACTTTTCTTTTTATTATTGTCCTTCAGATCTCATAAACCTTACCGTCTCTCCTGTAGTTGTTACTGTGCTAAATTATATTTTGTTATCACCTTCCCCCAAGTTTTGAGATATGTTTTGGTAAAGTTGAAAACAAAAAAACAAAGCACAACATATAGAGCACAGTCACTGATTGCCTTCCAAGTAAGTATGCTTTCATTTTTATGGATCAGGGTAAATAAATAGGTATATATGTGGGGATTGATATCAATAAGTTGATGCACAGAGCTATAAATACTACTAACAAGGTGAAATTAGGAACAAGAAATCTCAGTATGAATATCAAGAAAACATAGCAAGATATATCTTCATATGCAGACAGAATTGCTGGAAACTCCATCATCTGAATCAATTGACAATGCAGTGGAAGAATATTAAATAATATGGTGTACAGAATAACTTCAGTGACAGAGGAGGATAGACTAAATGACACAAGACTATTCAGGTCTCTCATTTATGCAATTCACTGCCTGAAAATGAATAATTATCTCATAGCGAAAGATTCCTAATCCACATATCATGTCTCTGTCTTAAATAACAATGTTTCAGCAAAACGTTTCTTAAGCAAAAATTTATCTCTTCATCTGAAGTGATTAAAATATAATCAAAATTATAATGTAAGCATAATTTAGCTGTAATAATAATAATAATAATTAAAAAAAAAAACCAACAAAACAACACAAAACCAAAACAGATCTGGAATTGTAAGCAAAGTCTATGAAACAAGGATGTATTTGCCTTGGTTTAAAATGGGATATAATATTACTTTAGCAATGACTCTAGGAGACGATGCGTCATTTCAGACAAATGCCAGCAAATGATATGATCTTATGGCTGCATATGACATATATCAGATTATATGACAAATTATAACATTACTCTTTACAGAACCCTGCTACTACTGATGGGATAAAATGTTTCCTGTATCCAGTTGGCATCTGCAACAAAGCCGTATGAGTACATACTTACACTGTTTGTTCCTTCAGAGGATAAGAGATTATGATAGTGTCTTGCTTTTTTTCATTGTGACCCAGGTACCCTCTTTTAGACAAAAATATTCAAAGAAAAATAATAATTTCTAAGATGTAAGAAAATGACCTTCATTCAGACAACCTCTTGTGCAAGCATGTGCATGTGTGAGGGTTACAATAGAAAATACCTCCATTAGGACTGTTTTACATTGGCAAGGGAGTATGTTGTAGTAACAATGAAATATTTTTTTGACCTAGAGAGAAATATGCATGTGTTTGCTTTGGTAAGAAGGGAGAGGAGCAATCTACATATAAGTAACTAGATAATGCAAGAGAGTTTGTTAACTTTTTTTTCTTTTTTTATGAAATGTAGTTTATAAGTTTGGACCTCAAATATTATCTACACCATTAGATTTAAGGAAATTCACCCAATTTTGGAAACAAAAACCAAGAAGACCAAGGCCCAAGACAGGTGAGTAAAGAATGGCCAAAGAAATGACTGTTATGTAAAATATGATCATGATATTACTATTGGCCACAAATGAAAACAGTGCTGAAAACTGGTAGTGAAGCAAGCTAAAATATCAACCTCTTGTCTGGGATGGATTTTCCATTGGCTTTTACCATTCAGCATATAGGTAGCATGGAAAAGTTTACCTTTTTAAGATGAATTGATCTGAAAAGCTTTTGCTGATCATTACTGCGTATGTGGGAACTAAAATTTTCCCGAAGTCTGCTTGGCAGACAGCAGTTTGCAGTGCTCTCAAGAGCTGTGATATTGTATGATATCGGTAAGAAGTGAGCCAATATCATTAACATTTCCAAAATCCCCTTGGCACAAACAGGCGCATTGTGTTTCACAAGAATAACTTTTCTCTTATCTAATAAATATTTGTCATGTATTAAACGAGTCAAGTCTGAAGATCTTTCCTCACCCCTTGTTACTAAGCCCATGAAGTCTATTTTCCTCAGATACACTGCCCAAGAAATGACCTATAGTGATAAAGACACAATTGAATCCTAAAGATTCTTTATTCACTCTATTTGCTCATGTTTTCAGTCATGGCAGTTCACAAAGCAGTGGGTTCATAGAGGCCCCAGTAAAGCCCCCAGTCCACTTAAAGAAGAGTGGCAGTTTATCCAAGGCACTAATTGATGCCTTCCCATGCTGCTCCCTGGTGATCATATCCCTTCACAAATGCTGTTACTATTTAAACTGCATATTGCCTTTGACAAGGCAAAGCTCCTAGGAAGAGGTAATATTTCGCTGTATATCCAGAGGTATTTGGGGAAGGAGGGGAAAAACAAAAAGGCAAATATACCCTTCTTGATGTTTATAGCAATTATACCTGTCATAGTCATTTTCAAGAAGGAACACATAAGCACTTGGAAGAACAGAAGAAAAAATTACGATAGATGCTACATTCTGCAAGACTTTCCCAAACTGCAAAAAGCCAAGCAGGCTCTGTCCCTGACAGGTGCTCTCACGGATTAATTAAAAGCCCTTGTCCCAGCTGAGACAACACAAAGCCCTGGGCGATAGTTCAGCAATACGCTGGCATTTCACTGGTCAATGGATGGGCCTGCAGTTCTTGAAACACTTCCAGTGACAAGATGAGTTGGTGCTTCTTCCACTCTGAGCTGAGTCAGGTGTGGTAAATCATTCCCAGAGCCTGATTTCTCAGGGTTTCTCAGGATTAGTTTCCTTCATATTACTAATTTTGTTTAAGAAAAGTCAAAACATGTTTTGGATACACACAACCATCAGGGATTTTGTAAGCCTTTCTGTGATTTACTGACTTTCCCAGTAAGGTCTTTTAATCTAGTTGATTTGATTAAAATTAAATTCATTTTACAGAGACTATATGTGATAATATTGGTTTCATGTAAATTATCTATCTACCTAGCTAGCTTAACCCCTAACACTCCTCTATGTCACACTACCTTTCCAGATCATTGAGTAGTAATAGTTTGTGTGATACTAACGGTATACACACTTGAACAGCTGAAATGGAAGATAAATTACATACTTGTGTATTAGGTTTGCATGGCAAGGTTTTGGTAGCGTGGGGCTACAGGGGTGGCTTCTGTGAGAAGCTGCTGGAAGCTTCCCCCATGTCCAACAGAGCCAATGCCAGCTGGCTCCGAGACGGACCTGCCGCTGGCCAAGGCTGAGCCCATCAGTGACGGTGGTAGTGCCTCTGGGAGAACATAAAGAAGGGAAAAAAAAGTTGCTGTGGCACAGAAACTGCACCTGGAGAGAGGAGTGAGAACATGTGAGAGAAAGAACCCTGCAGACCCCCAGGTCAGTGCAGAAGGAGGGGAGGAGATGCTCCAGTTGCTGGAGCAGAGATTCCCCTGCAGCCCGTGGTGAAGACCACGGTGAGGCAGGGTGTCCCCCTGCAGCCCAGGGAGGTCCATGGGGGAGCAGATCTCCACCTGCAGCCCGGGGAGGACCCCACGCCAGAGCAGGGGGATGCCCAAAGGAGGTTGTGACCCCGTGCGAAGCCCAAGCTGGAGCAGGCTCCTGGCAGGACCTGTGGCCCCGGGGAGAGAGGAGCCCACGCTAAAGCAGGTTTTCTGGCAGGACTTGTGACCCCACGGGGGACCCACGCTGGAGCAGTCTGTGTCTGAAGGACTGCAGCCCGTGGGAAGGACCCGTGATGGAGGAGTTCATGAAGGACTGTCTCCTGTGGGAGGGACCCCACGCTGGAGCAGAGGACAAGTGAGGAGTCCTCCCCCTGAGGAGGAAGGAGCAGCAGAGACAACGGGTGATGAGCTGACGCCAACCCCCATTCCCCGTCCCCCTGCATCACTGTAGGGGAGGAGGTAGAGAAAATCAGGAGTGAAGTTTTGCCTGGGAAGTAGGGCGGAGTGGAGGGGAGGGTGTTTTAAGTTTGGGGGTTTATTTCTTATTATCCTACTCAGGTTTGATTGGTAATAAATTAAATTAATTTTCCGCAAGCTGAGTCTGTTTTGCCTGTGACGGTAATTGGCGAGTGATCTCTCCTTGTCCTTATCTCAACCCAAGAGCCTTTCATTATATTTTCTCTCCCCTGTCCAGTTGAGGAGGGGAGTGACAGAGAGGCTTTGGTGGGCCCCTGGCATCCAACCAGGGTCAACTCACCACAACTTCTATCCTCTTTCCTTCATAATCTTAACCCCCTAGCCAAGGGTATGTGTAATATCCCAGGAAAATGGTTTCATTATTTCAATATTTGCTGTCTTTCAACTCTGAAAAGGTTCTGCCCTTCCTTTTCTTGGAAAATAAGTGTAAGACATTCATCTATTTGCAGTGCATTTCTGTCTTAAAATTAAGTTGGAATGGAAAATGGCTTGCATCTGTTGCAGAAGTCAAAACTACAACAGCTAACACTTCTGTGTCTTATGAAAGCAGATTAATTTCAGATCAGTTTATTGTGAATGCAAAGCCACATAGAATAAAAGGAAAAGATTGTATAATCAACAGTTGAAATGTTGATGAGGCGCTAATCAACACACGATCTTTTCTACCCTCAAGCATTCATGGTACTGTCATGGGTGTTAACAAGATGCTTTGTTCATTCATTACGGAAAAATAAATCCATAGAGCATTAGCAGTCATTATCCCATATTAGTCCTAAATGAATAGTAACGGAAACTAAAACTGCCTTATGCTTTTCTTTTCCCTGAAGTGATGTACAATCTTTGGTAGTAAACACAAGTAATACAGGGGCAACCATGCGTAACCTAATTCAGAATACTAGGTTGTATGTGAGTGTGCTTGCTTTTCTGGTGAGATGTACTTTGTTCTGATTCTACGATCCCACACTGGTCAGGATTTCTGCAAAAACGGTCTGTTAGTTTTCATATCAAATATGCATTGTTTAATTTTGGGAAAGTCTCCTTTGCTATAACCAAAGTTGTAAACCCAGTATTTAAAAGTCAGCTTCTGTCTGTTGCAAGAAGCCGTTGCTACCTCTGTTAATGTGCAAGAAATTCATATCCACAGAACAAAAACACATAACATTGGGTGCCTAGAGGATGAAAGCTAGAACTGATTTCTTGACATACAGATGAGGTTCAGAGATCTTCTAAAACACATACGAATATAGGTTACATTAATACTGAAGATGATTAAACAAGGCTATGAAGAAAAACTTACACTTGCATAAGAAAAAAAAATTACATCAGTATTAAAATCACCATGGAAACAGAAATTATGGTCACACAAACCTTTAGAAATTATGAACATTTCAGCATTTTCAGCTTTGGCCTTGCCTCTAACAGAATCCTTATGCTGTCGTGACTTTGAGATCCAGGTTGTTCACGGGTGAGTGAAATTTCTTACCCAGGGATCTGGCTCAGAAGGCCTGACTTTTTTGCTTCCTTTATAATACACTGGGGCAGGCAGGTGGCATAAGTGCTAAATAGAGAGTAGTCCCACACAGACTTCTCAGTGGTTTTACTCTTTGACCAGCTGCTCTATTCCGTGAATGTATATCAGAGGCCCAGTTCAGAGCAGCCTAGCTTGTCCAGAGACAAACATCACGATTGCACTTTGAAAAAAGAAGCAAAAAGTCTTTATTCATTTATTAACTCTGTAATCTCTAAAAGCTAGCTTGCCTGACTCTACCTTGTCTCCTACTGTGCTTAGTCCAGCCAAAACCTATCTTCTAGCAAAGGACTGAGTAGGGACATTTGACATTTGTGTATTGGATAAGCCATCACTAGAATGGATGTGCTAAAGGCATCCAATTCCTGCTAAAGCTTGTTTTCTCCTATACCTATTCATACAGTCATATTTCCAGTCTTATCCTGCAGTTCTGGGTAAGTGGAATATTGTTGTGCACATGAGCCTCAAGTGTGGTTCAAGTAACTAAATTTAATTCTATTATTATTGCATAGTTCTTGCCTTTTAAGATAGAAGCTGCAGCTCAAGGCGGATCATGAAGGGCAGTAGCAATAGTTTGAACACCATGCAGACTGTGCCTGATTACCATAATTAGTCACTGCTATTAGTAGGCTCAGTGTGAGAACCCCTGAGTGAACAGATACACAAGGTTATGAGCAGTTTAGTTCATTTTGAATGGATGATATGAATATTCTCTAGAATATTATTTTAGATAAACACACAGTTTTTACAGAAACTGAAACAAACTTTGCAGGAACTAACATACAGCTAAGAAAAATTTATCTTATTTATCTACTTGAGGAAAAGTTATATTAAGTGTTTAAATGACCTCACTTTGTTAAGCAACTTACCTTGCCAGTCATAACTGCCTTGAACCTTGAATATTCGATTGTTTATAGTTTTTTTTCCTAGTTAATTAATCAGAATGGTATTCAAAAATGTGTATTTTAATTAAACTTCCATAGTAAAAATCAAATCTGTCAAGAATTTTTCCTGGATCAAATTTATCAAGTATCATTTTTATTACAGTCGAATACTAGAATTTATTTTCTTCACCCATCCAAAAGTAGGTTTTGATCTTAGGTAATCAAGTCTACTCCAACTACAGTCAGCATGACAGAAGAACATTTCCACAGAGTGACTTGTCCCATCCTACAAAAGATACAATAAACTGTCTCTGTTGTGCTTGTTCCCTCCATTGACTGGAAGGGATCGAGACAGTTAGTCTGCATGCTTTTCTACTTTTGAATTCCTTATATTAAATGTAATTAATGCCAACTAAAGTGTTCAGCTTTCTGCACAGTTAAGCATGTTTTTACCACTTTCCTGTTTTCTTTATTAAAGATGTTGTACAGTGCTGCTTGGTGCTCTGCATTTGACTAGAAAGGTCCAGGCAAAAGAAGAGTGTAATTTATCTAGGAAACTAAATTTCATGTTTTGGAACCCCAGTCCTGAACAGTTACTCTAATAGAGAGCAAGCGAGCATTCCTATTGCATCTATATTATGAGTTCAAGAGGCATGCAGTTTTCTAAAATTTGTTTAAAGCTTTTCTTCTACCAGATGAAAAGACTTCTCTGTCTCTTTTTGCTGCAAATATTAGAACAAATTGTCTTTCACAACGGGTATACATCCAAGCACTGTAGGAACAGAAAGGAAAACTTGCAGAACCCTGTGGACATTGCACAAGATATTAGTAAAATAATATAAATTTTACAGTCAGAAAATCTGTGTGAAATAGTCTGGATCTCTAGACAAATTAAAGTGAACATCAGGTATCAGGATTAATGATTTTTGTGAGCATCATTCTGTGCTCATTAACACAAAATCAGATCATTAGTTAGAATTTCTGTACTCCTTGACTAACCTCCTTCTCTTCTGTGAATGGCACTTGTCTTTTCCCAGCAATATAACTGACGCTTAAAGGGGCTTCTTGGGGAATTAAGAGAGCTAAATTAGGAAGTTGTCCTGGAATATAGTCTGTGGAGCATTGCACTCTGAATCCTTTGCAGCTGAAGTGATGATATTTTAACTTTAGGATGGCAAAGAAAGTGTAGGCCACAAGAAGTTCGGAAAAGTCTTCAACTGAACTGTTCAGTCGTGCAGAGGAAGGTGATAAATGCACTCTTGTTGCGTGTATCACCCTGTTAAAATTTATTTTTGTGCTTTAAAGGATGATACCAGGTACACTGAGCCCCAAAACAAATACTTTTTGTAAGCAAACAGAAAGAAACAAACCAACCCTCTGCTAAGTCCAAGTTTTGAAAAGTATTGATTTTGATTTTTGAAAAATAGAATGGCATCACAGAAAAGAAATGCTCAACAGAAGTGGTGAAAATTGATTTATCATTTTAGTCCTTATTTTTTAAAAAAATGAAGTACTAACTTCACAGGGGATTTTTCATAATTCTTAAGAGTCTAGGAATTCATCCGTTTTTTATGACCATTAAATACTGAACAACCTCTTTAAATTAAAAAAGAACCTTTGCTTGGTTTTCTTCCATGTGTTCTGTTTCAGCTACTCTTCCAGATCAAGCTTATGAGGTTTGCTATTAGCTAGTTCATAAGAACTTTTGTCTCAGTATTTAAAAACATGAGAATTGTCAACTAGGAGCATTTTCAGTGTCTGCTTTTCACAGCTGATGTCCTCTGGTTCCATAACTTTATTTCCCTGAAACTCCCTGTTGACCAGGTTTCATGCTGTGGTTTGCTTGAAAATTATGGAATATTCACACTCTGAGGGGGACTCTGGGGACTTGTATTTTTGTGCACACACTCATATCCACTGCAAAGAAAAACCTCCATTGACTCTAGTAATAAATCACCATATTACAACCATCAGGGCATTTAATTTACAACTCAAATCAATTGAGACTTGCTGATGCTAGACAGTAATATACTGTCAGTTTAAAAAACTGGATATTGCAGCTCAATGCGGGATGGGCTGTCAGTCAGCAGAGTGACAAAGCGACAATTTATGGTTTGTAAAATTCCAGCAGATAAATTGCAAGAAAAATGCACTTTGACTGAAGCAGCATACTGCGTGGAGTATGTTTTTGCTAAAAGGACTGGGTAAGGTGGGAGAAAATTACCTCTGTCGAATTGAAATATTTTGCTCTCTCTCTTTATTATATGTTGCTTTAAAGACCTGTTTAATGCTTGAGACATTTAAAGAAATGTAGTAAAACAAAATGTAGATACCAGACATTGTTCTTTGGTGATGGAGCGACTTCTCAGATAAGTCATCTAATGTAGATCTGTATAACTTCACCGAAGCTCGCCTGAGCTGTATGGAAGGGTGGTGAGCGCAATGCCGTGGGTACCAAGTGGAGGGAATCCACGCTGCAGGCTGCTGCTATGGCGAGGAACTAGCCATGAGTTTGTAAGAAACAGGACGCTTCTTAGTCTTAAAGAAACATGAAGAAGACAGGCGAGACGGTTCCCTACCTAGACAAAGGTCTAATATCTCCAATGTCATAAGGCCAAAAAGGAGAAAGCCTCTCTGCAGTATCTTCACAGCAAAAAGTGAATTGAGAACCCATTGGGGTCCATCTGAAAAATGTTGAAGTGAGGGAAAAATAGTCTTATAGATATGGCTTCTACTTCCACTATACCCTAGCTTTTGACAAGAATCATAAATAATTTTTTATTTTCTGATGGGAAGGAGGGAGGTTGTGTTGGTTTTGGTTTTTTCTGTTTGGTTTTTGTTTGTGGGTTTTTTAGCCTTCGTGGAAGTATAAAAATAGCTTTTAAAAAGTGTTCTCCACATCAAAACTGGCCAGTTCTGAACAAACAGCTGCAGCCATGAAGTTAGCACGTGAGTTTATTTTCATGAGGTTTGCCACCTTTTCCCTATTCATGAACAATTTTGAAAGAAGAGAATTGATTGACAAGTACATTCATGACAAGGTAAAATGTTGAAAATAGTAATATATATGGCACGCAAATTATGAACTATCATGTATAGTGAGTATGAACCATTCTTTAACCTAATTTGCAGAAAAGTCAATTGCTATAAATAATCTAAAAACAGGAAAAGGAGGCAAATTTGTCAAATTCCACCTGATCCGTGTACTTTTAAACGGAGTGATACAGTTGACTTGGAA
Organism: Haliaeetus leucocephalus; assembly: GCF_000737465.1. Classification (NCBI taxonomy): domain Eukaryota; kingdom Metazoa; phylum Chordata; class Aves; order Accipitriformes; family Accipitridae; genus Haliaeetus; species Haliaeetus leucocephalus. The sequence continues at coordinate 1,422,783 of NW_010972574.1, forward strand.
AATCAGCAATTATTATATCAGCAATCCAGATTATATAAAGAGAGTAGTTTTACCTTACCTCTTGGAATATACATGATTCATATCTTAAACACATATTCATCTGTACTGTACACTTGTAGTGCTGTTCTGGTCTACCGTGTGCTGTAATTAACATGCATTCTCTTTTTTAGATTGAATTCTACTGCCTCCAAAAGCTGTTCGAATATGAAGTCCCTTATGACACTCTCCAAACAAAAGAGAATTAAAGAGCGTATCAGACAATTATTGCCTTATGTCCCTTCACTGTAAGTCAATCCTGACCCTAGGGGTATTTAGTTTCTAAATTTGATAGGAAGGTTGTCATTTTGTCCTCATATCCTCTTAAGATTTGGCCATTCTGTTGAAATTCTCAAGGCTGATGACAGCAAACATTAATTTTTTTATATGAATTATTTCTGATATGACTGATGGTCATAGAAAAGTCACCATATAGAAGTTATAAGTGACATAGGAATTAAATTAATTCCTTCAACCCAAGAATATTGCCATTATTTACACTCTATGACATGACAAACTATCTAGTTGTTCTTCATTCATAACCTTTATGCAATTTTTCGCCCACAGAGGTCATAAATCCTATAGGTACCCAAGGCTCAAGAGATCAAGTAAATTCTTAATAGTCTCACAGTGACTCAAAGCAAAGTGAAAAAAACATGTTATCTGACTATTTCTAAGTCCAATAGACATTTTTCTATCATGAAATTGATAGTATTTGTTGGTATTATTCAGTAACAGATAAAAAGACCTTCATTCTTTAAAGAGTTACTTATATAGAAGTCATGATAAAGATGTAATCCTGAAGCTGTTGAAGTCCAGTAATTCTATGTTAAATCTTATAACTTTTTTTATGCATTTAATATTCCCCGAATTCAGAATTGAATTCTTATATGTGTTCTACCTAGGGGACAGTCTTGTATTTCTAGTGAAGACAATTCTTGCTGGAAAAATACTCTGATGATGTCAGAATTTATATTTTTGGGTGTCTGCATTTATTCCTATTTCTTAAATATATATTCAGTGTTCTATTGCAGAGAAAAAAAACCCCAAACACATTCAACAAATTGAAATTAATCAGAGATACCCGAGATCTTCATTACATTGTTTGGCTCTTCTATTCTCTGTCTCTTTTTTTTTTTTCTTTTCTTTATTCATCTAGGAGAATATTTCTACAGATATAGTGGAATATAGTCATTAAGAGTGAAGATTTAAAAAAATCCAGCTTCACATCAATACTGGTCCTTTCTATTGTGAAATTACTTTTTCCACTTCATTTAATGATGGAAACTTGGCAACCACGATGTACTTTTATTTTTAACTTCACTTCTGATAGATGCATGTGTGAGAGACTTCTTGAAAATTACAAAGATGTTTTTGCTACTTACTATGCAGTAGGCTGCTGCCATTTAGTGTGCAGTAGGAAGCTACTATAATAGAGTATGAAACTTTTGATAATTGACAGGTGAATTCTCAAAAGATGGGCTCACGGCTGTTCCTGTGCTGGAGATACATTTACACTGTAGTACATTTGTGTCTGCAGTCAGCAGTGATTTTTTTAAGAATCAGAATTCCAAATCAGGACCCTGAACCCCTCCCAGGACTTGGGAGTACTTTTCCCAGCCTATGAAGAGCTTTTTGCACACAGCTGGGGCTTCTCAACAATCAGCCAAGCAGGGCAGGTAGCCTAGGCTGGCAGTAACGAGCTTATTAAGGGGTGTTATAAAGGGACCATGAGGAGAGGATGGGGTAAGGTGTGGGTTGGTTTAGTTTGGAGATGAGTTGTTGGGTGGGCTTTGGCTTTGTGTTGTGCGAGTGTACCTAGGAATGTGTCCTTTGGCACAGAGGCCATGCCATGTGAGAGCAGGTAAGTTATTTGCTTGTAAAGCCTATGGGAAATATATCAATTTCTGCAGCCTCTGCTGTTTGGCATGTAGATAATCTGTTCTGAACACTTATTGTACTGAGAGCCAGTAAATCTGGACTTTTACTTATTTTCATTGCTAGAATAGCAAGACAGAAAAGATAAAAACTAATAGTGAATCAACTCACTGTATGTGTTGCTAAGGCTGAGATTTGGGAATGTGGAGTCAGAAAAAACAGAAGCTTGAAGTTCCCAAATAGAGTCTATCTGTCATGGAAATGGCCTATGTGATGGTGTTTGGTCTCTGCGAGCACAGATTCACGGTTGGGAGGGTGATGTACGCTGTACCAAACTGGTGGGACTGTGGCAGTAACATAGGTCGATGAACTGATGCAAGATTTTCAAAATGATGAAGAAAGCCTGCCTGTGACAGAATATAATGAAAGGTGAAAAGGTCATTCCTTTGTTTGCTGAAGTAAAGGCGTATCTCCTGTCAATCAGTTGGCTTTTCTCCTGCTCATTTTGTCTACAGCAGGTGTACTGTAACTTTCTTGTGGTTGCATAGCAACTGGACCCTGAATCTATTAGTGGTTAGCAGTAATCATAGTTTTGCTGATATTGTTTCAACAGAAATAAATCTCCTCTGTCTTGCTTTCCCCCCCTCCCCCAGTTTTAGTGTATTTGCCAAGATTATGGCTTTCTCTTTGAGGAAAATTATCTATCAGAAAATGAGTCGAAACAAGCAGTTGTGTGTCACCTCACTGATAAAGCAGGGCTGGTATGCTTCGTCTAGAAGAAATCACTGTCTAATGCTTCCCAAAGGATGAGGGTATGGACTCTAGTCACAATATTGGTCTGTACAGAGCCTGTACAGACCAATTAAAAATTACCTGGACATCTTTGAAGACTGCTGTTCTGAGTATCAAAGCATTTGCATCTCTGGCTTATGAAATGGAAGGTGTTAGTAACAGATATTGTTGAATTATCAGCTGTCCCTGGAAACAAAAGGCTTTCCAGTCTCTGTGCATAATGATGAATTTTAAAACAGAGAAGTGCCCTGCTAATATGTATTACACTAGCCTCTAGTTAGATTCTGTAACTTAAAAATTTGCATTGTGGAAGTATAGTCTTTCTCCTAAGTGGATACAACTTCCATTACATTTTGAATTGTAACAATTGGACTCTAATAAAGCTGTCATGATATGAATGAGACAATCTCTGCTATGAGCTTTCATCTCTTCAGCCTTCTACCACTCAAAACCAGTACATGACAAAGCTTATTTAAACTTTTAACCTGAAAACTTAATTGGCCTGCATTTTTCTCTACATTCCCTGCATTACCTCACTGAAGGTGACCACCATCTCAATCAGCTAGGTGGAACACTATCTTTACAATTCCTGTTTACATCTACTTAGAATTTTTTTCATGTATGGAAAAACCAGTATTTAAAACTGTTAAGATCCTTTTGCGGAAAGGAAAAATACATATTTGCTGTAAGTGTTGGCATAACACAAGGAAAACCAAAATGAACGATTTTAGCACCACTTATCTACCTAGTTATCGGTAATGGATTATTTCTCCAAATCAGCCACTAAATAAGCTACAACCTTTTATTTAGGGTATTTTGCCAGCCTTTCAGGTTGTAAGTTACAAAAGGAAATTTTCTACTACTGCCAGAATAAGACAACAGTAGGAGTTTTTTGTCTGCTTCCAGTTAGCAAACTGTGCTAAATATCTTTATTGCCTTAAAATTGCTTTTCAATGAAATTAGCAACATAATTTGAACTGAAAGAGAATAGTGGTATAACTTACTAATTACCGGAGTGCTTTGTCAAACCACCTTTAGCATGACTTTAGCAAGAAAATAGATTTCCCTTCCTTTCCCCTCCTTTCATTAGGAATGAGCTTGATTAGCACTTAGAAACACAATAAATAATATTTAAGTCAGCTTGTTCATTTCTTTCAGTGATTAGAATTTGAGTAGAAAAAGTGAAGGTGCAAAAAAAGTTGGCAACACAGGTCTGGAACCTTTCTTATTTCAAAGTTAATTGATAGTGATATGGTAGGGTTGAAAGGATGGAAATGAATGCCGCGATACATTTCAATAAAATGGTGGTGTAACTAATGAATAAGCAACAATGTAGTTGCAAGGGTTCTCAAGTAAAAGCAGACCTTCTCTTTTTCTTGATTCATTTGTGTGCGTATATAAACTTGAAGGAAAATTAAAAACTTTGGTAGCAATAATGCATCACTTTTGTCTTCAGTTCCAGTGTTCTACAACTGTGTAGAAGGGAGTCCTGCTACCTGAGATTTAGAACAATACAGAAAATATGCTGTAAATATGAATTGCAAAATCACCCAATCAAAAAGGCAGTTTTGATGTCTTACTCTATAACCACATCACTTCTGCAAAACCTGCTAAAATGAAGTGTAAACATCAAATCCAGGATTGAAGCCGGTTAAAGAACTCCCATAGGAAATACTCTCCAAGAGAGTTTCACTCCTTCTAAATAAAAAGCAATATATCACAGTGAGGAGCAGAGATCAAGATAGACTAATCAGGGAGACTATGAAGTGGATTTTGTGGGCTCAGAACAACAATCTCACCTTTGTGTGAGCCATTCAGCTTAAGATTAATGGATAACAGAAAACCACTGTGCTGGGTGCCTTTCTACAACCTAGTTTTGGTTAAGGATTCTGCCTCACAGTATATTGTACTAGATTTATTTAATAGTATTTTGGTTTAAATATCAAAATGGAATTGCTTACTGGGGTATACAAGTGTTGTGAAATCAGAGTACAGGGACACTTCTGATTGGTGTCTTGCTGGACAGTACGAGTGTTATCTGACAAATATCTACATAACCATGATGATTTTCTCTCTTCCTTGTCAGTGTTTATCTGTTTTATTTTTCCCATAATGATTGCCATCTCTTCTGCTTCTGTTAATTTAAAAGAAAAATGTGTATGAAGGTTGGAGACAAAGACACAGGTTCTTTAGTACTCCATGTTCTTAGCCTTGTAAATCCTCTCTAGTGTTTATAATGCCCTTTTCCATAGACATTCTTGGAGAAATAACTTAATTTTGGCAGTGGGTAAAACTGCAGGTTGTTCTTTCAGATGCTGTCTTATGCTTAAAATGAGATCCTAAAATAGTTATTTAAGATATATTTATAGGTTGTAAAAATAGTAATATTTCCCTGTAAATATTGCTAGCCTAGAATGCTTGCTCATCTAATAAATGTATTCCTAAATATCCTACGTTAATCTCCTACTGCTGTAATTATGGCTTGCATTTGTTTTCTGTGATCAGCATACATCAAAATTTACATTTTCTGAACAAGGAAATAACCATTGATAAAAATTGTTTGACAAATCACAGTAGAACTCTGGTCCATCAAGTTCACTCTCTTATTGGACATCAGTAGTAAATTCCTAGAGATTTAAAAACCAAAACACTGTTCTTGGCAAACTCTTGTGTTTTGAGAAGAAATGGGTTTTCTTGAAACTTGGAGTAGTCACTTTTGATTCTGAAGTGCAAATCTGAACCATAGCAATCATAAAGCTTAAGATTCAAAGTTATACAAAACCAAAAATGTCAGTACACTTCACTTGCACTGCCTCTGTTTTATTCTTTACTCTTATGTCAGAAAGCCTCATTTTCAGTCCAAAGTGCCAAGTGCTTTTTTCATTATGTACACTATTTGTTTTTTTCCTGTTTTTTTTCTGTCCAGTCTCACAATGATGATCTGCCAAAGTCTTAAACTCTTACTGATTCTGTAGCTGGCAAGCCAAATCCATAGAATCCTTGTATACATCTTAGTGTGGAAAGAATGTTCTATTTCTCTTAACATTACAATTGTGTAAACTCATCAAGGAGACTGAGTGATAAGGAAGAATTCATTCCACCTTTATTTTGGATATCAAGGCAGAGAGCCTTAGGTGATATACAGTAGGTTTATAATCTTTAAAAACATGATGAGCCTTGCTTGGGTTTCATTTGAATGGGATGTTATCTGGATCCCAGTTAGCTGTTTATTAAATGAGGTGCTTGATGGGATTTGACTGGTGTGTAAGGCTAGAGACATTGATGTTGACTGCTGTAAGTAAACCTTTTTAAATAAATAAAAAAAGCGCTATGCTTAAAGAATCAATCACATCTGACTGTGAATGGCAGGTATAGAGAGAAAAGTATTGAAACTGGTTGTTATTTAGTGTCTTACTGTGGTAGAAAGTGTTAAACCATATTGTGGGGATAAATCTCTGTAGATTAATGAGATGATTTATATTCTCCTTTAGAGATGTTCTTAGTATAATTATTTCAACATTAACATGAATTATAAAAACTAAAGTCCAATTCAATAGGAAAAATGGAAGTGTACTTTACAAATGAGTTAATGTTTTCCTAGCATCTTTCTTTAAATGTCAAAAAATAGAATGGATTTTTTGTTTACTTTTTTATCAAATCTATAGGAAAAGACATGCATATGAGAGGTGTTAAATTACAAATAGGAAGAAAGCTGTTTGGCTACTCCATTCTTGTCTTTTGATTCTTGACGCAGTAGCCAACTCATTTCAGTGAAAATAGACATTATACAATAATACAAACTGACAAGAGTTGTAATTACATAGGATTTGAAAAGCCTCACATTCTCAGATGACAGGGATATAAAGAAAATTCGACTTGATGCTATGTATCATGGTTTTATATTCAGCATAAATGAATAATTACTGTTGATTGAACAGCTAATGCTGGCATCTTTGACCACAACAGAAAGAAAATTCCTAATGATTCCATCTCTGAACCAAATTAGACCAAAGAATGCACCATGCACTAACTCGCACATCAAAATGTTCAATGTGTTACATTTTAATAAGAGCTGTCCAAGTTAGTTACTATGCAAGTTGTAGCTCTCCCTGGTGAATGAACATCTGGTGAAATCTGATGTGCAACAGTTGCAAAGAATTTATTAGCTGTAACTTTTAATTGATATCCACAGTACCTTTCTCTTCTGTAAAGTCCCATAAATGCCTAGGTAGAAGGAACAGGAAGATCATCTAGCTAGGTCTCCACAGCACTGCTGCTGGTACGTGGTTAGTGTTTTTTGAAATTGTTCTTAAATTCTGATAATGTACATTGTTCAAATATCTCCTTTTCACCCATTATTAACTAATTTTTCAGTTAAAGCTTTTTCCTAATGTGTAGACTAAATCTCCTTCAAGATTAATTTGATTTTTTTGTTCTAATGCTGTTTTGTAAATGTAGAGTAGTACAGGTGATTGCTGCCTTAACAACCACCTTTCTATGTATGGGGAAACTTCCTGTGTGTATTTCTTGTGGGTTTTCCAACTCTGTTTTATGTATTTATACCTTAGTGTGATAGAAAAATATGAGGATTGTATACTCACTGAGACTTCTTCAGGGCTGAGTAGGCAAAATAAGTCCCTCAAGCATCTTAAACTTGACACATCCATGAACTAAATTTACCTTTTGTCTGGGACAAAACCACTTGTTACTTTAATTGGCTTTGCAACCCACTGAAATCTGGAGACTTTTCTTCAACAGTGCATATGATCAGATAGTTATTTTATACTGCTATTTTGGAGTAGTCTTTCAATAGATACAGAACTCTACACTTAATTACATTGCATTTTCTTTATAGACTATTTTAAGTCCATTTTGAATACTTTTTTTTCTTGGAAGTGCTGAAGTTTTGTCAGCTTCATGACATTCACATCTTTCTATTCTGTTGTGTAAAACCATTGATAATATGAAAGAATTTGACTAGGGACAAAACTGTAATGGATCCCACTTGAAATGCCTTCCTAGCTTTTGTGAGTTACCAACTACAGCTTGAATCTGGATTTCCAGCTAGCTGCAAATACCTTATTTCACCTAGCTATATTTCTCCCCTTCACTTAGAAAAACATCTTATGAGACAATGTCAAATATCAGATTGATTTGATGGGATTTGTCCTTAAGAAATCTTTTTCACTTTTTAGCTTAATTTCCTAAGGATATTAGGCTTCTGCCATCACACTCTGTGTGTCTGTTCCTCCTGATTAATAACCTCTTTTCAAACAAATTTGACATTGACCAGAGGGATAGAAGTCTCAAATATAATTAAATCCCTGTGCACTGCAGGGAAGTAGGCAGTTAGGTAAATGAAAAATGCCTTTTATAAGATAAAGACTGAAGATTCAACTCATCCAGGGACACTAGTGAATCCATCCAGGAAAGGCATTTCTGATTCCCTGACCTTGGAGAAATTTCAATAAGTGCTCTACATATTACTAGACACCAGATAATCTGTAGGGTACTGTTCCAGGTGAGAAACAATGCCTACTTTTGATACTAACCATGTTTGAGTGAAATACCTGATGATTTGCTTTAGTATTTTTTTCAGACATGAAGGTTAGCTGGTAGGTTTATAGTTTAAGATGTAGCTTTTCCAAATTTTATATATGACCATGCTCACTCTTCTTTCTCTTGAAACTTACCTTGCATGAGTTTTTGAGAAGAGCTGATAATGGCTCAGACTGGTTCAGAAAGTTTGTTGCAAATTCTAAATGTATTTTGGCAAGCTGTACCAATATAAATATACATAACTTACCTAAATATTCCTGAATTGTGCTTTCCCTGTCTTATCTTTTATTTTCTTCTCCTTTAAAATTAATTTTTCTAACTCTCTGGCTACTTTAATTATTTCTATGAAGTCTACAATTAGGAAATTTTTCAGCTTGCTTCATTTTGTTTGTTATATGCCATAACCTAACATAGATGGAAAAAATACTCTTCTGTTTTCCTTTTTGTTGCTTTTTATCTCTTATGTTCTTCACCCACATTGCAGCCCTTAGTCTTTATACTTTTCCTTTGATACAACTGTATTTCCATTTGTTATAGAATTCTTGACTTTCAAACTAATAATGAACCTCCATAGACATACCTGTTCATCACAATGCTATGGTGTGTTTAATACAGTCTCTTTTTATCAACTGCAAGCTCTCATTGATGCTATATTCCTCTACTAAAACAGAGCTTGAGATGGAAAATGAAGAAGCAAGTAAGACTTGATATTATACAGAACAAACCATAGGTATTCAAATCTCTTCTGGAGATGTCTTTTTTTTTTTAATTTTCTCTAAAAGATAAAACTTCTGAGAGGTGTTGTGGACAGTCTGAACTCAGTTTTCTCCAGTTTATCAGGGTTTATAACTACAGGTTTATAATCTCAGGGATCAGTAGAGAGATTTAAATAATGCTTTGCTTATACCTTAACATCTGACTGATTCGTTTCAGAGAACCTATGTACAACAAGAGAAATTAAAAAAAAACCTTTTGGCTGAAACAGTTGGTTTTTTGTACAACTCCTCAGATACTGTTTCTGTCATTACTTGTTGTCTATAACAGAAAATGCACATAAGAAAAAACAAAATTGCAGGAAAACCAAATTTACTACTTTTTATTTCTGTGCATTTCTGCTAAGTTTGCGTACATCTGAAGAAAGTAGTCTGCATAGAAAAAGGGCAGATGGAGCTGGAAAATTAGTCTGCAGAGCATGGCTAGTAGTGCAAGCTGCAGATCAAAATCACATGCTGCTAAACTGTCCCCAAGTCCCTTTCTCGCTTTATTTTAGTCTGCTGAAAGATACACAATTCAGGAAGGAGGAGTTCTGGCACATTGAATTAGCATGAGCAGAAACAAAACCTTTAACTTTGCTACTGAGCTGCTTCTGGTAAATAGTTTTCTTCCATCCCACCAAAATACCTTCAGTTTTGCTCAAAAATGCTTTACTGTATCAGACTACTGCTAAGTACAGTGTAAATATGGGGCAGGGGGGAAGCTGCTTAACATTTCCATAGAAGTTTACAACATCAACTATGTGTAGAAATGTTTTCTAATAAACTGCCTCCAACAGGCAATCAAAATATATTCCCCAACTCACATAACTGTACTAGGTCTCTTCCTCTAATAAAGGAAAGCAGCAGGAATCACACTTTTTTTGTGTTTATTTTGGAGGATGAATAACTTGGTTTTCTTTTCCTTGTCAGTTTGTATTTCTTAGTGTGTGCCTGTACATACTAATTCATAGGGTTATTACTGAGGTTCTTCGCTAGATTGTCACATAGTGAATGGATGGCCCTGTACTTCAAGAGGCTTGGGCAAGGTAATTCTCTGCTTGTGTAGTCATCATAGCATATGTAGCATGACCAAGAGAGGTCAGAAATGGTAGGGATGTTTGAATTTGTCAGCTACAGTTCCATTTTGCCACAGGTAACAACATCGTGCAATCGCTTTCAGAGCCAATAAAGCTTTTTCCAGAATATAGTTCAAATAATGGGAAATCATTGCTCAGGAATGTGAAGAGCTTGAACTGATAGCACTCACTCACCACAAGACTAGAAACTCTGAATCTGTAAGTCAGTTCTCCAAAGTGAAACATTGTGATTCAGATTGACAAGCATGTTCAGCTAAGGTTTAGCCCAGCACTAAAGATGTTCTTTAGATTTTCTGACAAGAAAATTGTATAATGGCTGCAAAATCAGCAGTTTTCTACTTTTTCTTTCCCTTTAAAAAGACAAATGTTCTCACATACTATTGACAGCAAATTCCCAAGCAACCCTTCAGCTGATATTTTTATTGTCCTTATTTAATAGCTAGCTAGACAACTGAACATGGTAAAGTTAGATCTAACTACTAATTTAGAGTACATGATGGTATCTTCCTAATTATAGGCTATGAGGCTTTATGCATTTGAACATACAAATCAGTTTCTAATATATTATGAAATCCTTAATTATCTAAAAATTCATTAACTCTGTGAGGCTAAAATCAAATGTGTATACATCAGTAAAAAGAAGCCAAGAGCAGGCACAATTGTTAAAGTTCTGTGCTTGGTGGCTTCACTGCAATCTCTGAATCTAAACTTTGGGAAACTGGTCAATCTGGTGTATCATACTGCCTTTTCTTTTTTCTACTTGTAATACAAGTATTATTCTATGCTTGAAGATTTAACAACCTAGGAAACTACTGATAGAAGACTACTTTGCGCTATCAGACTTTCAGATGGCTGTGAGCATAGTTTGTTACCTTCTTGTGTTTTTCCAGATGTAGCTAATATCTATATATTATCTATGTTTAGCTGGATCAGTTCCTGTTATGAAAGACTTGCATGTTAAGTGTTCATGAAAATCAACTTCACTGAAAAATGTTTGGAATTTCCATAAAGCTTTATAAAAATCTTTGCTGGATCTACTTGCCTTCTAAATACAGAATTCACATTACTGAATCTCACAAAGAAATAGAAAAAAAGAATGAATCAATGTTAAAACCCTAGAAGATCTGAGTCTCATCCCTGACAAAAAGCTGCATAAAAATATCTATATAAGGAAGTGAATGAACATTTTCCTTTTAGTGATTGAGGAATGTAATTTCTTAATGCTCATAACGTATGAAGAGTGTTAAACTTGCTTTTACTGCAGCTTTATAAAATGATCGTTTTTGATTATTTACCAGTAGTAATCTGTCAGACTTCAGTGATAATGAGATCTCCAACTGGATACCTAGGCTTCTGGCAAAATGATATTATAAATTTATATAAAAAGTCACCTACAACAGGACCTTTAAAGTTTAGATATTCATCACTAAAACTATTGCTTCCATATACATAGAAAAATGAAACGTAGTTTTATTTGTATTTAATCCCACTTACTGAAGAATCCTAACTTGTTTTGGTTTTAATTTTTTCCACCGTTTGATCAATTGTAACTACGAAAGCAAAAATGTTACAAAACATTGCTAATCTTTTTCCTTCCCAGTTTAGTAAACTTATGTAGTAAAAAAAAAATCTTCCTGAAGCTACATTCAACTGGCATAGTTGATCTCTTTATTTACATAATGTTAGTTGCATATATTTCTATGCATATATACTTGTGTAGATATATTACTTATACTATATTAAGGTTAAGCTGTATGACCAAGCTGACAGGAATGTGTATTAGCCAGGAATCATGAGTAGGATCCACTCTCCTCCTCTGTAAGCGGAGCTGCTCAGGATCTGCCAGGTTTCAAGGTGCGGTTGAGCGTGTAGAACATGCTATGGCTCAGCAGATGTAGCGTGTTGTTACTTGGAGTTTATTATTGGATTTATTTTTAAAATTAGCAGCTATTCATGGATTTGCTTCCAGCATCTTGTGTCTTAATGTTACCTGGTAGGGAGGATTTGGGACCTAATTTAGGCAAGGCTAAAAGGTGGAGAAGAGTAAGTCCTTGCACTCCAACTTGAAAACCTGCCTACGGAGAATCTCTGCATCAGCATTACCTAGTGCCTTCAAAGCCTAGCTGTACAGGATATATAGATTTTGAAGAGCTGAATAAGGTGTAAAATTAGGGAATTTTCACATTCATATAATGCTGTTCCATATTGTATATCAGATGCTTTACATAAATTTGCTTCAGTACATCAACTGATGTTTGTTAAAATATTACAGTATATATTAAAGATGTGCATATCTGTCTTGGCCCTTTAGTGCAGTAATTAATTCACTTTGAAATTATAAGTAGGAAGAAAATGCAGGAAGGGAGGATGGGGGTGTATTATTTGTATGAATTCTATCTGGAAGCCTGAATGGATTAGTAAAACAATGTCAACAGCAGAAGACAGAATAAGCTCTAGAACAAGTGTGGTGCAATAATCTGTGTACACAGGAAACAAGGCATTTAATCTTTGCTCACTGTCAGTTATGTCATCTATCATTTAGCTTCTAAGTGGGGAATTATAATCTATTTTCATTTCCCATATGTATTCAAAATTAATGAATTTTCATTTGATATGGTTTGTGCAATAATCTCTTATAAAGGAATGAGACAGAAGCCAGAGCTGTAAGGAGAGACTGTTTTAATACAAATGATTCTCAAATGCTATGCCTATCTGAAGTATGCCAAATCACCTAATATTGCAGCTTGGCAACTTTCCCTTGGTAGAAATCTGACTTCATTCAGCTAGCTCATTGTCAGGTTTTTTTATATCTGCCTACGCTTGTTTATTTCCTGCATCAGGAAGAAAATTACCCTTATATTCTTCTCCTTAACAGTTACTTTTGGAGCTAATATAAAATTCACTGGGTATAAGAGGAAGCTAGCCTGACTATGCCTTTAGTTTTGGTGTGTAATGGGTCAGATTGCATTACGATTAATAACATTACTCCCCAAGGAAGATACCAAACAATGCCAATTGGGTTCTTACAAGACCAGTGGATGTCTACCGGGTATCTTGCAATTAAAAAACATTCTGTAACATTAGGTGAGGAAATCCTGATAATTAATATTTTACAGGCTGTGTTATATAATCAGCATATATAATTGGAATATGGTTTAATGTTTAAATTACAAAACTAAAAATAGATTCCTTTTCTGAAGAACGCAAAGTAAAAATAAAACAAACCAACAATTAACAGTTCCAAGCAATTGCACATGTCTGCTTTAAAGTGGCTTTCAGTAGCAATTGTACTTTGTTGGGGTAGAATCTTTCATCTCGCAGCATTTTGCAAGGAAGTAATCCTTGAGCAACACCCCTCTGCATGTTGTGACATAGGTGTCAGCCAGCACTACAAAAGCTCTGCTTTGAACAGAGTTGGACCAGATGCCCTTCAGAGATCGTTTACAACCTAAATTATTGCATGAGTCTATGAAGTCTCATGGCTTTTTGTAACAAGAGGCACTGTTTTATTAGTGATGACTTCAAAGTAACTCAAAGAGGTAACTCCATTTGTATTGAAAACTGCTTATCAGAATAAAGATTGTTCTGTATTTTCATCTGTAATATATGGGATAAGTTAGTTTAAATTAGTTTAAATGTAAATGATAACAGATTTATGAATTGGGGAAATACGATTTTATGAATTGGGGAAATATGATTTATGACTTTGTTAACATCCTGGAGGGATGACAATTTTTTCTAAAACACTAAAACCAGTGCTGATAAACGCATTAGCCCTGATGATTACCACAAAGCTCATGTGAAGAGTAAAGAGGTTTGAACAAATAATAAATAGAAATTAATCTAAAAAGTGTTTAAAAATAAGTAACCAATAAGAGAAGGTGAAAGACTCAGTAAAATATAGATAGCTATGGTAAAGGTATTTATTTCAATATGTTCATACACTTAAAGTTCTGTAGAGTTGGCTTCAGTCAGCCCTGGGATAATCCAGGAGGGCTGTGTTTATGATGTAGACCTGGCCAAGTATATTCTAGGGATGAGTTGCTCCTTTTTCCCCAAAATACTGATGACTGTCAATGGGTTGTTGGATGCAGTAAATCAGGTTTACAGGAGGACACAGTAACCTATTCCTTGGTTATCTAATGGTAAATCTTTCTAACTTATGCAGATATACAGATCTGAGATAAGGAAGGCATTACCAATTAAAAGAAATGTCAGTGCATTTGCCCTGTGTATTTCTGCATAAAAGCGCTTTACCAACTAGGATTTTCTGCGTCCCCCTCATCTAACCCATTGTTAGGCATTTTTAAGTGTCATAATCTTCTCCACTGTCTGCCTGAAGCAATAACTATTCAAGGACTGATTTTCTTTTTGCTTAAAACAAATTTAACTCTAACAGGAGGTGAACAGTTGAAATTGTATCCTTTGCAAATAATAACTACTTGATTCAGTTTATTCTTGTCTTAAATTGTATGAAGTCTATAAATACAGCAAAATTTTTCACCAGCTTCTTATTTGTCCTTCTTATATTAACAGTTAATTACTGGAAGATGCTACACTTGATTCCTCATGCCAACTTGATATTAAACAGTAATGATTAGTGTTTTCAAGCAGAATTTTCATGTGCATCAATTTAAGGAAAAAAAAAAGCTTTTGTTAAAGAGAACACCTTTCATAAACTTTCAAATGTGCTGCATGTGTCCCTAACAGCCACAGTAAGGAGAGACTGAGTAATTTGTCACACCTCCTAGTTGTTGGAGTTGACTTACAAGAACTACCTTTGTATTTCCATATTGCAAATTACAGGATTTGCAATATGGTAATCGCGTTGTAAAGCCTGAGATCTAAGTAGATCTCAAAACAGGATGGGGAATGGGGGAAAGTTGCGAGCTTGATGCCTCTGCTCTATTTCTTCCTCCTGAAATTCCCTTACTGGCAGTTAAGACCATCAGATGTTCTGAAATCTCCTTTTTGGTGCCAGCTGATTGTTTTGCCTGGCACCCTGGGTGAAATTCAGGTCAGCCTGTTTCCTCCACCTGACTGCTCAGCTGGAAAAACAGCTGAATAGTGCTTAAGATGTCCAAGAAATCTTAGCCTGAACCCCAGGTGACCGTTGCAGCTTAAAAAGAACAAATCTTTATTTTGTTAGTTTAGGAGGGGTTTGTTGTGAAATGCAACTACATTAGGAAGTAAATAATACAGTTTAGAAACTTCAAGTTAAATGTACTAACCCACAAGCCTGGTTGACAAAGTGGCTAAATTTATTTTAATTCTGTAATAAATATATGGTAAATACATTACAAAATTATTTTGTAATAAAATAAAACCTCACATCATCTAACCCCTCTTGCAGCATTTCTAGAAATACCTGAGGCAGATCTGTACAATGAAGTTTGTCTAAAAACCTCTCAAGTCTACACAGTTGACGTTTGTCATAATTACAGTTCATGTGTGCTGTATAAACACACCTCTCCAAGGCAAAGCAATGTTGATTGCCCCACAGTCTAATAATGAAGATGAACCAAAAGCAAAGAAATAAGAGTTGTTTCTTATTAACTTTTCAATTTCTGAAGATGCTGCTGAGAAGATTCCCTTCTCGAGGGACATGCTGTATATCTTCAGGTTGTTTCTAGGGCAGAAACCTGAGCTTCCTATCAATGAACAAAAGAGGTGGTGTAAATATAGATAAAACATATGCCCAACAATGAAAAACATAGGATGCTGTAGCTGAGTTTCTCTGGTTCTGTCATGGTTCCTCAGTTTGGGCACTGTCTGGGCACCTAAGACAAGCAGCTGCCTCTTTCTTCAGTTTTTAAATCCCCTAAGCACCTTTGATTAGAAACTCTTCTTCAGCACTCTCAAGGAAAAGCATATAGTTGTTGCTGTTGCTCAGGGCAGTGAGGGCTGTTTATCCCCGAGATAAACCATTTGTAGAGACTCCCATGAATTTGCGCAAAGAGGACAGATACATAAAGTGTTTGTGTGTAACTGTTATACCTACTACGTATGTATACCTATATTTATGTATAACTTCTGGAAATTTATATGTGTGTATGTCTACATTACAAAAGTAACTGAAGTAATGTAAACCCTAAGTACTGTGGTGAATTTATGGCAAAATTATAAGTCTACATAGAGACTAGTAAATTAGATGTCTAGGAGGTGTCATGGTATAGAAACAATCTGGCAGAAAATGGGCCTGCACCTGTGCTTGTAAATGTGCTGGCCTCCGAAACGAGGCAATTGTCCCACAAGTGAACTAGCTGGAATGATGCCTGGCAAGGAACATATCCCATAGGCTTTTTTATGCTCAAACACCATACCAGCATCACATTCTCCTTTCTTTTGTGCCTGGCAGAATGTGTCAGTGTTTTTGTAGTCACTGTGAGGGACCACAATACCTGGAGTGGCAGTGTCTGAGTGCTCAGTGCTGAGAGCTTTTATTTAACCTCAAGACCTCAAATATTTGAAAGCCCTGCTTTTAACTCTTTTGTTGCTAGGTTTCATGAAAAAACACCTTCCTTGCCTTTTCTAGCCAGTGTTGTTATTTTTCAGAAAGGGTGAGCGACTCCTGCGTAGGGCATGCATGGTGCAGTGCTGTCAATAAACATCCTCTACAAACCTCTGCACACCAGCGAAAATCTGCAGCAACAGCAGCAGGAAATACTACATTAATCTGCAGACTGCTTCTTGGAAGAAACTGGGACAGAATGGGCTTCCAGAATTTGTTTGGAGAGTATGGCATGACTTTCGGTGTTGTACCTAGTAGCAAAGGGCTTCTCTGCAGCACCAGGGTTGGACTGGGCAGCTGGAGGAGAAGGAGCTGCACTGACCACACCACGTCCCTGTGGTTTGATGCTCCCTGATGCGCATTTCAGACTCTTTCGGAGAGGCACTGAGCCTACTGCCTTTGCACGCTCCCCGCAGGAGTCCGTTACTTCTCAGCCATGTGCTCTGACACAGCATGTTGTAAATGTGCTGTCAGCACTACGGGCTGTCGTCCTCTTTCCTTGCTTTTCCCTTGGTTGTTGCCTCTCCTTGTAGAACTGAGCGTACGTGTTAGAGGCTCATGGGAAAGGGTGAGGATGAGGTGCTTCTTCTAAAATCAATAGCAAAGATGGAGTGAAGATACTAAAAACACTTTGAACCATATTACTAACTGTTGGTATGCAACTCTCTTCTTTCACATAGTTTGAAGGGATTATCCTTTACTTTTCTGTCAGTAGGTCTTTGCCGCTTTATAATTTCCTCTTCAGTCTCCTCTGCAAAACTGTTTCATATTATCCTTGAAGCCATTCTGTCCCCAAAGGGTGCTTTCCTTGAGTTTAAATTTGCTCCCAAGTAGACGGCATAAGGTACTTTATGCAGTTTTGCTCTTTCAAGGGCTGTCTCTACTGCCTTTGAAGCAGTCCCTGAGCCTAGGGGTGAAGGCCCTTGTCTTCTAATGGACACTTTGACTTTGTCAGAATGACTACTTTTATACATTGGTGGGAAAGTTAGTGAAATTGGATTTTAATGCATGTGTTGGGACAAGGCAGCAGAATACATCTACTACAGCAACTTAATATCTTGTGAGTTTCAAAGAAATAGAATATTTTTTTTCCTGATGCAGCGATGCACTATTTGCTGCATACAGGTAACTTATCTATGAAACTTCTTGGGGTTACAAAGGATAACATAAATATGAGGGTACAGAGCAGGAGGGCAGTACGTGCTGTCCTTAAGGAAAGATGCCTTGGTAAATTGAGACAAATGCCAGGATGCAGCACTCTGAATGACACGTCTGCCTTCTAATTTGAAAGCCTTGGTTTGAAGCATATTACCCTATATTATTGAGTCACTAGGAAATGTCTGAGTGTTCCACTGTTTTTTCAGGTTAGAAGATTGCCTTTATTAGGTTATGTGGGGCAGCACTTAAAATGGCTTCTCAAATATATATTATATGTATAACAAGAAACCAGAATCTTGTAGGGAAACAATCAGCAGAATGAATAAAGTTTATAGCCTAAGGAACTGAGCTGGTGCTTGCGTTTTGGAAACAAATTCTTTGACACTCTTCATTCTCAATATGCTGTTGAATATATTAGCGAGCAGATTTTTCCAACCTGCAGCTTTTAACTCCTGAACAATATCTTGTTATCATGCAGAATTATATCTACTACTTTCAGAAGCCCAACAGCAAACAACCTAAAGGTTTGGAGTATGTCTTAAGTATTATAAATTCAATGTACCATAGACTTCCACAGTGTAAATGACACAAAAGTCTGTGCAGATTACTCTTAGAAAGTGGCCACAATGTTATTCAGAATAGACATGCACTGTTAAAATGTTGATTAAAATACCTTCGCTTCATCTGAGGATCATTCATATTTCATAATGAATGACTGAAGATACCACTTCTAGCAAGCTCACTCTTTTGCAACTCATTACCTTGAAAATCAAAGCACGGATGCAATTTGAGAAGAGTGAGGGAGAAAAGGCATTGATGGCATATTTTCATTTTCTCTTCATGTTTGTTTAAAAAAAAAAATATAAAAGATGCCCCCAAGTTGGATTTGGATGCCCAGGAGGTGATTTACTGTAGTGCATTAATCGCTTCACTGTGACTGTAGGCTATGAGCCTGGGACAAATTGAGTCAGTCAGGCTTTATCTCTTCATTTCTGTACTCGCTCGTCATGAAAACCTTGAAATAATAACAGAAAGAAGGTGGAATTGTTTTGAATGGTAGCAGAGGTGAAAGTCAAGATGCAGGGCCTCTTCTTAAGGTGTCTTTCCCATACTCCGTTCAGCTAGAAGACAAGCACTGTTCAAATGGGGGGCAGCATATCTTAAAAGCTTAATTTATGAAAACATAAGAATTTATGTGCATAAATTTTTGCATTAAGATTCTGGTGGTGTACTGGAGAAGAATATAAGGGAACAAAGGTTAAAAACTCAGTCCAAAGATGCAGTAACGTTTTTGTTGCTTCAACAGCAAATTTACATAATATGCAGTCCTCTGTTAGACAGATTCCCAGGATGGGGAATCCAAAAGACTGATTTATAAAAGCTGGCTACAAAGAAAGCAAAAGTCTATTTGTGTGAAACAAATTGAATCTGACCCACAAAATCCAGAGGAATACTCACAATATTGCTGACATCCACATGCTGCATACTTGCAGCTAGTGAATATTTGAGAAGTGGGTAGGATTAAGTGCAATACATGAGCCCCAGAAGATGCAGAGCTTAATTTAAAGCTTCTGAAAGGGGACTTTCAAGTGTAATTGGTGAAATGTATGTTATAACTCATACCTGAGGCAACCTTCCTTGCACTGTCCACTAACATCTTTGAGAATAAGGAAAAGAGAATGGAATACATGGTTTCAGGAATAAAACAATTTAATTAAGCCAAAGAATGACTCAGGGAGAGAAATGTACATAAGCTTTATTTCCAGAAATAGTTACATCTCTCCTGTTGATAGAATCTGAGAGATGCCTGACATCTCTCTCTTCTGCAGGATAAAAACAAGATATTTGCAAAGTCACTGATCATCATCATCTCTGCTCAACTGGTTTGGATCTTCATACCTATTTCATCTATGTCAAGTGCTTTTTCTACAGCCCTTAGCTCAAAGGAGTTTTCCTCCAAAATAAGTGTATCAGCGAAGCTGCTTTTCCTTCCACATACCACTCAAACTCTGAGTTCAGGAGCTGTGTTTCCTTCCACAATCTAGCTGATGGGTTCAGTCACTCCCTTCATCCCCTGAAGTGCAATTTGACTTTCACCTCATACAGAAGAGCTCTAGGGAATGCTGTTATAAACCACTACTTAATCATAGCTTTGACTAGAGAGATGTGCTGCCATATTGGTATATGCATGTAGTGCAGAAAAATATACAATAAATTCTAGAAAACATGCTATGTGACACTAAGCACTTTCTCCCAGATCCTGAATGCTCTCAACCCCTATTCACTTCATCTGGATCACATATTTTGGGCTAAAGTATAAAGAAAATCTCAAAGGACTTTTTCTGGATCTACTTTTTTTCCACTGTTTTGAGTAATATAAGTATTATATGACAATGGTCTTATAATAACGTTATTGCTTATCAGAACACAACATAATTGCAAACATTTAGCAAAAATAAGATGGTAAGCTTCACTTTGCAATGATCTGGAAATGATTTAATTTTTTTAGTTATCGTAATTCAAAAAAGAAATCAATTAAATTTCAAACCCCACAAAAAGTCATTGAAATCTAGGACATGAAAGAGAATAAGATCAGATTCTAAAAGAAACTACATGTTTTGCAGAATTTAGCTGATAGGATGTTTTATGTTACATCTCATTCTGTCTCCATAGCTAGTGGTACAAAATTTGTTCACTGTAGAAATGGAATAAGATTCAGACCCAGTTCTTGAGTGAGATGAATTTTTGTTAAGAAACAGTGAATCTGGGAAGTTCTGGGAAAATAGTTCCCTCAGGTCAAAACCAGATGCAAAATTCTCCTTCCAAAAACTGAGAAGGAAACTTGTTGAAATGGAATGAAGAACATACTCAACAATGTGGTGTTATAACAAATGCTTCATAGAAAAAAGCTTCCAACAATGAATGGTCTAAAGAATGCCTCCTTAATACTAAACATATTTTTCAAACTAACGAATTCTGACCATGTTACAATGGTTATGTGGTTTTGGTTTCTCTTGTCCCTTTAATACAGCTAGCAATGCAGTCTTGCAGTTTTATTGCTAACTAGGCTTTCATGGTAACATTTTACCCTCTGTCTTCTCAAGGATATGTTATATGTATTATCTGAACTCCAATTCCCAGGTAATTTGGGAATGAATAATCAAGCAAGCTGGAAGCATCTGCAAGAAGGCAAGGTCGTGGGTGACAGATAGTGAGGATATGCCATGAGCAAATCTTGTTAAGCAAGTTGTATTTTCTTCTATGTTGGCTAATAATTTGAATTTACTGAGGCTTTGAAACTGCCTCAGAACAGTCTCAAAACTAAGCCAGAGAGGGGAAATGTGTTCTCGATGAAATTAGAATGGTTCAGATGCTAGCTTGCTGAAGAGAAATGGTGTTTCATTGAAGGTGTGAGGGTCTAAAGAGAGACAGACAAATGTCTGTAAATAGAGTTGGTATCTCTTTTTACACCAAATGATATGCTTAAAATAATTAGGCAATTTTTTAGGCAAGCATACTTTTTTTTTTAGGTCTGAAACAGAAGAAATAGATTTCAGAAGTCAATACAAACTGAGAAAAATTGCTCATTTTTATTCAGATTTCAGAGTAGGTATCTGGAACAAAGATGGTTGGTGTGTAGGTGCTGTGGTT
>NW_010972574.1:1444716-1519536 GCF_000737465.1 Haliaeetus leucocephalus
ACTGTTTCCAGCACAAATCCAAAACACAGCCCCATCCCAGCTACTGTGAAGGAAATTAACTCTATCCCAGGCAAGACCAGCACAGTAGGGAGCAGAACAATACTGGGCAGAGAAGTAAGGAATTATTAATAAACTAAGTAAGGGAAAAGTAAACAACAGTTTATTGCATGCAAAATGGAAAGGGTAGGAGAGTATACAAACACTATAATGTACCAAATTCCTAAAGTCTCATTTTTCTAGATATGAAAAAAACACAGAAATTAATTATGAATTTAATTTGCAGGTTGTTCTTCCTTAGAAGTTCAAGACTAAAACCATGATGGAATGTGAATTTTGTAGGACATGTCGCTCCATTAGAAGCGTGTGGTTCTATGCAGATTTTTCTATATGATTTATTATTCTTGTATGGAAAGTTGCTTAATTTCACCTCCACAGTTACCATGAGAGTATAGAGTATTGGATGAAGCATGCAGCTGTAAGATTTGTTAGGTACTAATTGTTCTGTGGTTGAGAATATTTATTGTAGTGCAGTAGAGAGATGTTAGCACATTTTCTATTCTTTACTCAAGCAAAACCTATATTCATTTAGTGTGCTTGAAAGCACAAGGAGTTTCCTTTCAGAATGAATTTAGTGAGGCTGCAGGGCTGTTTGCAGAGCAAGATGTTTCTTGTAATACAAGTTGTAATTATTTAATGACACTTTGTATAGGTTCTGGGATAGGATGAGATGTGACAATAGAAGGCGTATGTTCAGTGATGGGTAGAAGTGTCATCTTGTACTAAAAAATTTCTTTACGTAGTGTTTCATGTCTCTTTCAGAAACTCTTTTCTGCACGAGTAAAAATCTTCTTTATTGCTAGGGTGAAGCACCATGAGTACTCTTCTAGTAGTTGAGGCACAGGCTTCAACTGTATATAAAGGCTTTGGGGAGCTATTTTTGAAGCCCGCAGATGTGCTGGCCTTCAGTTTTCCATTTATCACACTTGCAAGTACCACTGCTGATGTTGCTGTAGGAAACTGGTGGTGTACAAGTGTTGCAGTGACAGTTTGATGGGGAGTGGTGATTATTGAATTTGTGGTAAAAATCAATAAGGGAGTCCAAATTTCCAATCCAGATAATAAAGATGTCACCTATAAATCTTAGGTAGAGTATCTACTCAGTGATAAAATTATTTAAGAACTGTTCTTCATTGTAGTTCTTGAAAAGAGATTGTCCTAATGCAGGACTGGAGAGAAGCTATCAAAAGAGAAGGATGTTTCAGTTAAGTTTTGCAGATGGCTGTAGATTGAGTGCTGTTCAGTAATTTCCTTGATGGTCTGGATGATGGAATAGAGAGGATGGATGTCCTTTATTTGGTACAGATGTGAATGGTATTAAATTATTAAGATCTATAAGACTCTTGTACAGGATTGGAATAAAAAATACCCTAATAAAATTGGGAAAATGGCTGGAAAAAAGCAGAATGGAATTTAACAAGAGCAAGTGCAAGGTTTTACACCGAGGAAGAAACAATAGTTTGCACAAATACAAGATAGGAAAAAGCTGGTTAGGGAATGGACACTGGCAGAAGCATAGCGACTCTCAGTATTGTGCTGTTGCAAAAAGCGGAAATATTGCTCAAGATAAATGAATGAGTTCTTCCACTTAACAAGAGGTATTACAGACAGTTACATATACTTTTTAAATTCTTATTGCACAATTTCAGTAAACAGTGAAATGCTATTATAATATATATTAGATATGTTACATATATCACACTTCGTCCACCCTACTTGTAAATTTGGCATCAACCTGTCACATTGCCTCATTGTGTAAATACATTCAAACAGTTGTCTATAAATGAAAGTTTATTGCTGGGTAGTACTTAACATAACACATCATTTAAAGATCTATACTTCTGAATTTCGTGAATTCTTTGAATGATGATTTACATGTTATAACTCTTGACCTTCTATCCTTGTGAAGTAAAATTATGAGTGCAATCAATCTGCAATAATTGTGTAATGGAAACCTCTGGCCTTAATATTACCCCCCATTTCTCACAGCAGAACTTAGATTGCACCAACTGTTCATGTAGATTACTGATTAATCTTTAAATCTCGTTCACATGATAAATAATTGTGAGAAATAAGCAGATGATGTATGAGCAATTTACAACAGTAAATAGATTCTTGAAGTGAATTATTTAATTTTGGCATATTTAATAACTTTAAAAAACATTCATAAACATGAAAAAATGTTTATTGTATTTACACGTGAACATATTTTGTAGTTTATTACATCATAATTGCTCCATAATTGCTCACTGACTGTAATATTTATGTTTTCATCTACATCAGATTTATCCTTGCAGATAAAAAGTTCTTGCATAAACTGCATTGTAACTCAATGCAGAATACAGCACATTGTTTTCATGAAACAGTTATT
The DNA here is from genome assembly GCF_000737465.1 of Haliaeetus leucocephalus. Lineage (NCBI taxonomy): Eukaryota > Metazoa > Chordata > Aves > Accipitriformes > Accipitridae > Haliaeetus > Haliaeetus leucocephalus. The sequence continues at coordinate 1,447,145 of NW_010972574.1, forward strand.
TTTAATAGAATTTTGGATGTTCCTATTTTCTTTTAGGGAAAAAAATATAGAAATGGTTCTTTATATGTTTTTCTTTACATTTGTTTCTACAGGGTGCTTACTACTGCATTATAAACTCTCATCACCTCAGATTCCATAAGCTCTTTTTATCAACATTGACCTGTGGCTGTCTGAAGCCCTTTGCCACAGACGACTTCACATTAGCTGAACAGCTAAAGTTGTGGAAAGAGATTTCCTGCTGGTAGACAGTAGGGGAATAGAAAGAGTATCTGGGGATAAAGGAGGGGGTTTAATAAGTTCTTAATGTTTTACACTTACAGCCTGCCTTCAAAATAGTTGATCTTCCTGTAATTTAGAATTTTGTACCCCTGTATCCACTGTTGTACACTGGAAACAGATGAGTTCCTAGAAAAATGCGCCTGACATGATTGCTGGCTAAGAGGTCATCAAGTGATAGGGTGTCATACATTTCTTTAAAAGATCTTGAGATGATTTTCCATGTTACTCAGGTTGAAGTTTATTACTGAATTTCTTTCCCTCCTGTTTCTCCGCATGAACTCTAGCACTCTGCAGAGCTGACTCCGTCAGGGGTCTGGGCAGAAGGGGCCCTCCCTGCATCCATGTTCCAGAAGATGGAGTAGGAACTGGTAGGGCAGTCAAGGTGAATGCTTCGGTGCTAAATTCGTCACAGAAAACAGAGACGCCTGGACACAAGGATTTGGAAACTGTGAACAGCTAGAGTTCTCCAACGGTTCCCAAGGTCGAGCGCAGCTTGACTTGGCAAAGGCTGCTCGAACTGTATTAGGATGTCTATTGCCATCAAAGGCATAGTGATTTTTGAACTAATGCTGCTACTGCTTTTTCAATTCTGTGTGTGTAGCCAGGCTGACCAAGGTAGAGGTGAAGCTTCTTCATTCCCAGGCCATTTCATGCCTCTGTTCCTGATCTCTTTGGCCTGGACATTGTACACCTCTGTGGTTGGCACATGATGTGTTAAAAAATGAGATACTGCCTTAAAACTCCTTGCAATGATAACTTTTTAAGTGCAATGCTGGAACCGTACGTTTGCAGGCCCAGGAACATAATGTGGGGAGGCACAAAGGAATGTAAGGACATAAACCCCACCGTGTAGTTTGAGAGGACTGTGCCTGGTGCAGAACAAACCTGCCTGACGCTTGACCATACTGATTATGGGACATGGACTCTTAAGTGATCTTTCCCTAAAGCTATACAGGGTTTTGTCATAAAGGGAGCTGGTAGGATCTGTCTACAGTAAGGCTCAGGATGATCAGGGGATCTACTCCTATGTTTTCTTCTAAGTTTTATTTTATTTAGCATGATAGTTACATCCCTATGCCATTTCAGTCCTCCTATTTGCATACAGCATGCAGGATTTAGGATGAATATAAGGTCCATCACAAAGTTCAGTGTTATAAATGAAAGTACAAACAGATTAAAAAATGTCCAAGAATAATCAAAGGCTTGAAAATAAAAGAAAAATTCCAGCCATCAATAATGAGGTAATGAAATAGTTTCCCAATTGAAGTCAGGGTAATAAACGTTGTCCCCCCCAACTCCCCCGCATTGATAGAACTTTCTCAGTTTATGAAAGGTGTTATCTCTAATGCAGTTGCCTCTAGTGGTAGAGAGCTGGCTCAAGAGTTTTGTTTTCTTCCTCCTTTTCCCCTAGGCCTGTGTATCTAATTGCATTTGGTTCTCCCATATTCAGAGAAAACAAGATAGGGTTTTTTTCATTTTGCTACTTTTTAATTTAGAATCTTTTCTAACAGCATCAAAAATGCAGATTCCCATGACTTCTAATTAAGAAGTCCTTGAGTTAACAGTGATAGTATCATTTTAGTCTTCCAGGTAGGCAGTGTTTTGTGTTTTAGTCATTACAATGTAAAATACAAAACTAATTCATTATTCTTTCGTTATACTGCCACAACTCATCTGTGAGGGGTTTTCTTATGTTTTGCTTTTCCTCATGATACCATGTATTTATCTGCTGCCTCTTTGCCAGATGTTTTATGGCCAGATTGCTACCTAAACTTCTTTCTAAGTAACTGCAGGATTGTCTTTTGATCATGCAGCCCTATGTGTAACATCAAGTACTTACTCAAAGACCTGCTAAAATGCTCTCACATACACTTAAAGGAAAAGAAAGGAGAGTAAGGGAGAAAAAGGAAAGGGAAAATAACAATGTTTGATAATTCATAGGAAGCGGTGACTTTTTTAAGAAAGGCACTAATGTTTCACATCAGAGTAGATGACCTCCTAATATGGAGGTGTGATTCCTTTACCAGCCCTGAAATGTCTGAAAGAAAGACCCAAACACATGGATACCTCCTTGATTTAAAAAAAACAAACCAACCAAACAAAAAACCCAAACACAACTATGTAAGAACTCTGCTGGTCCTACAGGCTGTGACATGTTGTTATTTCCATGACAAACACATTGCCAATGAATTTTCAGTGTGATTAAAATACGCTCGTTGTATTAAAACATGCAATGCTTAACCAGTAGTTATTTCTTGTATTAGGATCCACTTTCACCTTTGCACTCTGCTGTTTCACTGTATAGAGCTATATTAACCTTTAAACTAAACATATAATTTGAGAAACTGAGCAGGTGATGATATTCTACCTTTTGAAATCAAGAGAATTTGCATGTGGTTTTAGTATAGTAGGACCCAGCTGATGACGATGCACACTTTTCACCCAGACAAGTGTTACCACTTGTTCTGCTCCTCATTTTACCTTCTACTCTAACCTTAATTTCAAGATTCTTACTTCAGTTATCATCCATCTTGATAGTACACAGCATTACACATAATTTTGGTGTTCTGGTAAGTACTTCTGAAATTTTGTACAACATCCTTGGCTACTTAAGTTATCATAGGATAGTTTTATTGAACTCCAAATCTCAGTGATCCAGTGATTTTCGTTTTCACTTATTTAGACCTTACTTTTGCTAATATTGTATGTCATCTATTCTAGTTTGGATGCAAGAAAATTATATGCCCAACTTGTAAACTGGAAAAATGGACTTTCTTCCATTATCCAAGGAATACTTTAAGTATGTCAGATGGGAAAGATTTTCTTCTCCTCTCAATCCTGTTCTCTGTTCAGTTCATTTGTTCTAGCGCAGATTTTTCTGTTACCGTACTAGTCTATGCCATTTGTGATTATGTGGATTTTCATTGGCCTAAGATACAGGTGACATCCAGTCTCTTAAGGATAGCAGCTATTCCCAGACTCCTGGCTATATTTTATTCAGAAATATTTTATTCACCTTGGAATTTGTGTTACAGATTTGAATAAAGACTAGTCTTAACAGTTTAGGTTATCAACTCACAATCTTTGTATCTCAAATTGTTGATACAAAGACTGTAGTTGGACACATTTCTAGGAAATGCATTAGTGTATGCAATATAGTTATATAGTTTTAGGTGAAAAAGTTCACCTAACAAAATCCAATTTGGTTTTATTTTGAATAAAAATGGACTCCTCCTTAGGAAGCTGGTAATGGTGTAAATCTATCTCAGAAATGAGATCAACTTTCAAGCTGCGTATTAAAGTTCCATCAACTTTGGAACTTCCTTCCATATTGATGATACATATAGTGTCCTCTTTCTCTCAGCAAGGACATACAACAATCTAAATGCAAAGAAGGGAAACCATGTGCTTATTTAGTTTTAAAACAAAGAAACTCCAACTTGATTTTAAATTTAACTGAAATCTGCTTGTTTTCAGAAGCTCTCACACTTGGAAACTAGAGTAATTGGCTGATTAAGTCATATTATATGTAATTAAGGCATAAATTAAGCATATGTGTTTCTCATTATCTTGCAATACAAACAAATGGTGCATATGTGCGTATGCACAAATGCACAACAAATGGTGCATATGTCAGAAAGGTCAATATACATTATGATTTTAAACTAACATTTTTATACAAGTTATAGAATATTCAGTTCTGATTCCAGATCTTTAACATTAACTTTTTGATAGACAAGGTCTGTCATCAAACAATAAGTTTTCTCTTAAGATTATTGAACTCTTGCATATTGCACATGCAATTATGTAATTCTTTATAATGAATCATTTCCAAACTTCACACAATGTTGTCAAGTACTGTGATTCTGCAAAGAAAGAATTTTGAAAATGCCTGTCCTGGAAGCAAGCTGGCAGGTTTTTTTCCCTTTAGTTCTGTCTATTGCTCTAAAGCCTCCAAGTTGTTGCATGACTATGAAAGACAAATTAAGATTATGGTAGTGTAGCGGGACAAAAACTAGTGATGTAAATAGGAAAACCATGGGGTTTTCTTTGTTGTCCATAATACTGATTAGTAAATAATTTTTCAGAGCCTATTCACTCATTAATTTTAAAGTTCCTGTAGGGTAAGTTTTATGTATAGGACTGAAGTGTAGTATATGGCCAATATTTTAAAGGTTCAAAATGCAACAGATGGGGAAATTAGTTGATTTCAAATTAACCTTAAATTCCATTTCAGATTCCATATCTGTCTCTCAGTATCCCTCGTGTTTGTGTATGGCTTTTTGCCCCCGTTTTCAAAAACATTTTCTCCTGCTTTTATGTGAAATACCTACACAAGCAGAGGAAATAACAAGGAAAATTGTTGGGAAAAAAAAAATGAAATGAAACAAAATGCCTTTTGCTCTGATCTTTTAGTTACCACCATGTCAGTAACATTTGACTGTTGCAAATCATAGAAAATAAAAGCAAGCTTCAGTAATTTCCATGTATAAATTGACAGCATTCCTTTAAATTAGAACTCATATTAATTAGTTTCTGCTGTCATATAGCCAAAGACAGTTATTTTTCATTCCCTTGGCACATGAAGGTTTAATGAGAGATTGTCTGCTTGAATAAGCATTGCCAAAAGTCATTAAATGTTCCCTAAGTGTCTTTTTTCCTGAATAAACCAGCCAAGACACATTCAACAATTTATATAGTATCTTGGTTGTGGATCATCCCATGTTTTATAAAACACTGGTTTGTCTTGGGTATCCCGTTCTCCTTTCAGTGTGAGTAGAAGCAAGTCCTACCAGCCAGTTAACATAACTATGCTGGAACATAAAGTGAGTTTGTCTCAGTCCTTTCCTTCTCCGTTTTCCAGCTGCCCTCTCCCTTGCTTTTTTGGCAGATTGATTCACATATCGGCATAAGGCTATGCCAAGCTCATTTTAAGTTATCTTCTCCTAAGTTTGGAAGCAGCAGATATTTGTCCAGTATTCTTTCACATTTTATCACTACTTCTGTGATAATGTCAGTAATTCTAAGAATGTTTTGCAGATGCTTCATTAGGCTTCCTGTTATCGTTGACTTTCAGTTGTCAAGTTTGCCACAGTACGATAATGCTGAAATTATAATTGTATCAGATAGTTTTAGCTCATGCTGAAGGATATGTGCTTCATTCATCAGATGTCCAAAACATGTAGGTGATTTTCATATTCATGCATTTTGCTCCTCACCTTTTAGTCCATCAGAGTTTGCAGTGGTATTCAAATATATAAGGGGGCAAATGGGTCTTGCTGCTGCTCACTGAAGAGTTACCTTGGCCTTTTCAGGTTGGAAGTAGATGCTTCTTATGCAAGTACCTGTTTTATGCCTTGTCCTGGGCTGTCAGCAGCAAAGACCCATCCTCCAAACTCCAACATAAAAGAAATGTGACTTTCTTCGGGTGCATCTAAGGACAGCAAACCTGGACGTAGTTTTTTCTATATCACTATGAGAGGATGCTCACTACAGTTCTGCTACCCTGAAATTGTCCTACCTTTGTCCATGTTTTATAAACTGTTGAGGATTTTACTATGCATAGAGCCAGAAGGGATCATGCCAACATCGCATCTCATCCTTGAATAATATTGGCTGTTGAAGTTCATTCAATTACCCTTGTGTATAAAAAAAACAAAAGAAAAACCCAACAAAACCTTACGTAAGTCCATAGACTCTTAATTCAATTATATCAAATATGAATATAGTTGCAGTTTGCTACATCTGTTTTCTTTGTTTTTTCCTAGTAACATTTAGTATCTGATGCCTAATTTTCAAAGGCAGTGGATGAAACATGGATTTTGATTCCAAATATCTATCTTGAAAATACTAGGACTATAGAAGGGATAGAATGCTCCTGTATTGAGAAAGTAAGAGTCTTGAAGTCAGTTTCCAGCTATGATGCTGATTTTGGCTGAATACCTTATGGGTTTTCTGTTGCCTCTGCTTGCCCATCTGTAATACCTGAATGAACAGACAAAACTACTTGAATATAAAAGGAAGTGCTAGTAAAACAGGTTTCAATCACTGTGATTTACAGAGCCTTTGGGAATGATCTAAACATCCACCAGATACCCTTCAGATCCAGAGATGCTGTCTGTGTAATTCCCACATGAAATAGCAGGAACATATTTGAATCATTGTAATATTCTTAAAATTAGAATGAAGAATTGTAAGTATATGCATTATAAAGGTCTTGCCACATTTTTACGGATTTCAACAAAATATATACCAGACTTGAGCGCCTTGTTACACTTGGTAATCAAAACAATAGCTCACAGACACAATATTGAACAGGAATAATTTACCTAAACTATCCTGGGGAGGCTTCAGAATCAGAACTACTCCATCTCTTCAAAGGTTAATGGGCTGTTCTGTAATGTAGTAGTTACAGTGTTAGCTAAGGTTCTTCAGGAAGATCTATTGATTTTAGAGATTTCCAAACCACTTCCCATCTAAATTAATTAGAAGAACCTGATTTTTATAAACTGGTGAATATTCACCATCTGATACCAAGGCTGCCATTATTATATTTACAGGGAACACATCTCAGTTAAGTCTGGATTTATCTACCACCCACTTAGTGAAACTGGAAACATGTTCTTAAGCTAGAAGGCAGACAGGCTGGCAGATGCGTCGGAGGCAGAATGAAGATAGCCCAGCACCTTTGCATAGGTCTGGGCTCTTCTGCTTCTGGGCTGAAACCAAGAAGTTGGTAAGACTAAACTTGTAATTATTCCAAGCTCATCTCACCTGTGAAAACTCTGACCTGTGCTATAGAAGTCAGATATATGGATGAAAAAATGCAGGATTAAGGCAGCTTTCTTCCAAGGCTGCTCTTTATGTAATGTCATAAATATAAAGAGAACCGTATCTCAAACTGAGGTTTTTTCAGAAAGAGCTGCTTTGAACTGCTTCAGAAATCAGCTAGTATCTCCTAAGATCTTCATAAGCATAGCTTCATTTCATGCAGATAGAAAGTTTCAGACATTTTCATAGTGTAGGAAACCTGGTTTGCTCATTTAGATTTTCTTGTGTGGTATAATAGCACTGAACTATATCACTCAAAGAGAAAAAGACCTCCAAGTTCAGCAAAGGCATTAGCCTTGCCTTGAGAGTTTATTGCATTAGCAACTTTAACATTTATGAACAAGTGGGAAAATGCTTAACCTAACACAAGTAAAAGCAGAAAACACACCCACTGTGGGTTGTTTTTTTTTTGCCATCGTCTTCTCTTTGTCATTAGAATACACAGTCATTGATGGTAGTTGGGGATTGTACCAGAATGGTGCTTTTTAAGGCTATGATTAACTAGCTGACAGCAGTGTTGGTTTAACTTCTTGCCTGATTCTTAACACAATTCACAACTGAAACTTTGTCATTCAGCCAACATAACTAATAATTTACCCTACAATAATATGTGTGAAGCAGATCTTTCTTCTCTAGCGCAGATTCATGATTCTCAGTTATACGTTCCTTACAGGATATCACAAAGAAGATATATGGGGAAGAAAGTATTTTTAAAAGATAGAGACAAAATGACGAGCATAAACAGCAAAATTGCAGTCCTGACAACTACCTGTCTTCACATTCCCTTGGCATTTATATTTGAAAAGTGCATTGCTGATCAGTGTTATGTTCTAATTTCAGTTGGGAAATTATGTTTTCCTTCCCCGTTGCAATTTAAAATTCTTTGGTATACTCTGTTCTATTCCTAAATTGGCTGTGTTTTAATAAGAAAGTAAGAGACTCCCTTAAGTACATAGATTTTTATTTTTTTTTCAGTAAAATTATTCGGAATACTCTGTGTGAAAAAAATTCTATGGGAGAGTAAAATTAATCTCTTGAATTTTCCCTACTTCTCCCTCTTTTCCTACCTTCTAAAAAAGTCCCCAGGTACAGTAAGACTTCTGTCACTAGGTCATAGAATTTTTTGTCACTGGTGGACCGCCCCAGCTTTATTCGGATTGCTTATGTTGTATTTTTCGTGTCAGGGCTGTGCAGTGTTGCAGGTAGGAAAATGTCAATGGCAATTATGTAATAGTTAGGATCAATTACTGCAAAAAATCTGGTAGAAGAGAGAGAAGCTGCTGCTTGAAAAGCTTCATCTGTGTTGTATGGAGCTACTCGCAGAAGTTATATTAAAAGCATTAGGTCTCCAAAAGTCTTTATGTTTGAAAGAAAATGAGTAGTGCCATGGTCACTGGGATTCCATAAATATGTTCATGGTTAAAGGACAGACCTCAGTAGAAATTCCTGAGAGAATCTGGAAAAGGAGTGGCAAGTGAGATACCAAAAGTAAGTATTACTGAGATATTCAGGATAGTGAAGATGAAATCTAAGTATAAAGAACTTCAGGAAGTCCAAACAAGACTGAGTGACTAAGCCCTAAAATTGTAGGTGGAATTCAAAAGGTTAATACTAAGTGATTAATACGGATGGAAAAAAAAGTAATTATTTTCAACACAGAATGAAATCTAGGAGCTGTAACACATAATGCTAGGAAAATGTTAGCTTGGTGATCAGTAGTGGTCAGTAAGCAAATCAAATGTGGAGAATATTAGGAAAGAAGACAAATACAGACAATATCATTAGGATGCTATAAAACCTTAGTGTGCCCACAATTTGGATACAATGTGCAGTATTGGTTACCCCACCTCAAAAATGATAAAGAAGCAGAAAAGATTCAGAAAACCTCAATAACCTCAATAAAGGTGGTCAAAGATGAGGAACAGCCTGTATACAAGGAGCGATTGCATAGACTAAGAATCCTCAGGCTGGGAAAGAGATAACTGAAGGGAAAAATGCTGCTGGAAGTCTATAACATCCAGAGTGAAAAAGGGTAAGAAAGGAGTTTTTGTTAACTGTATTTTTGAATACAAGAATTAGGCTGTGTTAAATGAAATATAAGGTTCAGGACAAACACAAGGAGAAAGTAAACAATATAAAATCTCCACTGTTTTTTGTTGTTTTATCAAGCAATATGATCACTAACATTCCCCTTTTTTCATTTACTCAGATGCCTATCATTTCCAAAACTATTTCATCTTTTTCTTCTTTTATACCTCACATCTTGTCACAGTGCTTCTCTTTTAAATCCTCCCAATTATTTTTTTCTAAATTCCATTCTTTTTGTAAATAATATTTTAGTATTACACGAAGAACAGACTTATTTATCTTGGTGACTTTTATATTTAAGATAAGGGCAAGAACAAACAGGACTTTTTATGCAGGCATTTCTGCCTCTCAAAAGGTCAGCTGCCTCATCTACAGACAAATATGCAGATGTTTCAGAGGTTCAATATGCAGAAAGCAAGATCACAAGAGTTACAAATATATATATACACATTTGCAATAGACAACATGGAAAAGAGCAGACTACCAAATGCCTTAGTTTCTTTTTCCCTAAGCACACTGACTATATTTTCTTACCATTTCAGTGCTGACAAATGTTTACTGTTGAAAAAGGAGAAAAAATTTAACATGTAGTGATGTGTTATGTTCTTCTGTGCCTAATGCTGTTCTTTGAATCTATTTGTAGATTTCTAGCACAGAAACCTTGAATACCTTCGTATTAGTAAGGTCAGACACTTGTAAATCCTGTATTAAAAAAAAAAAAAGTTCTTGACTATGTATAGTTCGTATATGCTGTAGGTTTTAAAACTGACAGGAAACGGGCTGCTTCTACTCAGAAGTACTGATCTGTAGCTGCAGTTTTAGATGTATTTTTGGCTAACATTTGACAGAAGCTACTTCAGATGTCTCTTTCAGTTCTGGTTTTTCATCTGTCTCTGTATACCTTCTGTTTGAAGACAAGTCACCTGAGTGGCTTAGGGATCAGGGTAAGCTCATCCAAAAGGTTGTGATATGATAAATAAATCCTGGCCTACGCCTAGTCACACCTAAATCTACATCTGTAGAAAAGCAACTGCTGAGGCAGGGAGTCGCTCCACTCATGAGGCTCCACCAAGAGTGGCCCCGTCACAGTTCTCTCTGATATACAGGAGCATACCTGGAGGGTGGGAAGGGAAATTCCGTTCTGCTGTGGGGCATTCACTCCTATTTTCTTCCTCTAGGGAGGTCACACCTGAACCACAGTTTTGTTTTAGGATGGGTGAGGTGGAGTCCTTATCTTGAGGCCACAGCTGCATTCTGGGATAGAGTCAAGGTCCTTGAGACTATAACTGTGTAAATAAACTACCAAAGTTCTAGAGAGACATGGGGCCTGAAATTGTAAAAGTGAATATGGATAGAGGTAAAGGTTATTGCAGCAGCTCTGTGATAGCATCTGCCATGCAGAAAATTTCTTTTCTTCCTCCCCTGCAGGTCACCTCGGTGAAATTCAGTTCATTTGCCATGGCTGTAACCCTCTAAATCTAGTACTGAATATATGCACACCCAAGTAATTGAAAATTAAGAAAGTACTTATTCTCTTTCTCCAGAAAGGCACAATACAGACTCTCATTTGTGCTCTTAGAAACTATTAGAGATTTGCTCACTGATTTTATTATGGCATTTATTATTAGCAAGTCTTAAGCCATCAAGGTACAAAATAATCTAGATTAAGTATTTTGAAATGTTTTTCAAGACTGGAAAATTCTAAAAGTTAATACAAGTATGGAATGTTTTTTCCTATTTGTTTCGAAAGATTAGTGGTTCCCATGTTAGATAGTGAAGAGCAACAGTGATTCTTGAAGGCTAAGGATTACCATTTATTTCAGCACAAAATAATTCTTTGTAGATATTTCCCTAAGTAATTAAAAAATGTACATGTACCATAATAATCTGAACAGTTGAATTCAATGCTTTTCAAATTTCTTCCTTGGACAACACAAATACATAGTTAGTTTAAAGAGTCATCAATTGCTGTGGTAATTAACTCTTAAAACATATAGTAGGTTTCTTAGCTTAAAAAAGTTGAGTTGCAAGTCTCTTTTTTTATTTTTAAATTATTAGTAATTACTAGCAACCTACATTCATGTCTAGAGAAATGCCTGGAAACTTAGATAGTGAAATATTAACCTAATTGTTATCTGACAGTCCTACGTGAGTTTTTGTGTTTTTTCATTCTGATATTCCACCTCCATATACTAACTAAAAAGTTCAGGTAGCTGTTTGCTTTCATGAGTGTTATGATACTGAACAGAACTGAATAGGGAAATAAAGAGGATTATTCTCTCCAAGACTTCCAAACCCTTCAGAATTAACAAGAAACCTCTCACTCTTCTTCCTTGGAGTGAACTGATTCAGTGCCAAGTGAAACGACCTTAATGTACCCTTTATTACAGATAATTTTCCTCAACAAAGGGGCCTATTTCACTTTATAGTCAGGAAGCACTATGAACTTGGTGCTTCTATGCTCTAGCCTAATAAGTACTGGGGGAAAAAAAACCAAAACAACAAAAAACGAACAAAAATACCAAAACAAACCATAAAAACAAACAAACTTTGTGCTTCTTGCTTTACAGTCAAAAGTTGAATGTTCTTTCTAGGATAAGGATCTTGTTATCTGCTATGTTAGGTACAACAGATATAGAGATATCTCCACTGAAAGAATTTAGGAAAATAAGGAAATACTGAAAGTAAGGATACATAGTAGAAAGGAAGTTGTTTAGTGCATAATGAAATAGTAAAGGTGACCCTCAGACAGGAAAGGAGTTGTGAGAAAGTATGCAAATATGAGGTAGGAGTGATTAGAAAGAGTAGGGTGACTGAGCTGATGAGTAAAAAACAGAGAACAAGTGTTTCCTAAAACATTTTGATTAATTTAGTTGTCTGTTGTGTTCTGTTTCTTAGTCTGGTAGAATTTGAGTCTTTATGATACTGTATAGTAGAAAATAAATTAATATATATGCAATTCATGGAAAATGTAAACAGTAGGAGCACATGGCAATGCAAGCCTTTTGTTTTTCTCTGATAAGGTAAGGCTTTGGTCATAATTCATAATCTTTGACAGTGCTATTGCTTATTGATTGCATAACAGACATTACTGATAGCAAAGTGGTTTGGCAAAAATCAATGGGTTACTGTAATATGTGGTTATAAGCTATCCAGGAAGGACATTTAAGGCATGGAGAGTTTTCATTCATACAAAAGGTTCAGCATTTGAGATCAACTTAGTGAGAGACTGGAGCAGAACACCCATGGTCTAAAAATACAACGTCTTACAAATGCATGTCCTGGTTTCAGCAGGGATAGAGTTAATTGTGTTCCTAATAGCTGGTACAGCGCTATGTTTTGAGTTCAGTATGCGAAGAATGTTGATAACACTGATGTTTTCAGTTGTTGCTCAGTAGTGTTTAGACTAAAGTCAAGGATTTTTCAGCTTCTGGTGCCCAGCAAGCGAGAAAGCTGGAGGGGCACAAGAAGTTGGGAGGGGACACAGCCAGGGCGCCTGACCCAAACTGGCCAAAGGGGTATTCCATACGATGGGACGTCATGTCCAGTATATAAACTAGGGGGAGTGAGGGCGGGCAGATCGCCACTTGGGGACTAGCTGGGTGTCGGTCGGCAGGTGGTGAGCAATTGCACTGTGCATCATTTGTACATTCCAATCCTTTTATTATTATTATTGTCATTTTATTAGTGTTGTCATTATCATTATTAGTTTCTTCTTTTCTGTTCTATTAAACTGCTCTTATCTCAACCCACAAGTTTTACTTCTTTTCCCTGACTTTCTCCCCCATCCCACTTGGGGGGGGGAGTGAGTGAGCGAGCGGCTGCATGGTGCTCAGTTGCTGGCTGGTGTTAAACCACTACAATGCAAAAATACAAACATTTTATCTAATTTCTGCAGTGAAACAGGATACTGACTGCATGATAGGAAGGAAACCAGACTAGATTTCCAGGGCTGGCAATACTTCAACAACAAGCATGTCAGTGGTTCAGCTGATAATAAAATCAGAGAAAAAATGGTTGGAAAGAAATTTAATCTAATCCACTTTCCCTCACAGTGAAATTATAACTTAAACTAGAGCAGATCAGCCAAGTCCTGAATGTCTATAATTTCCTGGTACCTATCAGTAATGCTCTGCATTTTTTGGCATGATATTACAGAAAGGTAGTATTAGCTGCCTCTCATCTATGTACGACAAAAGGCAGAACAGCTGAAAATTTCCAAATGAATATTTGTTTACAGGCAATTGCCTCTCAAAAATTCTGTTTCACTCAAAACTTGAGAAATTTTTCTTGACCTTGACTGAGATTGACTGAATTATTTGGAACCTTAAATTAAAATCCCAAACATCACACATGTAGAATGTTAATATTTCTGGTGTTCATAAGGAATATTTACACTACTGAATATGTGTTACTATAGTATGGCTTGAATATTCTGTCATAATGGATTGATCTGGAGAGGTTAATGTACTAAATTTCTAGATCGGAAGATTCCATAGGTTTGGTGTAAATACAAGTATTAAGTCAGCGAAACATGACTAAAGTGAACATCTATGAGACTGGCTACTTTTGGCCTAGAGAATTTTTGGTACCTAAGCCAAAGACATTTAAAAAATGTAAAACTATGCTATTTACTACAGTGGAAGGTTATTAATAAAATTGTATAAAATTTTTCCCACAAGCAACAAATATATTTAAAAATTTAAGGGAAGAGCTAGTGGGATGGGCAACATTATTCTCTCATTTATTGAATTTGCTGAAATAATTCAGATAAATATTGCATGTTTTTTAAAAAATAAGTTTTATTTATTAAACTCCACATCAGTTTAACGTTTAATCTTAAATTAATGGAAATTAATTTAAATTAATGTTGAAAATTTAATGTTTCATCTCAGAAATACCCTAACTTTCGAGTCTTTTGAAAATGAAATATTTTCTGCAAAACTATCATTAAGCACCATTCCTGCTAGGTGCAAAGCACCACCTCTGTGTTTGTCACGAGATTTTTGCCTTGTAACAGATTTATGGTGGAAAATATAATGAGATTACTGGAATTGATTCAAAAATTATTCTCTCCCCAGCATAAACTGTTTGGCTTCTTAACTTTGCTGTCTGTTATTAGGAGTAAAAAACATCACCAAAGCAACGTAAGAGAAGTGACAGTGGCACGTGATAGAGAAAGCACAGCTAGACACGTCACAACAGTTGATGCTTCCAACCACTTCAGTGATTCCCGTTGCACGCGTGTCCAGCTTGGATTGGCAGTAGCCTGTCTCTATGCCAGGGCAATGTCAGAACTCCTCAATAATAACATGCAAAAAATCTCATTGATCTCTACAGAATATTGCTGTTATTTCAAGGTTTATTACTTGCAGGAAGAATGATGGACAATTATTTTACGTAGTGTATTCTCACAGCATTGGTATCTTGTCCAAAAATGTCAAAATTCTGAACCGTCAGGAATATCTAGGTTTTAAATATGATTGCATAGGAAAGAGAATAGCTAAAGCAACGTTCTAATGAAGCATAGCCTAATGCTTGACAGAGTTGGTAAGCTTTCCAACATGCTGCTTTGGTCTTTATTTCTGATTGGTAGGGTTGTCCTAGTTTCTTCTGGGCAAGTCCCATCTACTGGAATGACCTCAAGAAAAGAAGGGTCTTTTAATTTAGGCCTGTGCAGGAGGACTGGAGATTCATGTAGCTTAAGCCCTTTATCCATCCTCTTTCCTCATTATGCCTCCAGAATGCAGCTCAGGACCTGGACTTTGGTGTTTGTAGAGCAGCTTTTCGTGTTAGTCTCTCCTGTTGCCATGGAAATCATCTAATGCATTTTTGGCAGTTTTCATCTGCTGTTAAGCATTCCAATCTGGTTTCATGACATAAAGACAATACTGCTCCCTTCCAAAACACAGGCTTTCCAGTATCACAGCCCTTGCTTCTTTGCTGTCTATATATTGTCAGCCAACGTTCTCTGTACTTTTAGTTTCCCTTTATCAGTATAAATGATCTCTTCCCAAATCTAGCTTGTTCATTGAATCCTAAGATTAAATGGTATTTGTTTTTACTGTAGGAACCAAAATTTCTTATGCTTAATATGAAAAAGGAAAGATATAGCAAAGCTACTACTGTAGTTTGGGTCAAAATTTTGATGCTACTCACTGTATGTGAAATAAGAAAGAAGTATGATGTAAGACTACATACAAAATAAGCAGTCACTATATGCAAAATAGTATCTAAGGAGATAAACAGCAAATTACTCCTAACAGTACAGACTTATTTTGATTTGCACACAAAAAATAAGACTCAGTTATATGCTTGGAGGTGAATATCATCTGGAAGAGGGTGAGTACTGTGCATTCATGAACGAAGTAGTAAGAGACCTTGTGTTCCTAGGGCAAGACTCCAGGAGTAGATAAGCAGGGATGTAAGCCTGTGTTGCCACATAGAATGAAAAACTACTCTGTTAGAGTACAAAATATTTAGCCATACTCCTCAAATGAAGCAAAACCAGAGGTTCCTTTTTGTTTTAGCAGAAGATAGCCAGTACTGCTGTACTTATTATTCCCATACTATTTGATCCAGATAAACATACTGTTTTGCTTTCACCTCATTTATGAGCTTTAACATTTCAGGAAAAGAACCAAATAACAAGCAGGAAAATCATCACACAGATGAGGTAACTTTTCTATATAATATACTAGTGAGTCCCTAAATTGAAGTACTGTGTCTAGATTCTGCAATTTAGAAGGTTGTGGACTGATTGAAAAAAATTCCAGAAATTACATTAGAAAGCTGGAACAATTACAGAACTAGAAAATATGACCTACATGGAAAGATTGAAAGAGGAAACATTTTCCAAACATATAAAACATAGCTTATGGAGGAAATGAATGTTTCCAGAAGGGTAGGAGGGAAGTGACTTAAATTATAAGAAGAGACTTGGTTAAGGGAGAACACTTACAATATTCCTACCACTGAAGTTACTAAAATGTTGAAGAGAATTTTCTGGTGAGACTGTGGAGCCACCATTGATGGAGTCTCAATCATTGGAGACTTTTAAGAAGAATTCAGACAATTGTTTAGCAGAAATGACACAGGCATAATTAATCTTGCCTTCAGGCAAGAGACTGGATCCTTTCCAGTTTGTTCTTTAAAGTTATTTCTATGATAGATGTCTAAAAAGCTACCGGTTTCTCTTTTATACTATATCTATTTTGAGCAGAAAGCACTTCTGAATCCCAAATTGCTTGCCTTTGACTGTAACACTCCTCGTTGGCAAGTCAAGGATTAATCTTTAATTACAGGTGCTACGTTTCATAAAACAGTATCTTTCTGTCTATAGGGGCCATTTCTGTCTGTAAAAATGCACGATTCAGTCTTTCAGTGCCCAAATGTGCAGATTAAACCTCTTTAAACTGACACAGGGAACCCGGACAGAAAAACCTTGTGTCCCACTCCAATACATGTGTATTTTTTGGTACTGAAAAGCTCATTTGTGTCCCCAGTAATACGTTATTAGTATAGACAGTGCAGATGGTGCCAAGCATCTTCCTGTATCTCTTTAGCAGGTGTTTGCTGTGTCTTGTTTTCTGCAGCACCTTCCTAAGGTTACAGTTGTTTCAGTCATCCCTCTTTTTTCAGGCTGTGGATCTGCCATCATTCATGCAGGGATCTGCCTTTTCTTCATTTTTCATTGTTTTGGATAAAGAGCCCACGGAACTGGGGTTCCGATTAAGTTGTCTTGTAGCCCACTGAAATTTTTGTACCACCTCTGGGTGGTGAGTAGCCCATTGAAAAACCTGAGGCAGTCTAAGCTCTGCCATCTGTCTAGATTGTTCGGGAAGTATTAATCATCATCTAAGGTTGAGCATCACTTTCTACTATTCATCTGACGTTTTAGAGCAAACAACTGCGCGGTGACCTACAAAGAGGGGAGCTATTAGGTGTCCGTGCCAAAGTATCCCAGAATGAATGTAGAAACTTCCCAGATATTCATAGCGCTTCAAACCACAGCCAGGAGAATATAACCATATTGTTCCTGGACCCTTTAATCCCATAAATACTAAGATGAAGATTTGCAAGTTTTTTTCCAAGTAGCAAAATGTACATGGGTATGGAGAGAACCGTGAAGGTTTGCAGTAAGAGGAAAAGCCTTGCAGTAGTACCCAGAGTCTTGCAATTACTAGGATCTAATATACTTTTACCTCTGTTGTCATTAAACTATACGACTACAGCATCCTGTGCGTTTGTTCCTCGAGTATTACAAGACATGGTATCCTTTTTGCCTTCAGAAGAACATAGGACACCAAATGCTTGTTAGCAGTTGGAACACAACTCATGGGCTCTGGGATCACATTTTTTTAGTTCACTTTTTCCTGAATGAAATTTAGTTCATGCACTCCAAGATTTCTCCACAATGTGAATTGAAGCATGGCAAATGGAGTTGATTGGAGATTCACTTCAAAAGCACCTTCCTTCTCCAAACTAAAATGCTAATGTGCACTCACATTTCAGATTTCACCTATTCTGAATCTTAATTAAACCTGTAAGTCTAATATGTAGTTCCAAACTATCTTGTGTGAAAAAAATGTTTTAAAAATTTAACGTGTTTTGAGTAATCTTATTATGTGTATTGGTTGCAAAGACAGGATCTCTGGGGTGTGAACAACTTAAAATAAAAAGAAATCCTTTGGTCTGCTAAATAAATCACTTAACCCATCTTTTTAATGAATTTATCAATTCTTTTCTCTGTGCACATACTCACACTATTATGACCTGACCTGCCCGGATAATTGCACCAAAAAGAGTTAAAAACAAAGAAATAAAAAAAAAAGTAAAAGTAATTTCCTTTTTGACCTGTGCTACTGGGTGATCTACAGAAGCAAAATAAAAGAAAAGATACCTTTTTTTTAAAATTGTTTATTAGCTGATTGACTTTCAAAAGTTGTACATACAAAATCTTCAAATTTTGCATCAGCCAATACTATCTGAAAAGGACAACTTTTTCCATTGCTGAAACGCAACCTTTGCTATGTAAATTGTCTTTAAAGAGTACTATTTAAGGGGAGGAAAAACTGGGGATATAAGTACATCTTATTGCAAGTTTCAAGGAAATTTAAGATACCTAGTATATAACTGTAAACTTGACACTCAGCCAAGGCATCAGGGCTAATGTTCTAACATTTGTGGAAAGTACTGTGGGGGTGAAACGATCACTGATGTTAATTAGCTGATGTCTGAACAGCACTTTCAAGAGGTAAAGTGTATTGGTTTATTGTTATTTATTTTATATCTTGACTGAGGGAAATGCATGTGATCGGACTTGGCACTCAGGATACACAACAGAATTAAGACTTTTTGGGTAAACTTACAGCTAAAAAGGCTAGAGACAGGAAATGTACAACCACTGTGGGATGTGGAAAGACACAAAAACTGAGGATGCTAAAGAAAAGTCATCAGTCTTGATTTGTGAGATGTGTTTTCTGCCTTCTGCTGCACAGACTGAGGGTTACTCAGTTGTCTCTTCTTGATGTTAAGAACAGACAGATAAGATTGTCTCTGTAACCTTCATCATTAAATGCCTGTGTGTTCATCAAAGATCAGAATTCAACTCCTGCTCTTGCTGTGATGCTCCACATGGTGATGCTCTGTAACATAGGATTGCAGAGTATTTGTCAAGCGTCCCCAGTCTTAAAAAGTAGGAATAGGAAAAAAAAGTGCTTTTCTCTTTTGAGCACATCATTGCTGCACAAAATTAAATGTTTCTATACTTGTCCCATTTAGACATTTCAGTAGGAAAACATCATGTGATGTTCTATTAGCTACTTGGGCCTCTAGTGTCAGCTGAGAGCAGGGAAATCACAAATGTATGAAAACTGATAAGAAAAAAATCAGGTTATGCTGTATTTCTTAAAAGGTTTAATTATTTTTTCTTTATTTTGTGTAAGGCTTATATCAGCTTCTTTCATTTCACCCATTTTACAACTTGAAAATAAAACAATGTAACTAACACAGACATAATCTTAAATTATTGTCGTCATAAAATCAAAGCTCAGAACAACCATTACATAAAAGATAGTTGTTGGCTAGTTAAAGCTCTGTTTTGGTTTGGTTTTTTCACATATAAAGATATCAAAAAATATGATTTAGGACTCCTATAAACCTTAAGCAGTATTAGCTGCCCAGAAACTAGTCATCTAACTTCGTCAGTCAATGAAGACAAATAAGCATCTCTAGGTGGGGACTTTTTAATCCTAAAATGTATGGTGTAAAAAGTTAGAAAAGATTAACCCTAATCTATGTGCTATGCCACCACAAATTGCTTATACCATTATGTTTTCTAGATAGATGGGATAGGTCCTAATCTTTGTAAGCATTTGTGACTGGAAAGAAAAGAAAATTCTAAAATTATTCTATAAATTTGTCTGGATTATAATGAAATATGTACAGCAAAGCTTCCATTATGGCAGGTTCAGTGAAGTAATGTCCCTGAAGAAGGAGTCAAGAAAACCATAAGTGACTTCTATTTAATTCTAATCTAAAATGGTGACTTTTCTGGGCTTTCAAATGTGACCTACTGATAGAGCATCTCAATCTGAGTTAAATGTTTTAAAAACAGAGGAGATATATCTTCTATATGTAGCTGTCCTGGTTTCAGCTGGGATAGAGTTAATTTTCTGCTTCATAGCTGGTACGGCGTGTTTTGGATTTAGTGTGAGAATAACCTTGATAACACACTGATGTTTTGTTGCTAAGTAGTGCTTACCCTAAATTAAGGATTTTTCGGTTTCCCATGCTCTGCCAGCAAGCAGGTGCACAAGAAGTTGGGAGAGGACACAGCCAGGACAGCTGACCTGAACCAGCCTAAGGGATATTTCAGACCATAGGATGTCACGCTTACTATATAAACTGAGGGGAGTTGGCTGGGAAGGGGGGATCACTGCTTGGGCATCGGTCAGTGGGTGGTGAGCAACTGCATTGTGCTTCACTTGTCTTTTCTTGGGTCTAATTTCTCTCTTTTTGTTAAATTCCTTTTCATTACTATTCTTATTATTGTTATATATTATTATTATTGTTGTTATATTATATTTTATTTCTGTTATTAAACTGTTCTTATCTCAACCCACAAGTTTTACTTTTTTTTCTGATTTTCATCCCCACCACACTGGGATCCGGGGGAAGTGAGTGAGCGGCTGCATCATGCTTAGCTGCTGGCTGGGGTTAAACCATGACAGAAGCTTTTTGAAATGCATCCTAAATGAGAACCCTGGATGGTTCACTGCATCTTTAACAAGCTCAAAAAAGCTTTAAAGTATTGAGCACAGACAAGGGTAAACTTGTTGAGATGGAAATCAGGTCATCTTATTTCCCTAAGAACATTTTCCTGAAAACAGACATTTCTGCCCATCATTTTTTTCAAATATTTTGGGGACAGCTTAATGATCTCAATGTATTCAAAGTAAAGGCTCTTTAAAGATCAGGGTAACTTCCGTTTTTGATATTTTTTTCCTTTTGGGCTTTGTTTTTCTCATAGTGCTGGTAAGCTTTCCTCTCTAGTTGGATAAGTACTTCCCCTGGCTTTCTGTCATTTACACTGGGAAAACAGATCTTCTCAGTTAAACTCTTTTTTGTTAAAGATTTTCAGCAAGTTCAAAAGCAATTAGTTAATGGAAATTTACAGTTAAAAACGTCTTGGGTAGACTGATGTCTATTTTTTCATTTCAGCATGTTCTTTCCTTACCAGTGTTAGCTGATTTGGAAAATTTTTAGAATTACTTTTTCTAACCAAGTGTTTTTAACTTCAGAATGGTTATTGATCCTTCTCCCCTTGTAATCATGGATGGGAAGGTTTCAGTAGTAATCATGATTATCTTTATAGGAGTTTTAAAAATCTCTAATCATATTCATGGTCCTGTTGCTCTAAATCTACCTTATATAGAAAAAGCATGCTCTTAAGAATCAAATTCCTAAAAGACAAGATCTATCAACAGACCTAGACAGATAATGACTAAGTAAAATCTGAAAAGCATGGAAAGAAAGTTTTGTTTCCCTTAGCCCATGATTTGCAAGGTGGAACAGGCTAACATGTGAAAAGTAGTGTTGTATGATACCAACAGATTGTGGGTTTTGTACATAGTGCAGTCAATTTTTATCTCCAAGATGTGCAGCACGTGTCCTGTGACCAGTAACGAAAGTCTCTTCTATGTGAACTGGTGAGGAGGAATATGTAATTTGACTAAGGGTAGGGATATGCAATTTGCCTAAGGTTTCTTTTAGAATTGTGCTTACTGTGTTTGTCACTCGTATAAAACTAAATCTTCACTGTATCTTCTAATCTTAATTAAATCCTGCTGTTACTAATTGTGCTTCTACCCTAAGATCCCTATGAACTGCTGGGGTTATATAGACCAGGAAAAAGATAGGATGTCTAGAAAAGAGAGATGCAAAATACTAGTCAGTAGAATATTACTGGTACGTAGAGTGCTTTTTCTAAATTACCTTCACACCACAGCTTTTTTTATTTAGTTTCAGCACCTGCCACATTGCAGTGCCCAAAAAAATAACAAGGTACAAAATTGTAAGGCAATTGCTAACAAATCAGTCCAGAAATGGTCCCAGAAGAGAAATTAAAGTTAGCTTTGCCATTTTAATAAAATTATAGTATGAGCATAACTTATGATTATGAACTATTAGAAATAAATAGGTCTACATTTCTCGGGTTTTTTGGACTGCTTTTGTGAAAATTTAAATGTGTGTTTAAGAAGCTAAGAATTGCAGCTTCTGTTCAGCTTTCAGCCACTATTTTCTCTCAAAGAGTGGCAGTGAACAAGTTTTTTCCACTTCTTGAATATGATCATCTGCAAATGCAAAAAGGGCTTTTAGGGATAAAAAGTTACAAGCTATTTCCTTGTCTGATCAAGGGGTGTTCATATAATAATTCATATAGAATATTGTTTGAACATAGAAGACAAAAAGCTTACGTCAAGTGTAAAATATAAATGTTGTATTTATGGCTTGTAGGTTTTTCTGGTGTCTTCTGTCTATATGTCTTTATGTGTCTGCACCTAGTTTGTAAACCCTACATTACAGTTTTGAAAGTCCAGAGTAATTAGGATAATACTTAAACATTTGCCAATGTAATGACACTCCTAGTGACTCCCTTCAAAGCCCCTGTATTGTAGCTGAGAGATTATTTTCCCTTTCTCATCTGCATTTCCATTTACAGGTGATTGTCCAAAATTGCTGGGTTTGCGTGATATACTTCTGTATACTGAGACATTACTAAACAGTTAGGGAGGAATTGTTCTACTTGTACTGACTTGTCACTTCATTTTTTGCATTTGCAGATTGTATCCAGGCTGATTTTTTTAAGGTTTAACCATTTATTATGTGTGAGAGAGTAAAATTGTTTAGAATGTAAGTCTTCTTTAGAGAAGCATCTGAAAATTATTATAAGAATACACCCTGATCCTCCAAAGAAGTTTAGAAGTTTAGAATACTTTGGAAAGTGATCTCAAGTTAAAAAGCAAATATGAGGAATGATATTTCATTACTATCTGTTTCTTAATGAATTGATAACATTTTACCTGTTTTCACACGTGCACAGTCAGCAGGGACAAATGTGTTTGTAAAGTATGGTTTGTGTGTCATACTTCTCTCCCTTATCCACCAGAAAGTTGTTCAAAGCAAATCCTCCTAAATAATACTGGATCTGTTGACAGCTAGGTTTATCCTCTTCTGTTCGTATCACATTATCTTAGGAAACAAAATATTCATTCTAAAACTGCTGTCAAAATTAGGGATTGATCTTTTTAGGTCTTTGTTGCAGATACTTCCTATTTTACTAATTATCAATACGTTACAACTTAGACATCCAAAGTCCATCATTCTGAAGAACCATGGACTGCACATAACTTCCATTTACATCACCTGATAGGAGAATATAGCTCAGGACATAAGAGACACTTATTTCTGAAAGACATCTGTGTGAAAAATGTCCTTTGCCACTCTAGCCTCTATGTGTCACAGTGCTTCCATTGACTTTCACAGTAAGCCTGAGGTAAAAAACAGGTTTATTGGGACAGAAATACTTCCCTTTTTTTAACCTTTAAAGGACTGTAATCTCAAATTTATTTATGTAGCAGCTTTTCATCTCAAACACTTTAGTCCAAATTCAGTGATATTTTTAGGAGTCTTTCACTCTCTTCCTAGATTTTTTTACTGAACTTCTTGTTCTCATGAAGATTATGGAACTGCTCTTGCGGTTCTCTTGTAAAAGTATCAGCTAGATAATTTCTTTAGTTAGTATATCTAAAGTTGTGTTTCTCAGACTATGGTTCATAAGACTTTGATAGTTGATCTACAAAAAGAAATATTTTTACACATGCGAAAATGAAAAAATGCAAAAAAGGAGGAAGCAATAGTAAAAAAAGGAAGTAAAAGTTCAGCTAAATTTCTAGATTGTTCTATTGTAAATGAAAGCCAATAATGGAGCAGTACATAGCTCAAGAATTTTTTTTAAACCTGAAGTAAATCCTCAATTTAAAATGCTGAGAATCCCTGGACTTAGAGCATTCATCACAATGTCTCTTAATTCTGATTATTTTTCTAATCAGTATGCATCTCACACCTGGATTTAGTATTGATCAGATGAAATAGGTGGTATAAGATTAAAAAAAAAACACAAAACCAAGAACAACAACAAAGAAAAAAACAAAAAAAAAAACCCCACAACTACCTCACAAGCAGCTCCTGCATTCAGACTCAGATCAGTTTCTCAGCTGCTATACTGAAAATCCAACTGAAAGTTACTTAAGTTAGTATTTCATACCTGACTTTTTCCATACATATTTTTCTGCCTAGAGCATTTGCATTCTATACTTCACGTTAAAAAAGGTTGGAATGGGTTGTTGCAACACACCTGTCCTTTGTTCATTCCACTAGAACTGGAAAAAGCAGAAGTTCAGCATTTTTTATTTATAGACTGGAGCAATGTATGATTCGACGTTTTCCTTCACACAAGAAAGTTTATAGAGAAGTGGTTCTTTTACGTAGTAAATAGTTTTACGTAGTAACTGTTTCAAATCAAAAATGCGTGAAAGATCTGTTTCTTGCTAAAACATCTTCAAAGTCATCAGACTACTATGAATAGATCTCTTTCATTCTTTCTCTCATACCTCCCACTGTTAAATAGAACAGGGACTTAAATTATCTAGAAAGAGTATCTTAGCAAAGAATGAGTTGAAATAAAAATGGAAACTAAGACAAGGGAATCTTTTGAAGAGTAAACTTCTGCACACCTTTCTTGTTCTTTTCTTTCCATCACCATATTCTTGGGTTTTAGAATACAAGTAGGTTTTTAAAAAGCAGACTAAAAATGTATCTCAAAATCAGATTACCACCTGACCATTCTGGAATCCCAATTTTCCTTCAGTTGTTCTATATCCATATTTAAAAGTGCCTTGGAAGTAACTGATTTTTAAGAAAATAATGTCACAGGCTGTTCCTCACTTAACTTCGCAATTTTTAAGACCAAAAGAAAAATAGCTCCCAGGTATTCTTCTGTGCCAAGTCTTTGCATCTCCTTCAGTAATACCTGCTTGCTCTGGATTAAATAGCAACAGATCATTCTGAAAATTATTGATATGCCCTGCAAACCCATTTCCGGTTTGATAATTCTTATTTTCTTTTTGTCCTAAGTATAAATATAACCAATTAAATCTCTCACAGAGATTGATTGACAAGAGGAAATGGCCTCAAGTTGAGGCAAGGGAGATTTAGGTTAGATATTAGGAAAAAATTTTTTTACTGAGAGGGTTGTCAGACATTGGAATGGGCTGCCCAGGGAAGTGGTTGAGTCACCATCCCTGGAGATATTCAAAAAGCGAGTGGACAGGGTACTTCAGGACATGGTTTAGTGGGCATGGTTAATGGTTGGACTCGATGATCTTTAAGGTCTTTTCCAACCTGAATGATTCTATGATTTAACTAAAACAGAAATGCATCAGGTTTTCACTACAGCTTATTAACTGCTGTCAGTGCCTTCCAAGAGTTTAAATTTTGGGTTTTGCTATTTTAGATGAGATTCAGATAGAATGTGTGTATGAAGACTTTTTGTCCTCTAAGTGACATGTGCAGGAACTATTTAAATAGAAACGTTACATGTCACTGATAAAGACACTTCTCATTTCTTGTCAAACATGCAAACCATTGGAAATAAGAAATCTCTCCTTGAAAATTCAGGAGGAAACAAATCTTAAAATCACAACTTTACTTCTAATCTAAGCTGAGAACAAGTAGTACCTCTGCAGATGAAAGAGTCCTTGCTCAACAGTATATAAATCTTTCTTGGAAAATAGTCCAAGATAGAGGCATTTTTTTTCCCAAATATTCTTCTGACATAATTTTATTGTACCAAGTAAGATCACGTAAAGATGGTTTTAGAACTCTAGATATTCTACAACAGCTCTAAGAACAATAGGTAAAAAACCAAATTTCACCTTTAACAAGCAGCATTGCAGCTTACAGGGTTTTAGCTTTTAAAAAAAAGAGGTAGTTTTCTACAAGGAAGTTGCTGTGCCTAATTTTAATGAGTAGATCAAACTGGAACTCTTTTGAGGTAAAAGAATTTTGTAGAAATTGGCATTTACTGCATCAGAAACACATCAGCTTCAACAAAATATAGAGGATGTTCTGTGTTCAAAAGAGCAAGGAGAGCACAGTGAGAAGGGTAATATAAAAATGGCTTTATTAACACCATAAAGTATCAGAGAACTTTAAAGTTCTGCGCTCTGTATTGCAAAGGAATAAAGATGAATCCATTCCAAGCAAACACTAGGCCCGAGTTGCTCAGATGACATACCACCAACATCACACACAGTGTTACTAACGCAATAGAGCAACCAAAAGGTACCCAGGTATAGTCAGACTTCAACTACCAGCATGCAGAACAACTCAGCCTATCTAACCCCATCTACCTTCACAGAGTGCATCTCATTGAACTCTGTTAGTCCTAGTATTCTCCCCACCACTTTATTATTATTGTGAAAAAATATTATATTTAATATCCAATCCACCTTTCTCTGTGTCGGATAGACAATTTTTATCAGTGTCTGGGTATCTCTGCTCTTCATACCGAGTTCTGTATCATGATCTGCTGCGTTTTATATTTTTTGAGCATTTCCCCTGTATTATTTTTACAAGGTTGTTTCATTCGTATATTGAAAGTTCTTGATAATTCATTTACACCAAGCTGTTCAGTGTATTACTGCTGCTAAATATCTTATCTCAGAAAATATATTAATCCTTTCCATTTCAAAAGGCACTGATACAGAATTGAGGGGAAAATAACGTATTTTATGTCCTTGAAACATAGTCATCTTTGTTCCGTGAAGACATAAGACAAAAATCTAACACTTATTAAGAACAGAATTCTTTACAATAATACAAGTAGTACAGCTGATTACAACAATATCAACTGAGTACAGTAATATTGAAATAAACTTCAGATTTTCAATATTGAATAGCATTAGGTAAATATTTGCCCCTATTATTCCTCAGTATGGAAGTTCATACTGCCACACGTAGAATATTAGCGTGTCATCGAAATTATCAGGTAATTTAAAATGACAATTTGACTCTGAGAAGAAAGCAAAACTTTATTGATTTTCACCACTGAAAGTGAGAGAAAATATTTTTCTCTGTGGTTATATATTTCTCCCTCTGTGCTGCCTTTCAACAATGCACCTGCAATGTGTTACAGGAATATCAGTGTGCATAAAAGGGCTCACCATAGCTTAAAAGAGACTAAATGAAATTTCCTCCAAGTATATATATGTGTGTAACGGTATATATAGCTTCCTGTAGTTTACTGGCAGGTTGCCAAACTAGGAATAGAAGAGATTTACACAACCACAGCAGAATTCTTTACGTAATTATTAGGTGTACATGGAAATTGGCTTGGCTTTGCAGCCTAAGCAGGGGTAAGGGAAGACAGATAAAATGTGCTGTGTGGTTTATTTTTAGTCGAACCTGCAGGTTACCATGCTTGGCTGTCAGTGTTTGTAGGTAATAGGCTGGAAAAGAAGTGTCCATTAAATAATCTCTAGCAAAAAGTATTGCTTGAGATAAAGAAGAACTTTCTGGGCACTGTGCATGTTACCGTCTCACTTATCAGGCAGTAAGAGCAGTCCTGGTACTTTTGTTAAATGGGTTGTAAGATGTTTCAAATCAGTCCCTTTAAATACCTTAAGAGAAAGACTCTTCCTTTGGAGAGAAACTCCTGATCAAAAGTTTGCTGTCCACCTTGTAGCATACTAGCTTCTAGGGAAGATTTTCCCATGAAAAAGTTCATTATGAAATCAGGGCTGTGCCCCCATACCTCTGCTGTTTATTCAAATACTGGTAGTTAATTGAAAGAATGAACTCTTCTCTGTTGTACAATCTATGACAAACAGCATTTTGGAGAATAGGAAACAGAAGTACAGACACAACTTCCCAGACTAGTTCTGGCTACTTCCTCAGTTAGCTTAAACTTTAGGCATAATTTTTTAGCTTCAAAGTCCAAATAACTGTTTAGTACTCTGTCCTGGTTTCAGCTGGGATAGAGTTAATTTTCTTCCTACTGGCTGGTATAGTGTTATGTTTTGGGTTCAGTATGAGAAGAATGTTGATAACACACTGATGTTTTCAGTTGTTGTTGTCATGGTTTAACCCCAGCCAGCAACTAAGCACCATGCAGCCGCTCACTTACTTCCCCCCCAACACCCAGTGGGATGGGGGAGAAAATTGGGGAAAAGAAGTAAAACTTGTGGGTTGAGATAAGAACGGTTTAATAGAGCAGAAAAGAAGAAACTAATAATGATAACGATAACACTAATAAAATGACAATGATAATGATAACACTAATAAATGACAATAATAGTAATAATAATAAAATTATTTGAATGTACAAATGATGCACAGCAATTGCTCACCACCCGCCGATCGACGCCCAGTTAGTCCCCAAGCGGCAATCCCCCACCCCTACTCCCCCCAGTTTATATACTGGGCATGATGTCACATGGTATGGCATAGCCCTTTGGCCAGTTTGTGTCAGCTGCCCTGGCTGTGTCCCCTCCCAACTTCTTGTGTCCCTCCAGTTTTTCACTGGCTGGGCATCAGAAGCTGAAAAATCCTTGACTTTAGACTAAACATTACTTAGCAACAACTGAAAACATCAGTGTTATCAACATTCTTCACATACTGAACCCAAAACAGCACAGTACCAGCTACTAGGAAGACAATTAACTGTATCCCAGCTGAAACCAGGACGTTGCTAAATCATGTTTAGACTAAGTCAAAGATTTTTCAGCTTCTCATCCCCAGCCAGTGAAAAAGCTGGAGGGGCACAAGAAGTTGGCAGGACACACAGCCAGGGCAGCTGACCCAAACTGGCCAATGGGGTATTCCATACTGTGTGACATCATGCCCAGTATATAAACTGGGGTGATCACTGCTCAGGAAGTAACTGGGCATTGGTCAGTGAGTGGTGAGCAATTGCATTGTGCATCACTTGTATATTCCAATCCTTTCATTAGTATTGTTGTCATTTTATTATTATTATCATCATCATTATTAGTTTCTTCTGTTCTATTAAATTGTTCTTATCTCAACCCACAAGTTTTACTTGTTTTTCTGATCTTTCCCCCATCTCACTGGGTGGGGGGGAGTGAGTGAGCGGCTGTGTGGTGCTTAGTTGCTGGCTGGGCTTAAACCACCGCATACTCCTACAATCTCCTTGTTATACTAAAGACTAGGAGAAACTTCTTTGAGACTGAGGGGCATTCCGGAGGCATTTGGATTTGGGTTGGTTTTTTTTAAATGACTGGGGGTTAAGGCAACTGAAAATTTTCACCATGACCACTTTATACACAAGTGCTTCCTGAAAAGCAAAGGTGATCTAACCTGTGGATTGTTTATAGTTTATCAGAATAATTCATCTGGAATAGGTCTGATCCTGAAGGTCCTCCTCTTTGAGGTAATTTAAGAACAGCTAGGAAGAAGGTTTCAGACTGAGCAGCTTATTATTGCAATGGGATCAGCTTCTTTTCATGGAGTTCCTTAACTGTTTCTCCATCGTGTTGCATCATCATAGCCCATCAGCACATGGGATCTGTAAACATGCAGTGAATCTGTTTCTTGCAGATTGCATCAGGCATGGCTGAGTTGAGAGTTTTATTTCTTTGATAGTGAAAGGGTGTGAATACACTACTCCCTTGCCACTGGAAAGGTAATGTGGTTGTCCATACCACAGAGGGTGGCCATTGCTTATGTAAAGTATTAAATGTTTTTGAAAAAAATGAAGAGGCAAAAATTTTAATCTTATTGAGATCTATCTGCAGATTTTGCCTCATCGGTGCCACATTAAGAAAATACACCAGTACCATGAAAACTTATGCACTCAGTATTAAAGGAAAACAAAATCAAAATACCAACTTTTCTGTCTTGAAAAAAATCCTGCTACAAATAAAGCCACATTACAGTGGGTTTTAATTTTTCACTCAGGCATTGTTTCAAATAAGGCATTTATTTTAAATTTACTGTTCCTTCTCAGTTTAGTGCAGCCGTCGCTTTAGTTCAGCTGGAAAATATATTAGAACTTACAGGAAAAGCAAAAGCCAAAGAAATTAGAAAAGCTTACTTAGGGATAAGAGACAGTCAGGAAACACCAAGGACAAAGTGTGGATGCAAAGTGACCAACCTAACTGGCTTCCATTTTGTTGCATTCCATCAGGAATTTTATCCCATGAATTTTGATTTATAAGAGCGGTGTAGGCAACAGGGAATCCGTGGTTTGAAGGAATACATTCATCAGTGCAGAGCCCTATCTTTTCTCTCTAACATGGTAGCGAAATATGGATCCTGTTGGGTTTGATGCTGTGATAGACGATCTGCTACTATGCACTTATTTTCTTGCCATTATGCCCTTGACATTGCCCTTCCTGGAGTGGCAGCATGTCTGATGAAGTTCATCTGTAATTCCAAAAAGTTCCTTGCAGCCATCAAGCCTAGTCATTTTTATTGATTTGTTTAAAGAAAACGATAGCTAAAATTTTGAATTCTCCTCTTATAATGGGATTTTAATGCCTAAATCTCTGTTGACCCTGCTCAGAGCACACAAAGGAGGACATGAAGAACATTTTAATGTTTGTATTATTCTACCTCATTCTTATGCATTACATGATACAGGACCCAGCATGCACACTGTCCATGCCTTACTTTATCATATGTAAATGCAACCAATCTCTTTTCACTATGACTTTGAAAATAGCTTTCTAAAAAGAAACAAGCACATGGAGGGTCATTTTGTAATCAATTCTTTAGATTATGTGGTGTGGTTTGGTGCACTCATTAAAAGTGAGATTCAAACAAGTTACAATATGAATAGGCTGCTGCTTTTTTGACATTACATTTTTGTGCAGCTCAGTTGGAAATTTTTTGTTTTGTTTTTCAAAAAACATTTTAAAAGCTAGGCTGAAAAGTAGGCTAATTATATGCAGTGGGATTCTTTTAAAGGGATATCATAGATTCAAACAAAGACAAAGCTATTGCTCAAATATTAGTTTTGTAGTGATTAAAGTGAACATTTAATGTTTGATCAAAGTACTTTCTATTAGCTCAAGATCTCCCATGAAGTTTTGATGGCACACAAGTATGTTGTATTTTTTGCTTATTCTATTGAGCAACTTTATTATAGATCAAGTTCCCCCCCCCCATGCATTGCTATCAGCCCTCATACTCCTATGACCTTTAATATTGTGCACTACTTATTTTCTGAGTAATTCTACTATTTCTTTTATCACAGTCCAAATCCAGTGGGAAACAGCAAATGCTTTAAACCTGTATTTCTTCTGATCATATAAAACAATATAGAACAGATAGTACCTGGTTTTGAAGAAAGCGGCTCAAGAAACTCAGTGGTAAAAAGCAATAGGTAAAATTCTTTACTTTTTTGAAATGTAGATTTTTGACAATTCCTTTTACATTGTTGTTTTCTTCTTTATCTATAGCTATTTTAACCATTACTCTCAATCCCATTTTGTCATAAACTTCTGCAGACCAGATATGCAGAGCATATTTTTCTCTATTTTAATATCCTCTACTATTTAAAAATATTACTGATAAATGCTATTGTCTTATATTATAGGAACAAAGCTAAATATCTGTTTTCATTCATTAAATGTAAATATTGCTAGATTACCCCACTTAACTGTTTTATTTTTCAAGGTATTCTGAGACACACTGCAGCATCTATTTTTGTAGGTAGGGTGACCATACTTGAACATGATATTGAGTTAGTTTTGATCTTCTGTTTCTAAGGAAGACATGCTTGGCTCATAAACTTTCCGCTTTCAAATAAAATTTCTGATTTTCTATCAACTTTCTGTTTCAAATTAACATTTTTCTCTTGCTTAAGTAGCCCCTCTGCTGAGAGTAAGTATTTTAGTATCAACACTTTTGACTCTAGGATCTTCAGCTTGCTTCATCTTGTTTTTTTAAAACCTACTTCCCAAGTTCTTTTCTACAATTTTAGGGTATGGACTGATAAACAAAGAAGCTTTTCCCATTTTTAGTTTCTGTGATGATCTGATCGTTATTCAGTCTCTGTTTATACAGCTAGTGAAGCTGAAGTACATGCCAGAAGTGCTCGTGATTTGCTTGGCATCATGCTCCACAGCAGAGCTGGGAGTAGCGTGCAGGGGTTCTCAGAAAATACAACCTATGACTGCCTTTGTGCACTTTCCTGAGAATAGCATTTAAACAGCGGTAAAGTCAAACACAATAACCTTTTACATTTCTTAAAATGTTTCTTATTCCCACCTACTTGCTGGCTAAGTCTCTTAATGAGAAATTAAGTACAGAGAATACTATCTTGTGAATCTATTTTTGAAATGCAGTTGTAACAAGAGTGGCAAGTAGAACAAACCAAAACTCTGTATCATGTAATCTCTATACTTGTAATTTTGTGGTCTGTTCTGTTATGATCACACTATCCTGCTATCCTACCACGGCATCTGAAATGGCAAATAAATGACATCTCATTTCCCATCAGACTCCCAAATGTCCTAAAGGAAAATGTTCAATCATTACCATCTCTGTAGTCATTTTGTAGACTCTGCTAACAATAAATGTTTTAGAGGGATTTCTTTCTTTCTAAAAAACATTCCTGAAAGCCCTTAACCCCCACTTCTAACTCTGACTCAAAGCAGCTTCACATAGAATATATTGGCTTTGTCTCAGTAAATTGTTTCAGTAAATTGAGGCATGAGTATCAGGAACGTATGTTTGGCAGATTTTGACACTCACTTTATATGATTTCCTAAAGTTCTGTCATTTACAAATTGAAAGTGTTGGTAATGAAAACATTTGTAAACATAAAGTAAACTAACATTAATTTCATGTGAACTAATGTCATTCATTTATCCTAAGATGCTGTTTATCATAATATAAAGTAACAGTACCGTACATGTTACTTGCAGTGAAGCACACAGTCACAGAAAAGTGGTTTTGAAGCTTTGTTTTCTATCTATTATATGATTTATACGTTCATATAACAGCCTCGCAAAACTATGCATAAGCAATTGTTGACCTTTAAAACCAGCTGACTGTATATTAAAATTCAGATTGTTTCTGGTCTTGTGAATCAGTCCATTAGAGCTGTGCAAGGATCGGCTTGAAACAGAAGGGTAGACAGTACTCTCACCACAGCATTAGCTCCAGGGTGATGGTTGGGACATGCTTTTGAAGTGCTGAAGATACGGAGTGTGTTTCTTCAGGCTGAAAAAGACACTCAGTGCAAAGGTTTCGCATTTCCTGAGTACGTGTTATAGTTGGTTAAGGCGATACTGCTATGACCTCCATGTAAAGCTGGCGTACTTTCTGCTGATTAGTGCCAACAGCATATATTGGCTGTGCTCAAACCATACATCTTCCACATAGATTCTTCACACTTAGGTATTGGGCAGGACCTGGTTTGTTAACCTGAGCTGGATTCAACCATGAGTTAGATGCTGAGTTATCCAGCTCTATTGAACTGGAAGCGCTTCTGGACATGGAGAGGAGGAGTCGTCTACGTTCTCCTGTAACTTTGCTGCAAAAAATTGAAAATTACCATAATCTCTCAGACACAAAAAAGACAGGAATGTAATTTATTCAACTTTGAGATTTAAGCACATGAATTTCACTGAAGTTGTTCTTATACTGTTAAATTATTTCAAGTTCTTTTCTATTTTACCCTTTCTCTCTTCCACAATGAACTGTAAGTATCACAAATGGATATTGGCTTTTTTCACTCTGCAAAAGTCTGTTCTTATGGCCTTGCAGGAAGTAAGTCAATGTCAGAGCACATTCTAGTAGACAGAGGTCTGCATCATGAATATAACTGAAATTTTCATAGAACTCTCTGTAGAAAACCAAACAAGTTCCCAACAAAGAACAAATTTACCTACTCAGCCTTATAGTGGCAAACTGACACAAAAATCTTGATACCTTTGATATGACACATAAGAACAATATTTAGTTCTCTACCTATTTGTATTTGATCTGTAAAAATCTTCAGCCCAAATGATGCCACATTCCCAATTTCAATCACCCTTTCCATATATTAAAAAAGAAACTCTTGAAAAGAGAAATAATATGACTTGTTAGCTATGTGCTGAAAAGACAAGAGACATGTCCTTTGAGTGACTTTATAACCCCAAGATGTAAGTATATGATCCCCATGAATAGCTGGTACTTTCTGAGCATCTGAGATCAAAATAATAGTGTATTTTTAAACTAAATATTGTAAACAAAGAATTATCTCTCTGTGTGTAATTCATATATACAAATTGGAATGCATGTATATATTTATGCATACATATTTAAAGTGCAAAGCCTGAAAAAAAATATTTATGAGGTATCTAATAAACTTTATTTGTTTGAAATCATTCCCTTTTCATCTCCAGCCTTTTGGTAGCTGCATTCTTGCCTCATCACTGCTAACCCAAAGAAGAGAAAGGACTAATATGTATTTAAATTGTTACTTGGGGAACAATATTGCCTCTGTATGTAATCTTTAATAGTCACAGCAAGGAAATATTGATGGAATTTATAGGAGGTCAACACTTTTCTTCAGATGTGTTGTATGTTCCTAAATTGAATTAATTTACAAGAGTTAATAATGTATGTACAGTTCTTTGTTTTGTGTTGTTGCTTTTAATCTACTACAGGAATCCTAGTACTCATTAATAATTCTGCCTTTTTAAAGTTTATAAATGATCACCAAATATGTCTTCTCAGTACAAAACAGTAACCTATGGAAATAAAAATGGTGCAGACTCACCTGATGCGTGTTTTCAATTAGTGTTAGAATGTCCCAGAGCTGGTTTTTGAAAGCGTTTTGAACCAATAGCAGAAGAATGTCAAATATTGTATCACTTCTCTCTACTTTACTAGGACATTTTGACAACTCAATTTAATGTGGTCTTCAAAATTCCCCAGCAGAATTGGAGACAGGGGCTATAGAGACATGGCATTCCGTATATCAGTGCTAGTGCTGTACTTTCTGGAAAAGAGAAATACTAGAGATAAAAACCTCAAAATGTTGATGCCAAAAAATATACTGATTCTGAGTCATTATTAACTTTTGCAAGCATTTTTGTCACAATTTCCACCACCTAATAGATTTTTTTAAGGTTTTCATTAAAATCTCACTTTCCAGCCAAAAATATTACTCAGTTCTGACTGGCTCTGCTGTTTCATTTTTAGGAATCTCTTCCTAATGTAAGACAGCCTGTCTACATGAGAAATAGGAAGGATCGATCTTCAGTAAAGCTGTGGCTATTGTAAGAATATCTTCATTTATGTGAAAACTTAGGCAAAACGAAGTAACAGTCTTCAGACAGAAGTCAAATAATAATGATTCAGTGTTGCTAAGAATTTTAATAGTGTTTCTGTAGTGCTTGTATCCATGATAACGGTTTAAAAAAAAGTTAGAAGCAGTAATATCCTGATGTGATAAAACTAGAATGGTTTGTTTTTCTGTATTTACTCTTCTCTGCAGCTATATTCCTAGCATAACACATTCTGCAACTATTTCATACACACCAAAATGAACTCCATTTCTTCTAGGTGGCATGTCATGAAAACTAAGCATAACAACAACAACAAAATGATAACTTAAAACTGTGACTTATTTATAATCTTCTCATCTAGTACTACTGTTTGTGGGCCATCAAGATTATGCCAGGCACAAATATATCATATGCCATTGTGTCAACACTACAGTAAGTTAGCTATGCAGCCAGGTGCCATCATGATTATGCAAATAGCAGTACTTTTGGCTTGTCAGTCAAAACCACTGCCAGAATGCCTGGGAGACAGATTTCATTAAAGGAGATACATTCTGTCTCAGTGAGGCTGACAATAATTTATGATTAATCAGTTTATGGAAACATGTTAGCAGCAGAATGCTGTGGAGAGCAAGATGGATGTTTTGCTTCCACTTTGCCCATTTCTTTTCCTCCTACCTGATTCCAAATTTTTTTATGATTAAAATCCACATAGAGGACTCTGTTCTTCAATAGAGAACAGATTAGCTTATACAAGAACCATACAGAACTGCTGAGCTGGGGAAGAAGTGATGATAAGTCATCTGACTTCCTATAAGTGGGATTGGAGCTGAGCTGGTGTCAAATTTGCCTCTTAGATTCCAACAACCAGGCCTATGTCAGGACATGTTACTAAGAGCTGAATTAGTATCTTGTCTAGGTTTTAGCTGTGAAGTATAAAATACCAGAAGTCTAAATATTTGCATATTCCAACATAAACTTCATCGACTCAAATAAAAAGAAATTCATGCAATGTTCCCTCATAAACCATTGCCACAAATGTGTCTTTTTTTGCAGCCCATGAATAAAATAATTAATAAAATGTGAAGTAGAAAGCTGTGAATACAATCTCTAATCCAGAGAAAGGAAGATCAACGCTTAAGAGAGTCATAAACATCCACTGCTGAGCTGAGCCTCTGAAACGCTTCTGCAAATTCTTCAGTTAAGGTCCAAGTGCAAAACCATTGAGTAGACCCAATTGGAGCTTGATAGCAGGAATCTCTAAGGCTAGAACAACATGCACAGCATGCGTCGACGTCAGAGTGAAAAGGTTCTTCTTCCACCATAGCTTGCTTTGAGAAATCTACCAAAATGATCTCTGCTGTTGGGACAGATAGAACAATACCAGGTTTGAGCAGGTACTGGGACTTTACTGGGTTCTTCTGAAATTAGCCATCAGCATTCAGTTTTGCATGTTGCTAAGCTCATGCTTCAGAAAAAAAAAACCAAAACAACAACAACAAAAAAAAAAACACAAAAAACAACCCACAAACAAAATTGAAACAAAAAATAATATTTTCATGTAAATATTCAGGCTGCCTGGAATTTATCTAAGCACAGTTTTTCTTTAATCAGAGAAATGCTAATAAATGTTGTATCCCACAAAAGGATTTTTCCCTTTAGTGTTTAGTATAGTTAAGAGTCATGATACTGCAACCTTTTTTCAAAACTTGACCTTCTTGTTGTGCATCTTTCTTAGACGTTTGGTGCTCAACAATATACACCACTATGGAGTATTAGAAGAGTGAAAGACATATCAAAGTGCAATAAGTGAGACTTGAAACATAAATATATCAGCATCAGAATATGTATTTCATTATACTCTTCTGCCATTTTAACATTTGAAAGTCCTAATTTATACTTCCCAATTTTAACCTGCATATAGTTTATTATTAACAACCAGCGACTCCGAGTACCTTAAAGCCTGTGCTAATAGACTCTGATATAATTAAATTGAGCCACATTGCAATGCAGAATGCTTCTGGAACCATCAGTGACAAAAGTAATTGATAAATCAACCACTAATTGACTTGAGATAATGAAGGCATTTTTAAGGTGCAGTGAGATTGTCACCTAATTAACTTTGTAGAGAAACAAGTACGATTATGTTTACTACAAGTGTTGTGGGTTAGTCATTGGTTTAAACAAAATCAGACAAATATGCAATATGGTAAAATGGTATATCACACAGATGATGATTCTGTCTTTATAAAGAAACAACTTTAGCAGACCTCAAGTTCTGTGAATTTTATTTTATTTTCTGATTCAGTCATGTGTATCACCAGGTGCAGTTATATGTGATACTGTGATTTTTAGAGGAACCTATAGATTCCTTTGTAGAGAAAATCTACAAAATGTAACTGTTTCAGGGTTTCCTAAACAGCTATTTATTTTTTCACATCTAATATCATCTTTTCCTGGAACCGCTTCTGCAGATAACATGTTCCATGCATTTCAAGGTGATTTAACTTCTACATGAATGTCCAATCATTGTGGACAGATCTTCCTTATTGTTAATTCTAGAAACATTAAAACTTATTTGAATATAACTTTTTCTTTTAATAGATTTGAGAAGAATAAGGTTTCAATTGATCCTTTGGAAACCATTTGGAACTGAAGGGATATGTGCAGATACAAGTTTTATGTGATCCCACTTCAATGACTGGAAGTGTCAAATATGCATGTTACTGTTTCTCAAAATCAGTCATCCAATTTTCTTGAAGGATCAACTGAAAATATCTCAGCTATAAATTAAAACAGACTACTCCTGACAGTAAATAAAGAAATTTATTCTTGCTTAGTCTACAAAATGGATTTATTTTAGAGCAGGCTTGACTTCCAGAGAGCAACCACCTCCAGCCCATGAGAATGAGAAAGACATCTGGCTGTGCTGCACTGGCAGAGACCAGGTTTTCCTCTGATCTTGAGAAAGAGCATTCCTCAGTGTTGGAGCACCTTCTCCAAATCATTCTTGACTCTGAGGGCTTCTTTCATTTCCTGATTATTCATTTGTAAGTAACACACTTTCTCCTTCAATGGGAGCTCTTCCGTGCTTCAACTGCTGCTATTCTTGCCTGTTTCTTGAATGCAAGTTAAAAGCTTTGTTACAAAGAGAACAACAATCAACTGTTTTCAAACTGGAGTGTAGCAAGTGGAAGTTGACTTTATTTATAAAAAGTGCATTTAGATGAGATTTAAGAAAAGCATTCCTGATATATGCTGTAGCATTCCTGATATATGCTGTAGCATTCCTGATATATGCTGTTATGCTTGTGTTGAAACCTATCAAAACAGTGTAGCCCACACCTTGCAGAGATTTTAAAAAACAAGTTTGACGAACATCTTTCAGACACGGTTTAGTTACATTAAGCCTGTCTCAAAGCCTGTAAAAGTAAAAGGATGACCTAGAAATTTATTCAGGAAATCCTTGCAGTCCTATAGCAAGGAATATATAGCTGATAATGTATCATGTCCTGGCAGAAATTACCTTCTCACCAGTTTAAATCTCTCTGTGAAGTCCATAAAATGAATCTACACAAGTGAAAGTGAGCATTTCTTTTCTATTAGTGCCAAAATCTTTAGGTCAAATATTGGACCGACTCTAGAAGCTCAGCTAAGGATTACATTTATAGCACAGAAGTGAAATAAAATTTAAATGCAAAAAACCATTACTCTTTCAATAGGTATGTAACCCACAGCCTCAGATGACTTCATTACCTTCTATTCATTTCACTATCAAGCTACAAATTGTTCTTCTCTCACCATCCCCCCCAACTCCACCCAATACTTTGTGCATTTGTCTTAAGCTAACCGATAGTACTTATCTCATATCTGATAGTACATATCAGAGCAGTAGTTTATTCCATACAGATTGTCTTTCTCTGGATGTCATGAAAAACTTCCAAAGCCCTTGGATTAATTATTTTAGTAGGTTCCACAATACAAAGTATTGATCCCATTTTCAAGTGTGTTTTGGGTTTGTGTGGTGGGGTTTTGGTAGCAGGGAAGAGGCTGCAGGGGTGGCTCCCGTGAGAAGCTGCTGGAAGCTTCCCCAGCTCCGAGTTGGACCCGCCACTGGCCAAGGCTGAGCTCATCAGCAATGGTGGTCGTGCCTCTGGGAGAAAAGATTTCAGAAGGGAATCCTGCAGCAAGGGAGGACATTGGGATGTGAGAGGAACCCCTCTGCAGATACTGAGGTCAGTGAGGAAGGAGGGGAGGAGGGACACCTGTGGATGTGGATGCCCCCGCAGCCCGTGGGGAGGCGGCAGGCTGTCCCCCCCAGCCCGTGGAGGGGAGCGGGAGAGCAGACGCCCACCTGCAGCCTGGGGAGAGAGGACCCCATGCCGAAGCAGGGGGATGGATGCCCCCAAGATGGCCGCCACTCCCTGGGAGACCCCGAGCTGGAGCAGGCTGGGACTGAAGGACTGCAGCCCGCAGAAGGGACCCACACTGGAGCAGTTTGTGAGGAACTGCAGCCCACGGAAGGGACCCATGTTGGAGCAGTTGGTGAAGGGCTGTCTCCCATGGGAGGGACGGACCCCATGGCGGAGCGGGGGCCGAGCGCGGAGTCCTCCTCCCCCTGAGGAGGAAGGAGCGGCAGAGACAAGGGGTGAGGAGCCGACCCCAGCCCCCGTCCCCTGTTCCCCAGGGAGAGGGAACCGGGAGTGGGGCTGAGGCAGGAAGGAGGGAGGGTGGGGGGGAAGCTCTTCTCAGGTTGGGGTTTACTTCCCATTATCCCTGGTTTGATTGGATTGGTACCAAATTAAATTGATTTTGTTTCTTCGCCAAGTTGAGCCTGTCTTTTGCCGGCAACCGTAATTGGGGAGTGATCCCTTCTTGTCCTTGTCTCGACCCATGAGCTTTTTCTTTATATTTTTTCCTCCTCATCCCACCAAGGCCGAGAGGGAGGAGTGAGCGAGCGGCTGTGTGGTGCTTTGTTGCCGGCTAGGCTGAAACCACAACAAAGTGAAAGTCCAAGGACTTTATTTTTCATAGTTGAAAACAGAATTTCACCCTGAGTGTCTTTGCCTTACTTAAAGTTTGCATTGCTTGTGGTTCATCTATTTCTATATGACAGATGAGCTCCTTGCTTTTCTTCTCTCTCCTTCTCTGTTGTTTTTTTTTTTGCCACCTTCCCACTACTTTCTGTCTCAGGTTCTCAGCTCAGCTCTTCCTTATTTTTGCATTGAAAAAGAAGAGAACATTAATTGCACAGAATTCAGTTTGATTGGGTTATAAGTGGAAGGTAAAAAAGACATGTCAGTGGAATTTTTCCACTCCTCCTTCAAAACTGACATGCTCTCTGAAGGTTTGTATTGTTCTTTAAATTTCCCAGCTTATGTAAAGATAAAAATCATCCTGATGGTTTTTTTGAAAAACTCTTATTTTCTATGTTTAGGAAGTGATATGTTGTGGCAGCATGAGTCATACACCATTTTATTTCTCCCTACAAAAAGTGTTGTAAATCAGTCATCATAAATCTGCACTTTGTTGGTGATTTAGGCAGAGCTTGAGTTGTAGAATTTTCACTGATATGGTACCTGTTTCTTGTAAGAGAAACATATATATGGAGCAATATTCTTTTTTGGTGATGTTGTCCATCTTCTCAAAAGCCTTAGTTTCCTGAAATATTCAAAAATAATAAGCATTAAACCTGAACCTATCTAACTATAGATTTTTTAGCATTTCTTCTTCACAGGCTTTGCAATGCTTCACAGAGATGCCTCAGTAGTATGAATAACAACATTTTGCAGGTGCAAAAACAGAAATAATGTGCTGTGTGTCACCTGAAAATTAATGACAGAACAGACAGTTGGATCCAGATTTCTTGATATTGTCTTTTTCACTATTTCTCTAACTTTTGTCCAGTAATAGTGTTTAGAGTCAGTAACCACAGCATCAAAGAGCAATTTTGCATTTATGTATAAATAATCCTAGTATTTAATATCTGTGCATTATAGAGATACTTTGTTTAACTATGAACTGCATTCTGATTAGTACTTTCAGAAGACTTTTAAAGGTCACCTAAGAGAGCGGAATAATTTGGACTGATTTCAGAAAATTGAGTCAGCCCTTAAATAAACTACTAAAATAATTTTACATTTTGGGGTTATGTGACTCATTCTGTCTCTGAGAATTTGATAAGGCTACCATGTCACAGCTGAAATTGAGAAGTGAAAGGCAGCTGTCCTAGACGGATTGAGCAATATTCTCAGCTGATCTGAGAACTGATATAATTACATTAATTTCGCAGAGGAGTATCAATTTACCCTTGAAAGGATATAAAAGTCCTACTTACAGGACAGCATTTAAATCAACCAATCAAGTCTACATTTTAATTACTTAATTTTTCATCTTTGGTTTCTTTCACTATCTACATCATCAGAATAGTCCAGTGTTTCATTTCCTGAATCAGTGATTGGATTAAGACTGATATCTGAAACATAAAGAAAGAAAGATCTAGAGAAATAGGTTATGTCAATAGGCTAGGAGCAGTACTTCAAGGACCAAGGTTTTGGTGTAGTTTCCTTTTACCAAAAAAAACCACACTCACTGCTGGTCACGCCATACTTATGCTTAGGAACATTACTGGCTTCCACACTGGTGTGAAGGCTCTGGCATAACGTCCGCTGTGAATAGTAATCACTATTTTCTTTCTGAACGTGGCATTAGCTATATATGCTTTTTGTCACTTTTTGTCTTGAGTATGGAAAAACCTGACTGAAAAAGGTTCGATCTTTGGCAGGGGCTTCAGTTAGTACAGAACATTATGAGGAACTTCCTCGCAGGCAGGAGGGCTGCGGACACACACACAAGTTAATTGTTCTCATTTGTGCCTATACATTGACTTGAAACCTGTTACATCCTTAGCCTGGAGTTGGCCAGCTCAGGGGACCACTACTGAAAGTCAACACTTGTTCGTGTCTTCCTGTAGATAACAGCGTCCCTTCATTGTGTATCCAAACAAATAGGAATATGGATATCATCTGTCCCTGAAAACCTCCACTACAGGTTCAAATACCAAAGCCATTGAATATGTGATATCAAGCCTTAAGGTCTTTAGCTTAACTTACTGCAGACAAGCTTGACTTTTTAATGGTTGTTTCCTTGACTTAAATTATCACAGTCATTGGTTCAGAGTGATGCTTGCCTCAGGTAGTGGTCTTTTTTCTTTTAATCTATTCAACAATATGCTTAGTCTTAAGAACAATTAATAAGCGCTGTTAGTGGTGCCTTGTCACATTACTTCTACTGATGTAATTTTAAGCAGCCAGTTGAGCCATTCATCACAAATGACTAAAGACGTAGTGAAAATACAGCTTACCAATGCCAATTACAAATTTATTTTTGTCTCACTCATCTGGGATAGATTCCATAGATGGGTTAAAAATTAATTTTAAAACCTTGGAAAATACCTTAGCCATTGTAGGTGCCTTATAACACTCACACCTCTAGTATCGGAGCACATACATTGTGCTGCTGATTTTTAAAGAAGCCATAATTCAGTTTCCTATTTTGTGTCTGTACTGAGCCTACAAACATGGTTGTAGTATATGCAGGTGCAGTTATCTTTTGTAAGCACAGATATGAACAAGTACTAAAAAAATCCTTCTCTGATAGTTAGAAAAATTTTAGTTTCAAATCTGTGTTCAGTGTCCCAAATGTTTGGGCATAAAAATTGCATTTGCTATAAATCTCTTCAGGTTTCTTTTATTTTTTTAAATTTTTTTAATTATGTTTATTTATATTTAATTATATTTAATTATTTAATTACATAAACCATGTTTAGATTAAGTTAGATG
This sequence comes from Haliaeetus leucocephalus, assembly GCF_000737465.1. Classification (NCBI taxonomy): domain Eukaryota; kingdom Metazoa; phylum Chordata; class Aves; order Accipitriformes; family Accipitridae; genus Haliaeetus; species Haliaeetus leucocephalus. Next base: position 1,490,055 of record NW_010972574.1, read on the forward strand.
TAGTTCATATCAATAATTTAAGGTAAAATATTTTAAAGGAATGGAGCAGTTGCCTAAAAAACCCCCATAAATTTATTTGATATGGTTAATGACAGCATTGAGAAAAACAAATATGTTGAGGGCATATACATAAATACACCGTGTCAAACATAGCTCTAGTTTAGAAGTTTTTCTTATTTGGCTACTATAATACTTAAAACAGCACTTTTTCCTCTTTTACTGTCTTATGAATACCTAGCAGGTCCTATAACACATGGCAAATTTTTAGAGTGAGGCATTAACTTAAATGCTTTGACAAGTCAGAATTTTAGTCTCTGCATGGAGAATGCATGTAGAAAATCTCAGTTCTATCAATATAAAAAAGTTCAGTTGTTCAGTTAAGGGAGAAACTTAGCAAGACAGCATTCTGGAATGGAGAGCGTTCAATATATCTGATTCTTCTCACACATACGTTCTTACACCATTTATCCACTAGAATTTGTGCATTTCCAGTAAGTGGAATGAAGAGATTATTAGCAGGAGGAAATGTCTGTTACATACAGTAAAAGCTAACAATTTCTTGTTTTTAACATTTGTATTTGAAGTGTTCAGTACTACAATAATACAGTGTTCTTCATGCTTTTCCATGTAATGTAGTACTCAATTTATCCCTTGTTCATGTCACACTTACCAGCTGAATGATTTTTCTGGGGAATGTAAGGGATGACTGCAGGATTGAAGCAGCATTTATTTCTTGGTGGATGTGATGAACCATATGCAACAAATCTTCTTCTTGACCAGTGTTGACTTCAAGACATCTGTACAGTCAACTGCTCTATCAATACTCTAAATTGCTCTTTTATCATAATCATTTCCTCTCTGGAACCCTGATGACCAAAGACCTCTGTCCATAAGAGGTTATGTTTCCAATGCATATTCAAGCCATGGTTTAAGGCTCTAATTCATCTTCTACTCAAATTGGAAAAGTTATGCAAGATACACAGACTCTTCACTGAATCTGGAAAACTGTGAAAAGGTCTCAAGGTTAGTGTTTTGGGGCAGGCTGGTTTGCTTTTGGTTTTAAGTTTGAAAGGGGACTGACCCATTTAAACTGCTCGTGGACACTAGTCCAAAATCAGAGAAGAATCTCAGCTGTGAGTCATGCTGCTTGTAAGACTAATTATAGGTAAGACTTGGTTCAAGCTGATACAGTGCAAGCATTCTTTATGATGCATTGGTCTTAAAGGTCTTTATCACTCATTTGGGGCAGGGATTATTTTCCTCATTTTTCTAATGGTAAGTTAATAGTAGATTAATGATTAAATACAAATGAAAGCCCTAAGGTTGTAGCATCTTCTCCAACACAACTATGATGCCTTCTCAGCAGCAGGTGTTGGAATTTCCCTCTTCCTTAACATCTGTAACTGTAAGTTACAGTTTACAGATAAAGGCCAGAACTGTAAATGATGCAGTAAAAGGTTCTATTTATGACACTTTCAAGCTTATTTTGCAAAAGCTACTGGGTTAGAAAAATTAACCTCAGGCAAATTCTGAATCCTGAACTTTGAACTTTCTGATTTTTTTCTTTTTTTGCTGTAGATTTAGTTGCCTCTGACAGATTCAGGCAGAAAAGAAACCAAAATCATGGACAAATTTAAAGTAAAAATTATAATTACCTATTTACTATAAGATATTGAGAAGGTGATGACTGAGCTTTTTTCTTAACTACTAAAAAATCATGACTGTAAGCTATAGAATGTTTCTTCGGTATATGTTTATTAAATTTGGACTTCAAAACAACTGCTAAAAATTATTCACTGAAACAGCAGGCAGATATGAAAGAGTTCCAGGATGCTCTTTACCCAGAATCATTATTCCTTTGTCTATAAAGTCAATTAGTTATTGTAGACTCTTTTGTCTGAGGACATCTTCCCACATTTATTCACTAATCTTTATCTGCTAATTAGCTGAATGGCAGCAAAATTCGTTTCCATGTGTGAATCCTACCCTGTTCGAAATCAACTAGAACAGTAGCTGTTACAGGATATTTCTGAACAGATTATTGCAATTAGTTTCCTGAAATTTGCCCCTTGTGAAAATAGTCACATAGTTTTTCAGCATCAGAGATGAAAATTAAAGTTGTGAGCCTCTGAGAGATCCATAGTTCCACAGCTCAGCTCCACAAAGGGCAAATAAAAGGAAACACATTGCCTGAAGTGTTCTGACCTGTTTATTGGTGAAATTGATCTTTTGCATGTTTCCCTAACAGTTCATTCCAGTGTATATTTTAGGCTAACTAGACCACTTATCCTTTTAGGATGAAAAAAATTGAATTTGAAGGTGCCACAGTAGCCCACTGAGGAAATAATCTGAACTGTTCAATACTGTGAAGTAATATTGCCAAATGTCCCAAAGTGGTGTAGCAGAGGACTTCTAGTGTGAGCCAGAAGTGTCTTAATTTATCAACACCAGCTCTGTGTGTAGAAAAGGGAGCTTATGGTCTGTTGTGAGGAAAATCTTAACTTAAACCTGAAGAAGAAATCAGGATTCTGAATCCATGCACTTTCTTTACATGCTGATGTGTTAGACACCCTAATATGGAAAGGAAGTGGAGGGAGCCATTTTGCTTGTCAGGACAGAGGGTCCCTTGTTTTGTGTTTTCATATCAGGTAGCACATGACGGTGGCAAAATAGGCAAACAAAAATGTGAAGAGTTACAGTCAAACAATATGTTATTTGTCTTCTGGAATTTAAAAAAAAAAAACAAAAACACAACAACAAAACCCCCCATAGAAATCCAAAATAGAAAAATAAAACAGCATAGCAAATATGTAACTGTTTTCTATGCTTGCACTTCATAAACAAAATTCCTCTGTGATGTTATCAGATTCTTCGCTATGGCTATTACATTTGACATTTCACATTTTATATTATTATTATATGGCTCTGAAGAACCTATAGGTCATTTACGTCTCTAGAGATTCATTGAGTTGAAGGAAATTTGGTTCTTACATTTGAATCACATCAGAGAGGAAATGAGATAGAAGTCTAACTAAAAAGCACTGCTGTGGGCTAATGGCAAAAGGGGCGATCATTTTTTGATACTTATAAATTAAAATGGTTAGATTTCTCACCTTTACATCTTTTCTTGATTAGTTCCATGAATCTCTACGGCTACCTCTACAGTACTTCTAAATACTGTCTATGATGAAAATGTTTTAAGAAAAATCAGTTTGAAAACTCACAGCTTGTCATAGTTTATTCTAAATTCTGCAGCATCAAATTTCAGAAACTCTTAAAGCACTAACTTTCTTGCTGTGAGCCTCTAGTAAACAATTCTTCACTTTTGTTTAGCACTCTATCTCAGAAATTCACAGCACATTAATTAAGATTTAGAACATTCCACTGAGTCAAATATTTTCACATGCACTAAAATATTTTTGCATGAGGCTATGATATGATCAGATTCCTCCAGTGGGTCAGTAATGAGACTGGATATAAGCATAGTGTAGTGCAGATTCTTAGCATCTTTGCATAATTCTCTCTCATTTTAATACTGTAGAAGCATTTTTACATCATAGGAAAACAAAGGAAGCTTTATTCCATTCTAGAAATGCAAAAAAGTCACTGTGAATTTGTACTGGGCTGCAGCTGCAGAGGTTCCTGCCAGGCATACTTGGTAATACATAAATTGTCTCCAGCCAGAGAAATTTAAAGAGTCATTAATAGTCCAGTCACTAATTTTAGGTCAGTACAAAGGATGCAAAAGAAAATTTGATTCCAAAAAAAGAAGAGTAATTTTGGGTAAAAAACATTCTGTGTTGAACCGGAAAGACTGTGTAGATGCCCTAGGGTGAAAAAAGAACAACAAAAGATTAACAAATGGGAATATAAAAAGAGATAGATTGATAAATTATTTTCAGAAATTCAAAAATGAAAACTGGGAAACAACCTAAGCCAAAATTTTAGTAGTTAATATTTGAACGAGATGCAATGAAAACTCTACTCCTATACTAAGTGTGTGCAAGTGCCTACATGTTTTTTAGGCAAAATTTTAAACTTTTCAGTTATGAGCAAATGACACTAGAAAGAAAAGAGTATTTCTGAACTCTTCCTGCTATAGAATAGGCTGGCTGAAAACTGTGATTTTAAACAAGCTGTCCAGAATATGAAAAATACCCACCTGTATTAACACTTGTTAACAGATTAAATTTACAGACCAGTGATGTGCAGTGATCACTTAAAATATTCATCATTAAAAATGTCAGTGGCATTTACCAACTTCATTGAAGGAGTGATGACTCTGGGTTGAAATTAATGATGAAATATTTTTTTGCCAGTCTTATGACGGTAGCTAGTGCCTAACAGAACATCCCTTCTGAGTAATAAAAAATTCTTATGTAAACTAAACTAACCCTTCTAAAGTTTATAAAATTAAGGACCACTGCAAATACAGCGTTTTTGATATTTCCTGATGATTTTCTTGAATTTATTCTGAGTGTGTATGCCATAGCTGGAAGATGTTTGGGTTTTTTTTTTTAATTGCCCACTGATTCCTAAGCTTGATTACTGAATAAATTCAGCATATTTAGCTGCTCTAGCAAGTGAACAGGCTTTCTGTTCTTATTGTTTCCACCTAAATAGTCTTTTTTGATCATATTTTTCAACTCTAATAGAAATACATCTTTGCTCTCAGAATCCAGTAGTGTTGCAATCCATTTCCTTGGCCTCAGGGAAAGGTTACTTAAACAGCAAGAACTAGTAGCAATTCTGTTCTTTGCCTTTTTTACTACCTGATTAGAACTAATTGGAACTAGTGTGGATACTGCAAAACATACTGCAAAACATACTGCATTGGGGTTTTGCTTTAGCTTTAGCTAAAAACACCCTAACAAGTAGATAGTAATGGCTACAAATGCTTTGTTTGCAGCACTAGAAAATATGCTACTGTAAAGATGCTAGGTTGGTTGACCTCCCCTGCTTCAGAAAACGAAAAAAAATATCATTCTTGACTGATTCTGAACATGAACTGCAAAAATTGCAGTGGTTCAGAAATGCTTTTCTGCCCAGAATATCTCACTGTTTTGTCTGCCCTAATTGAAGCAGCCACTTTCAGAAAATTCAACCACTCTTCCAGTCTCTCGCTATCATAGGAGTTTTACTTTGAACCATATTCTTTCCTGAGCTATGCACTTGCTGTTCATACTCTCAGTTCTCACATCAAACATTTGAGGGAATATGGTATGTGGGAAAATTCACTGGGAAGTCATTCTCTAATTCCAATAATTTTGTCACTCCTGGGCAATCCGTCTACCTACACCTCCAGCTTACTGTCATTTGTTTTTGCTGGAGTGAGCCTAGGATGGCTACAGAGGAGAATAAGAGGGAAATAGTATGTCAAAAGGCCAAAAATATAGACCAATCAAAACAAAAAATAAACACTGTGCAATAGAGAGAAAAACCATAAATATTGAGGCTAAGGACATGGTTTTTACAGTCTAACCATATGAGTGACACGGTGTGGGTGCCAAAATTGATCCACAGCCTAGATCTGACTTTGTTACTAAATGGAAACAGAAACTGAATCTTTAATTTCGTCCCTGAACTTTGTCTTCCTTTCTAATACTCCCTTTCCTTTAGTTTCCCAGTTTCATTTCTTTCTTACTGAAAAGTGGTTCCTCCCTCAAAATGAATGTTATAAAACCTGTCAAAATTAGCTGGTAGGTAGCTAGTTAGTAGATAACACATAACATGGTTCAACAGGCAGTCTGACAGAAGCTCTTTGGCCAGGGAAACACTGGGATGGAGGAGTTTTCTGTGACTCCCAAACAGCGGGAGTTTCAGTGACAAACCCAGCTGTAGGGGGAATGTATGGAACCTTATCAGCAGGAGAGGTGACAATGACGTGGGAAACAGCTATAGGCAGACTTGACAGCAGTTTCTTTGAAAAATTAACTAGTTTCTTGAGGGCCTCAGCTAAAAGCTCTTCTCTTTTGTCTTGCAACGGGCAGAGAAGTGACCTCTGCCTTGCTTTGTTTGTGTCTAGAGAAAGAAGAGTGTGCTCTCTCTCAGGGTCACTGCACGGACCAGCCAAAGCACTGCATCCTGAGGAGGAGCGAGCAGTGTGAGCCATACCTCCGACGGCCTGACAAAGAGGATGCTGCTGCTGTTGTCAAAGTGCTGAGGTTCTTGGTAAGGAGAAGGGCCTTGAAGGATGGGGACGAAACACGACTGGTATTCATCGAGCGATCACGAGCGTGAACCCGTTCTGTTGCTGAGATTCTAGGTGACATTCAGAAAACAGAAAATATTATTGAAGAACATCTTAGTATGACTGAGTATTGTGCTGTTATTGTATTAGAGAATTAATGCTTCAGACTTGTCCAAAGGCTTACCTGTTGAGGCCAAAGTCATGAACCTGTTGCTCTTGTTTTATTCTAGTGCTGTTCTGCCTAAATCATATAACCCCCCATCTCTACACTTAACATCTTTTCCTGCTTCAATCTCTCCATGTTTTTGTGCCTGTCACATTTTGGCAGTTACCATTACGATTCCCCTAACCAGAATCTCAAGGTTACGACCTAAATATGGAACGATCAATAACACTTTTTCATTTTAGGAAAAGTCAAGAATGTTAGGATTCAATAATTAATAAGTTGGAGAATATTAAAACAGCTCTGTGAATCTCTAATATGTCCTTACTGGAATCTGGAAACCTAGTGAAAAACTCTGGCAATTTTACCACACGTACACATATACATACTAAAAATGGAGCAGAGCTAGGACTGCAGACTCACAGGCAAGAAAAATGACTAAAAGATTTATTTTAGAAAGAAAATTAAAAATAGACAGATATACAAAACAATGGTCTGAAATAGGACATCCTGACTCCATTTCTCATTATACCTTTCACATATAAGCTAATAACACAGGGCAGATAGCATATATTAAGTTCATATCTTATTTTCCCCCATAGAAACTTATTTGTCTACATAGATGCTAAAATTCCCTGAAAGTGAATCAGCAACAAACCCAGTAAATAGGTTTCCTGTCATTCAGTCCTTTACATTGTCCACTGGACCATGCTGACTTCTTGATGTTTATTCAAGCAGCTAAGCACCTTTCTAAGTTGATGAGGATGCTGTCTGCTGCAAGCGCATTCTGGTAAATATGTAAGGTCTCTTCTAGCTGCAGACAAGCCTACAAAATCACTTTGTATGATTAATAGCGTCAGGAGGAGTGACTTTCTGTTGCCATGCGATGACTAAATTCTTCTAGGTCATTTGAAAAAAATCAAAAGCAGTTTTCTTTCTGAAGGTATTGTAAGTGCTAATTGTTTCCCTGCTGCCACACGCACACAAATACATTTCTGCAGAGTTTATGGGCTGAATTGGTTAGGGAAAAGCATTCCTCTCACAATGGCATTTTGAAGCTGGCATAGCCTCCTTAATTCTTCACACGCAGCAGAGTTTGACACCACCTTTTGGAAGAAATGTATGACAGTTTAAAATGAAAGTAATCTTTCAACAGCTTGAAAGGTTTCTTTTTTTTCCTTGAAACAGACTGTGTGCAAAGAGGTAATGACAAAAAGAATTAATTTAAAATCCTTCTAAAATTTCAGCAGTTTAGCTATCCAAAATGTGCAACTTCAGAAAACCTGAAGGGTAGTTATCTTGCAGCAAAAGCAATTTAAATAGCTTACTAGAAGCAGCTCAAGCGTGGATATTTCTCTTGTTTATCAGTGCATTATGTACATACAAACAATTTATTTATTTACTGAGGAAAAAGGCATTCTTTAGGTTGCTAGCAACAAATATATCTATTATGTAGTTCATATTTTTCAGAATTTGGATTTCTTTCTGGATGTTTTTAAAGTTTTAATGAGAAGAGTTGCTTTTTTAAAAAAAAAAAGTAAGTTTTCAGTTGGTACTCTCTTCCCTTCCCTCTTACTCCATCCTCCATTTATTCAAAATTGCAGATGAAATCAGCTGTTTAGCTGATTGTTATGGTCAGGGACTTTAAAGAAGATTAGACTATTTATTTCTCATTAGTTAGAAATCATTATTCATTGTTATATTTCTTAAGCAATTTCAAATAGCGGTATGGATAGTCTCCCAACTAAATATTTATCTTAGATCCAGTGAAAACAACAAAAGTACAAAAATATTTTCTGTAAGTACATTACCCTTCTTGACTCAAACACAGGAGTGGGTGCCTGGGGAAACAAATATGGCAAAGACTGGGGTCTATCCCTAATTTTTATTTCATGGAAAGTAAAAAAACAACTGTAAAAACCTTGAAAAGAGGGCTAAATAATCTGATGCAGGTAAATGCAATGATCTGCAATATGCCCTGGTGGGATTACGATTTTGAAATACAGCCTCTGAGTGTTTCTAAACCTTATCTTCTTAACATCATACAAAAGAACTTCTACTAAGAGTTTTATCTGCAAGGGGTTGTTATTAAAAATGGGTAAGAAGGTTCTGACTAGGGGAGTTAATAAGCAGGCACAGACAGAGTTGTGTCTGTGAGAGCAGCATTATAAGGAGGAAAGTCTCACTAGGCAAGTTCAAAACACAGACTTTCCAAATACATACAGTTTTTGCAGGTGGGGGTTTTCCTGTAATGGAGAAAAGATAAAATTTTCTCAGTATATGCTTTTTCTCAGCTGTCTTCAAATGAAATATAGTATGCAAGCTGCTTCTGTGATTTTAAACAGAGTTTCAATCTATTTTTAATCTTGGTTTAAACAAATCCCTTTTATGTGGGAAGTTTGTGCAAACTGACCTCCAAGAGCTGAAACTGTCTCAGCTGCTAAGGAAGCTCTGAGGGTAGTTCTCCAGGTATTGATCAGACGATGGCAACAGCAACGTGAGCTGGGCTAAGTGAACCTAAAAGGCATTGCCATATGGAGGAACCTAAAATTAATTCAGACATCATTGCCCAAACGCCAGTCTGGTGGAGGTCCAAAGCCCTGGAGCAATTCCACTCAGGAAAATCCCTCTCCCAAACATCACCAGTCCTGTGTGACTCTTCTTCGCTGGTGCCGTCAAAGGCAATTTTCGTCTCTGAGCTCAACCGTTTCCCTCTTTGCTTTGCTTCTACTGCTGATGACCCCTCCACCAGTCTAACTAGTAACTCCATGGGGACCAGGAGTCTGGAAAGACCTCTTTCTAGGCCTTTTCACAAGCCTGTAGTCAGCACATCCAGACCAAGAATCACAAAGCCACTGGCCCGATTTGTCTCTTTTTTAGGATCAGGCTTTGACCATTTTTAGCACAAGCTCTCTCTTTCCAGAACCAAGGTCTGTTATCAAATCAAAGTCCATTTCTGTATTCTCAGGGTGACCCATCATCTCTACATTCATAAAACATTTTAGGAGCTTGAGGTTTTAAAGGGGCTTTAGTACTTAAGCACCTTTTAATCCTTAAAGCAATTCATGCACAAACATCTTTAAGGAGATAAAAATGGCTTTGTTTCTTAAATGACACACATTTAAGCTTTCTCACTCTTAAATCTTTTAAAGTGGTTTATATATTAAAACTACTAATACCAGTATTGCTACTGATTCGGTCTGTGGCCTTGGACATACCACTTTCTCTGGGCATTTGTTTCTCTATCTGTGAAATGGGAATAAGATCATTGCAACTATAGTTTTTGCATAACCAGTTACTCCCTGAACAGGAATTTAAATGGAAGAAAAAAGCATAAAAATACTTTTTGTTTTTATTAAACACCAGAATATTAGTGGTCAGCAGATTAGTGCTAAATCAGTACATACAAAGAGCAGTAGAAACCATTTTCCAGCAACAGTCAAGTAAGTTCAATCATGTAAAATAAAGTATTTTCTTGCCTTACACAAAGAAATGCTGATCACTGCCAATACTGTGAAATGAAGTTGCCGAGATAAATTTTCGAAAGACACGATCACATATACATGCATTCTTGAAAGATCTCTTCCAGCTCTAAACCTGTCTTTCATTTGCTCTTTTCATGGAAGAAACCAGCTGATTTTTTTTTTTATATAGTTGTCCACCTTTCCTGTGAGATAGGATCACGACATGAAAATGTTTTCCTCAACACAAGAACTTATCACTGGTATATGTAAAGGCCAATATCATTATTGAGGAAACAGATTAACATACATGTCTGAAAGTTTTCGTGAGAGTGTTTTTCTAGAAAACTTTACTGGAATTTGGGATGTAAAATAAAGGGGCAAAGTGCTGATTTTTTAAGGGTATGCATACAATTAGAGAAAGATTGACACTTCATTCAATAACCTTTTGAGAAAGAGAGAGAAGTTATGGACGATGTAATGCTGAGAGACAGATGAAGTGACTTTAGGTAATCAAAGTAAAAATTGCTGCCTGACAGAATCCCAGCAGCAAGGCCCTTGTTTTCCAAGATACCTGATGGGTTTTTACAGCGTTATAGCATTTGAGTTTTATGTTATATGATATTCACCAAGTGACAGTGTGACCCTCTTCTCCCCTAAGACGTTATCACTTCTCTGTGGCAAAGTAATTCTTTTGCTGTCTTACTAGAGATGAACTCATGAATCAGTGATGTGGACAGGGGTGGTAGTCCAGATAGCACTCCATGAAATCTATAAATCCTTTAAAAGAGACTGTTTTTCTGCTGCCAACAGTTATTATTGTGTCACAATCAGGCAATTTCATTCTGAAACGTTGGGCGGCCTGGATTTGAGTACTAAAAGGAGAAAAGCTACCAGGAGATTATGGAATCAGCACATTATATGATCTGAAATCTAGACAGTGAAGTCCACCTATTTTTGTATGCTCTTTCTAGTCAGTAGCGATCACCACTCCATTGAACACTAGAGCACGTTTTCTTTAAACCATAACCTTTAATAATTTATAGTAGAAGTTATCATAAAGTTTTGAGAATAAAATCTGTATTTTTCCCCCCCCCCATGTCTTGCCTTAACCATGGATTCACTTGCAATTTGCTAACTTTCAATAATTAAGCCACACCATATCCATGACAGGTGATTTCAGACATGTAACTTTCAACTCTTTGCATGCTTAAAACTCATGTTGGTCAACACGTCCTCATGGACTCCCTTGTGCAAGAGCGAGTAATCAAAAATATGCAGTGAATTGTCCACAGTCACATGCTCTGAATCGGGGTATACCCAAAGAATGAATAGGTAAAAATTATTAGGTTTGAACAAATACATTCTAGCATTTGATACAGCTACTGATGACATACAGACTGGAAAGCTGATGTACAAATAAATTACTTTCTCTTACACCAAAAAGCAAGTCTAGGGACTCTTTGAATGCACAGAAAGGTTTCCTGAATCCTAGGCCACTGTCATGCCCAACAGGCTACAGTCCCTTTGGCTGCTGTTCTTCTGGATGGGTTTCAGCAGTATTTCTGTCAATTTGAATCTCTCTTCTTGAGCTAAAACTGTTCATAACTATCAAGACCATCTCACAGAAAGCTTTCTTGAACTTTTGTCAACTTTGGACCGTTTTTTATTAAAATTGAGTACATTGTGAAGTAGTGTAAAAAAACCTGTCAGTTTGTTTTCATGGCAAAATCAAGCACATCTGAAAAACACCTTGAGAATCACAATATAATCTGACTCTGTTTTTAGTGCTTTAATTAGAATGGTTGACTAGCAACAGTAAAATAAGAATACTAAAAAACTATTTGCAGCCTAATTTTGGTTATGTGTTATTCTCAATTAGCATTCAGAGAGTCACTAGTGGTTGAAAGAAACTGGAAGGAATAATTGCTTGTGTGAAGATTCAAGCCAGACACTGTATTTACTCTTCACGATAAAAAATTAAGTCACCAGAAAGCAGAGGACATACTATGGCTCCTTAGGAAAATAAAGGGCTAATACATTAATTTTGTTGTGTAGGATTAGCTGATAGGAGAATTTATAAATTATTTGGCTTAAGGAAGTTTGTAACGTTTCATAGATTCATTGAGAAAAGAGTATGTTTTAGAAACTGGGATTGGTAAGTGAACTACTCGGTGACTTTAACACAGACTCCATTAGGCCACACGTAAGTTAAAGATTTTGTTTTCAAAAAATTCGCAACAAGAATTTGTAGATTGTATTTGTTTTAGAGAGGAAGTTAACTGTAAGTTCTGTGAATGATTAATATGGTCGTTCATACACTATTTCGTATCAGATACAAAAAACAAAAGGGAAAGATCAGAAGTTGTACCTAGGGAGAGTAAACAGTGAATCACATAATTCTGCGGTACCCTGCTGATGCATTAGCTCGGAGAGCAGTCCCACCTCCTGACTCTTTTAGTGGTACTTCCTGGGATATAACATTTTGGAGTGGGGTTTGTTGGGTTTTTTTGTTTGTACCCTTTGGAAATTTTCATTTTTAAGTACCCACAAAGTAAGGCCAGTAAAACCTGATAAGATTACGGAATTTGATAACCCATTTTAATCATGGTTAACCATTCCTAAATTTAGTTAATCAATTTTATTTTGCCTATAATGTTGGGTATTTTTAATATTTAATAATAGAGAGTCTAGTGTGTAATGTCTTTATTGAATTTAGGCTTGAGAAATGGAGAGTGAGAGAGGAGATTTTTCCTGCTAAAACAGCTTTGCTTGACAGAATAAATTTGTAAATAAAATATTACACATCAGGAGCTCCCTTTCAGTCACATAAACATTTTGAATAATTAACAAAGCCATAGGATATAATGTCCTAGCATTTAACTTAATGTTTACTCATAAATTGTTATGATTACTTCCTATAGAAGTAAGAAGGGTATGATGCACCACTTCTGGTTGCCACTGATATGTTATTTGGTGTTAGCTCTTGTTCAAAATCTAAACACTGTAGAATAAGGAGAACAGAAGGTTACTGGTGTGTAAATACAGTAGAAGGTTCTGCTCATCTTCTGTAGAAACCACCAGCAGCTGTGATGTACAGTCTGCTGCTACTCCATGCAGTAAAGCTGAGCAGGCTCTGAAGTTGTCAGACTTTATTCAGTCCTTCTGAAAGCATGCCAGTGTGAGCAAGAATATTATTCCTAGCACTGATCAAGAAAGAATAAAATACAAGACCTAGCTTAGCTTCTGGTTTTAAGAGTGAAGATGGTAGGGCAGATGCTGCAATCAAGTACAGTTCCATTAAAATCACTTGCAAAATCAATTTCCTAGCTATTAAACATAGGGAAAATTGCTAATATACCATGGATGACTAATGTTTATGAAAAAATTGATTTCTAGCAGCCTAGAAAAGCCTGCTGAACACTGCAAGTGGTACCTCCTGGGAACCAAGCCAGTCTAATCAGCCATATGATTAAATTCTGATTTTAGTAAATTTAAACAAAATTCATTGGTGCTAGGATTGGGCTGGCCCTATTGGAAATTAAAATTTCCTTTGAGTAACAAAAATTCTCAGAAAAATCAGATAAGACTTTGTCTTTACGCACAGACTGTAACTGTAATTACATACCATTATTACGTAAGGGAACAAATATAGGGACTCCTGGATGTGTACAAGTACAGGTACTTGTGTGCTTACACAAATGCACGTGCACACGCATACACATACATTGGTATAAAGCTGGTTTATACCTTTATAACTGATAGAACTTCTGTGATAACAATTTAAGTATTTTGAAAGAAAAAGTATAACTTTAATGAAGACTGCTAAACCTATAATAATCATCTGTATATAGATGAAAAAAACTTCTCCCTGATGCCAGTGTTATAGAATCTGAGCCCTTTTTTAAATATGATGGTAATGCATGAGAAAATAAAATCCCAACAATAGTTGGATAATTCATGAACTGCTTTGTACCACAGGAAATCACTTACGGCCATCTCTCCCTCTCTTTCCCACACTTCAATTGTCTTATGAGGTGATACCTTGGACCTTTCAATCTAATTAAGGGTGATATGGTTGACATCTAATAAAGTAGTGCTGGGGTGGTTGTCTGTATGAGTGAGGTGAAAGATTGCATTTCTCTCCCCCTACACACATGAATCATCCCACATTGAGAATTATTCATTGCTGATATAAAATAATAAGTATCAAAAGGCCAGAAAAGATCTCTGCAATAGGTTAGTCATTTTTCTGCAGTGATTACAAACTAGGCTTTTTCCATGTTATGGGAAATGAAAAGAGAATGAGGGTTCACCACTTTTCTTAAAGGTTGGGGGAAAAAAAAGAAAAAAACTACCTCTTGTGCTGTGTAAGTTTAATATCTTTTATGCACTACCTAGTTGTTTTTGGTTTGTGTGGTGGGGTTTTGGTGGCAGGGGAAGGGCTGCAGGGCTGGCTCCTGTGAGAAGCTGCTGGAAGCTTCCCCGGCCCCAAGCCGGACCCTCTGTTGGCCCAGGCCGAGCCCCTCAGGAACGGCGGTAGCGCCTCTGGGAGAGCGGAGTTAAGGGGGGAAACCTGCGGTGAGTCGGGGGAGTGGGATGTGAGGGGAACCCCTGTGCGGGTACCGAGGTAAGTGAGGAAGGAGGGGATGCCCCCACAGCCCGCGGGGAGGCGGCAGGCTGTCCCCCCCAGCCCGTGGAGGGGAGCGGGGGAGCAGATGCCCACCTGCAGCCCAGGGAGAGAGGAGCCCACGCCGGAGCAGGGGGATGGATGCCCCCAAGATGGCCGCCGCTCCCTGGGAGACCCCGAGCTGGAGCAGGCTGGGACTGAAGGACTGCAGCCCACGGAAGGGACCCACACTGGAGCAGTTTGTGAAGAACTGCAGCCCGCAGAAAGGACCCACATTGGAGAAGTTCGTGGAGGACTGTCTCCTGTGGGAGGGACCCCACGCTGGAGCAAGGGAGGAGTGAGGAGTCCCCCCCCCGGGGAGGAAGGAGCGGCAGAGACAAGGGCTGAGGAACCGACCCCAGCCCCCGTCCCCTGTTCCCTTGGGAGAGAGAACCGGGAGTGGGGCTGAGGCGGGAAGGATGGAAGGGTGGGGGGAAAGTGTTCTCAGGTTGGGGTTTACTTCTCGCTATCCTCATTTTGATTTTGTTACCTGATCAGAAAGTAACTCCCAAAACACACAAAGTATGTTTAGAGAGGAGACCCTCTATTCTGTGCAGGGTGCAAGGTGGAAGATTTCCACAAATCAAGCACACCTACTGAGGTTTCCAGTCCATACTTAAATGCTACAGTTAAAACAGCACGCCTATCTAATAGATATGTTCCTCCTAACTATTGCATATTCATTATGTTGAGCAAGCATCCCAGAGTCTTCTGTGCCTGCACAGAGGTCTCTGGTGGTCTTCCGTGGTTGTTTGGGAAGACTACGTCTACTCCTTTTGCCTTTTTATGGTCATGTGTCATCTGCGGACACCAGGGTCTTTGTTTCTCTTGCCAACCCCTCATTTCTGAAAGCCGAAAGAGGATGCATGTCCTTAATTAGCAAGTCTGTGACTCTTTAAGCATGCTCTACTGTAAGCAGAATCTTAAACTAGATAAGTTTTACCTTGAGTACACATAATCTAAACAGTCTTTGAATTGCAAACATACCACACTTCTCATGTTTTAGGTTTTTTTTCTTTCAACTATCACTGCCAACTTATTTGTTAATCAGTCTTTTGAAGGCTTGAGGCAACAATTTGATTGGTAGCAAATTAAATCAATTTTGTTTCTTCCCTAAGTTGAGCCTGTCTTTTGCCCGTGACCATAAGTGGGGAGTGATCCCTCCCTGTCCTTGTCTCAACCCACGAGCATTTCTTTATATTTTCTTCTCATCCCACCGGGGCCAGGGTGAAGGAGTGAGTGAGTGGCTTTGTGGTGCTTTGTTACTGGCTGGGTTTAAAGCATGACACTGGTACAAATGGGGAAAAGGAACTTCTCTAGCATAAGGGATATAAAAAGCACAGAAGCATCTGTCTTAAATGAGTCATTTGTTGGAAAGTCTTTTAGAAAGGGGAGCTTTGAAAGACTGTTGCATGATTCTTTTAATACAAAAGGTTTGTTTACAAGGACTCACCCTAGAAGTGCTTCTCACTCATCACCCTTGAGTTAAATACAGGCTATATTCATTCAAGGGTCAATGTGGCCAATATTTTGCAAATACCATAATTTATGGACCTTGCTTTTAAAGGTTGTATAGCGTGACAGTGAGGATACAAACTGCCTATGCACTGTTCACTGCCAAGAGCTCATGAAAGGAGAAAGGGTGGATTTTGTCTCAAAAAATGAGTCACAAGAGCTGAGGCTGGTGAGCAAACAGTTTGCAACTGCAATTGGAAACAATCAGAACATTGAAATTCTACTATTTCCTCTGTCAGCAGTACCCTTCAGAAAGCCAGACTTAGAGCACCTTTCTCAGTCTGGCTTTCTGAGAGGAGTATCTCCCTGGGGTGAATAGCCTTTGCTAATGCAAAGAGATGCCTTTAGGGTTGACTGTGACCCTAAGGCTTTGTTCTGTTTTCATTCTAACACACCATCAAACTCCATGAAATATTTATAAATGCAGAAACTTCCAAATGATGTTCTATTTATAACAGTAATAAAATGACATCTCTCTAAGTACATTTCCTCTAAATTTTTAAGTTGTGTCATACAACCTGGTTAAGATGATAAATTAAAGAGTACTCCGCAACTCAAGGGAAACAATGAATAATGTTCAGCTGAGTAACAGTTCTGATTCCTTATAACTTCTTAAAATATTTCTTTCCCCCTTCTATTATTTTAGAGCACTTCTCTGCAAGTGGAATCATATTTGGCTCATATTTTGATTTTTACTGTTTCTCTGTGCTGGTTAAAACCTTCTCCTATTCAGCTTATTGCCTTTCTACTTTTCTTCTAGGTACGTATGATGACTCTATAACCATGATTCAATTATTTTCCGTAAGAGTACAAAGAATAATGCATGATCTCTGGGTTTTGGAACACTTCATAGCTTCCAAAAATCAGGGTAGTGAAATGGTGGAAGTCGACCAGTTTCAGCAGTAGCCATCTACCAGTGGAAACCAAAACAAACTTCTAGACCAAGTCATTAGCATTTAAACATTGCAACAGGAAGAAGCGTTGACAGCACATTTTATTTGTTGCCTGATTTATGCTAGATGTCAAAGTATATAGTGTTCCAGGTCAATCCAAAGCAGGACAGAATCTTGGTAAAGTTATATTGCTATAATTCATCCACACTGAACAGCTTCTGCAGGGCAGGACGCTTGTGACTTCTGCTTTTGAGATTAACTTCTTTCTCACAGACCCTTAGGAGCTTGTGGTGGTAGTGCTTATTGCCTTTTTCTGAGGTCCCCTGGAGGCCATCTTACACTGCTGAAGGAGACATGTACAATCTATTAATAGTAAATCTCTCCTTCTCCTTGGACTGCC
This sequence comes from Haliaeetus leucocephalus, assembly GCF_000737465.1. Classification (NCBI taxonomy): domain Eukaryota; kingdom Metazoa; phylum Chordata; class Aves; order Accipitriformes; family Accipitridae; genus Haliaeetus; species Haliaeetus leucocephalus. The sequence continues at coordinate 1,507,346 of NW_010972574.1, forward strand.
AAAATACATGCCAATTTGGAATCTGTGATACGAATTTGATTGTGTTTTTTGAACTAGTGAGCTGGAAAAACAAAATTGTTTCCAGTTACAAATCCCAAAGTTGTCCTAGGTGGGAGCAGTCACAATTTACCAACAAGGATACCAGAGGAAAAAGAGAACATGCACTGTTAAATATGATGTGCTTTTTATTTTACACAAGATGCAACCATATTAGCTTTAATCTACTTATCTGAGAGAAACTGCACAGTGACAAGTTCTCAGTGGAGCCTAGATCATTAAACTTTACAATATATTTACAAATATGATGATTCTCAAGAATATCAAGACCAAAAATGAAAAGACTCTGACATGCCTGTTATGGTTAACACTTCACCCCACGATGTAGGTAACTGCAGTTTGATTTCTTGTCCTCATCCAAGAGAAGAAGACTCCACTACCATAGGTGTAACATTTAAAATTGACTAAGGATTGTACCTGTTAGACTCTACAGGGAATCTCATTTAGACGTGGTTGATGTTCAAGCATCCATATTGCTAAGGGAGCAAAATGGGAAGCAAATATCATTCTCCATGAAGTTGTACAGAATGTGAAAAAGCTGCAGGATTTTGCCCAGCGCTACTTAACCCTTATTCCCAATGCACACGGAAACATCACTAGCTTACAAAAAGCTTCAGTGTGGAAAGAGAGATGTGAATTAAACAGAGGATTACTTTTCACTTTCTGTCGGTATATAGGGCATGCTGACAGAAATAATTATCCAGATTCATCAAGCCCTGTCAGAAAGCTGGGAAAGCTTTTTATCCCCCTTTTTTTTTTATGGAATGGCAATAGGTTTTGTTTGAGAGCATTTATAGCAAGGGTAGTATTGTGAAAAGAAAAAGAAAAGTCTGACATGCCATACAACTTTATGAACACAGTTGAGTTATCCCTAGATTGTGTCAATTTCTTCTCACACTACTATAGACTATATAGTCACTATCACATGTCTATTATGGGAATTTTATTCACAAGCAGAAGCAAGCAGTATTCAAGCTGCCAAATAGTGGTTTTAGTTTGCTTCTGCTCTGCCAGCTTTCCATGCCAGGACAAACCCTTTTGAACTCAGTGACAGGAAAGTAAATATATGGAAATTGGTCCCTAACAAAGCCACTGTCATCTCTCCTAACAAACCATAGACCGCTGTCCAAAGTTGTACAAACAAAAGCTTTCCCTTGGTTTTTCAAGAGCTGACTTTACACAGGGTTGCACACAAAACACTGTGGAAGTCCATGAGTTTCCTGCCAGCCTTCATTCTAGTTTATGTGGCTTAGTAACCACTGCACCTCACTGTAGTTTTAGCTCAGAGTCGGACATGAGCCCAGACCAAAATATTTTATATGATTTTTCATTGTTGCTGGGCTTTTACAATCTGCCTCAAAACCTGAATTTTGCAATTAGCTCTTTATTTATAATGACAGAGTCTGTGATGAACACAGCCCTGCTATTTCAGATATGCAAAATGCAGAGGTGGTATTTGCTGAGGTCACTTAATGGCTCAGAATCTGCCAACCATGGTCTTTGAAGTGTGGAAGTTCAGTAACGAAACAACCAAAATTTTCATTTGAAGTTGGCCATTCTTTCCACTGCATAAGGATATTTGAACACACGTCCTACCTCTGAAGTGTGTTATGTAGTGATAGGTCTTTGAAGATGGTCTTGGAGATAGTGTACTATTTTGTACTCATTAGTCAAAAGGTCATCGACATTGTTTCTTTGACCTGGTAGAATATATTAATCCAGTGGGACAGTGTGTTTCTAGCATCATTGAAGATTTTATTCATATATGACTTCCTCTGTGAGAGTAAGAAATACTTTTAGTAATCCTTTAGTAATCTCATGGTTAAGGCATGTCTTTTTTGAAATATTGTTCAAACCTGAAGTAGATGAAGGAATTCTTTAAAAAAAATAAATCCAAGTGTTCTAACAAAGTACCTTCTCTAACCTTTGAGTCAGCTGTTGTGAGTCTTCCTGTTTCAAGAGGTTTCTTTCAGCCAGAACTAAATTCAGCTCAATTCCAAGAAGAATTGCAGAACAACTAAAAAAGTCTTCCAGGGAATTTACTATACACATATATCTGTCCAGTGCTACTTGCAAAAGCCCGTTCACAGGTCGGTCTTAACAGTAAAAGCCTACCAGATCTGGCTTAATTTTTTCATAGCTCCCACTGAAATCCAACAGGAACTGCATGCATTTGGCACTTCTGAAATCAGTGCTTTACTCAGAAAAAGCAAGTACTACGCCCACATACTTCCTTTACCTAGTGATTGTTGCCTACGCAACATACAGAGAATAGGCTTTCAGCAGCAGCTTTTTCCAGTGAATTATCGTATTCATTTTATTAATGGAAAATTCTGCTAAAGAAACACACCCTCTCTGACCTCCCACAGAGTGTAATGTGCTAGTCCTACTCAGGGTAACGGAAACTCTTAAGCTTTGTCCTGTATGTATTAATGCTAATGAAATTCAACAAATGGCTGGTTTCAGAGAAAGCAATGAAAGCAGAGGAGAGGGTAATGGCAGTAATGAGCCTGTAATTATTTGTAGAAATAAAGGAGAGAGAGTTCTTAGACCAGAAAGAAATCCCATGTAAAGACAATACCAATACAAATGGTAAGACTACATGCAAAGTTTTTTCAAAGTTGTGTAAGGAAGAAAGGGGATTAAAAGAGGAATTAGCAAGAGCTGAAACAGCTGCTATTCATGAGTTAAGAGCATTAACGGAGTCAGTACATTATCTGTGCTACCACCAATCTTTAATGTAATGAAATAAGAGCTTTATCTCATTAAATATCAAGCAAGAGGCTCTCTATCTCTAGTGTACTCTGTGTACTGTAGTAATCCAGCTATTTCAACATGATGCGTTAAAGAAGGAATTCATAAAAAGAAAATTTTTAAATGCAAAGTTAAATACTGGCTGGGTTAGAACATAAAGCAAAATGGAAAGATAAAGAGTATAAACCAGCTAAAATACAGATGTATGCCTACCTATATTTTTCTTTAGAGAAATGTAAGGGTCCGTGTAATAAGTTGCAAGACCTTGTGGAATCAGATATTCAGTGAGGGCTTGAATCGTTATTCATCACTTCACTGTGAAACTGCCTGGCTTTCTCCTCAGAAAATTTCTCAACACACCTCTTGCTTTGTTGATTCTGTGATCCTTGATACCTACAGAGTTTGACTGAACAATATGAATAGGTAGAATAGTGCTGTACCTCCATCTAATGTCTGGTATACTGCTGTAATACTTTTAATGACACCAGCAAATGTGTCATTATGCATATCATACGTATTTGCAGTAATAGTGCATGTCTATCCACAGCTATAATTTCACCATTTAAATTCATACAGGATAGACCTGTTTGTTCACCGCTTTGCTGTTTGTAGTGACATTGCCTATTATATTGTTCATCAAAGGGAATCCAATTCAGAATGGAAAGAGTGGTAGTTGTGTGTTTTTTTCCTCAAGTCATAAAATTGTGAAAAAAAATTGAATCAGCCATGGTATTTTGTTCTAATATTTAATTTAAAATTTCACATTCAAATATATGTATTTGAATATCAAATAAACATATATTTCAAACTACAGTATTTTAAATTGTCTTGGATACTTCTTTGTAACATTAATTAGTTATAACCTAGCAACTATATAAACGTTGGAGTATTTGTTCAGGATATTTAATTACACATACAACTATTGAACTCAAAAGATCAGAAAGAATGTAAAATTGAACGTGTAAGAAAAAGAAAAATCAAAGTACTTTTCAATAATACACCATTCATGAAGAAAAAACTTTACTTCACATTTTACAAAAACAACTACTGCCACATCAAAGTACCTCCTTTTCCTTTTACCTAGACAGAAGAGCTTGAAATGTACTGTTAAAACCATTCCTAGCCAAGGTTATGAGGTTGTTTATTATTGTATTGTGTTGCAGTAAGCTATGATTTTTAATTATTTGTGGATCTATAGTAGTGTCTCTATACTACAATGTTAGATCTCAAGCTGCATCAGTTTCGATAAGAAATGGAGCTGGCAAACAATTTCCAATGCTGCAGTTTAATATTCCGTCTATATATATTCTGACCTGAGCTCTCATGAAGGTCTAGCATTTTTCTTTTTTTTTTTTTTTCTTTAATGTAATCTCTCCATTGTTGTACCATTCATATGTGTCATGTCGCTTTGACTCTCTTCTGGCTGAAAGAGCTAAAACAAGCTTCTACTAAAGTTAGGTTAATGCCAGTCCTGATCAGCCAGTGCTGTGAAATGATGCAAGGCTAACACTTCCCCATGGAAGTTGAGGTCACTGCCAAGAGCAATGAGGGGGTTTTTGTACCTAAAGCAAAACTGACACTTTTTTCCCCACTTTTTAGCATTTCCAGCTGGGAGTGAAAAGGGGTTTTCACAAATGAAATAAACCACCTGCTTTCTCCACTCATACACAAATAACCCTTTCACTCAACAGGGACACCAAATCCATTGTGTGCTTTGAAGTAATCTGTACAGTATAGCAAATGGAGAAAGCAGGTTAGTGGGACTGGTAACCACATTTCTTATCTTTCTTTTCCCATAGGAACCTGACTATCTTTCGAATTAATGGGTATTGTTGATTTAATTCCATCTATCTCTGTAAGAATATCAACAAGAGAGCATAATTTGAAGTAGGCAATGAATTTTCTAGTTTTAAGTCTTTTCATACATAGTAATACCTTCCATATCACCCTCTACCCATGGTTCTCGGAGCACATTTTAAAACTAGGTTGGGATTCCTACCTAGCAGATGGCTGATTATCCCAGATTTGCATGTAAGGCAACAGAAGCAAAAAAGAGATTATGGACCTACTGCAAAGGTATCTGTGGGCTGACAAACAGCAAATTTTCATACTGACAATCATGGATTTTCTTTGGCCTGTCTTGAACAGACCATTTCCTCCCTGATTACTGCAGTATCAGTAAGTATCTTCTCCAAAATTTTGTTCACAGTTTAGAAACCACCAGAGTTTCTCCAACGAATATCTGGCAGGATTTATACTGCCTCACACATGATATGACTTTGGAAGTTTAATCAGTTCTGAAATAATACATCTCTTCCTCATTACCAGAAAATCAGTTATTTAATTTTTACTTTTTTAATCTCCTGGATTAAAATAAATAAATAAATAAATAAATAAATAAATCTGTCTGTTCTAGAAGGCAATTTGATATCCAGACAAATTTCAGGTCAGTGATTGATGTAGCAATAAAGGAAGCCATCAACAAGCATTTCCTCTGGAGGAAGACTGAAGTACCAAGTATATTCCTCAGGCTTGGTTCTCTGTACTAGTGTCATTGAACTTGTAGTATTAAACCCTGGTGTTCACAAGAGATAACTAAGGTGATGTCTGCTTTAGCAAGTAGTCTGGCACAACAGAAAAGGTCTGCAGAGTAAAAGACTGGGGGCTGAGGACCTGACATGCGCACTCAGACCAAGGGCAGGAGGCTGGGAGTTGACTTTGGACCACCATTGCACTCATCCCTCAGGCAAAAAGCCCACTAGCAGCTGGTCCATATCTTTCTTTTTGCTTTCATCAAAAATGACCCAGCTCAGACTACTCTCCAATGCAAATCAAAGCCTGGGATCTGGTGACAACTCTGAGATTTACTTTAAAAGCATGTTTTTCACCCTAAACCAGTAATGTAGGTACAACATAGGGAAATAAACCAAGCTGTTAAAATTCCCTAAAGTAGGACCAAAACAAGGGATTGCAAACAAAGTTGTAGGGTTGCAAACGAAGTTTAAAACTACTGCACTAATAACATGATGATACCTTTTCTGAAAAGGCTACTATGGAGATACAATGGACACAATATTTTTGAAAAAAGTTTGTTTAGGCAAATGTTATGAAGAATATCACACTCCCAAAGGTTTCTCTTCAATGTGACTCTGTTTCCAGTGTCTTTCAAGACTGAAAGGAGATCTTAAATGCAAATTTCAAACTTTGACTTTTTAATACAATATTCTCTAGTCCTGCTGACCTTTGTTCCCTATTTCTACATGGTTTCCTGTTCTGACATAGCTCAACCAGCAAGAAGTCCCTTGCAGAGTGATAAGAGAACATACTTGTTCCTAAGCCAAAGGGTAATGGTTAATGATTGCCTTCACTTTGAGCCTTCTCTTTAAATTTTCATTTGGTTCAACATGCTTTTAAGTGGAATCAGGTTAGTAAGGTGGATAACCTTGGGCAGCTAGCCAAAGGGAAGAAAGATGAAGCAGATGATGGGAACACGGCTGTTCATTTACCCTTGTTAATATGCTAGTGAACTCAACCCGCTTCCTAGAAGGCTTTTTGGGGCACACATAGGGCATTTCTAATTTTCACACCATCACACTAAAAAAGGAATAAAATTTGAAGGCTCAGAATCTCATTAAGGCCACAGGTACTTCACCTTGTTCTGGAAGTATAAAGGCAATCTGGATTTCATCTACCTTCTCTTAAAGACTTTTTAGTCTGCTAGACTAATGTAAAATTGTTTTAAATTCACAAGGACTTGACCTAATGTCTTTATTCTTAAAGTATATGTAAAGATTAAAAGAGAATAACTTTTTATGAATTGTGTAGAATAAAAAAAAATAATCAACCACCATTATGTTATTCAGTGACACATAGAGATCTATCGGTGGCGATAATTCCAAAGACTTACACTTCAGGAGTTTATCTTCATTATCCAAGCACAGAGCCTGCTGTGAGGGGTACTCCATGCAGCAGCATCCCCTTAAATCGGTGCACTAGTGGGCAGGTGCAAGGTTCCAATGCATGACGGCTTGTGGGATTTGGGACACCTGTAGCAATTCATCTGGAAATACATGCATACATATACACACATACATACATGTGTGTTTAAAAATATATTTTAAAATATATCAAATACGGCCTATTTTTGCATCAGACACAATGAATGAGAGTTCTGCTGACAATATATTCAAAGGCTATTGAAACACATATCAGCTCCTCATCTGCATATGATTATTAGAGCTGATCAATCAGGAAATAGAGACATAGATTGCTCTGGGACCTTAATTGGGGCAAGGGGTACTACAACCCTTCAACTAACAATCTCATCCCAAGAAACCATTTTTTCTCAATGCTGGGCTATATATTCATGTTTTCAGGACAGATTGTCAGATTCTGTATTCAGTGAAGATGTGTGGATTTCCTTAGTTAAAGAGAATCCTTTTCTTTCATTCTTCCCCCCCACCACCACCATTTACCCAGGTCTGTAAGGCTCCTCTTAAATGCTGTTCATTATCTTGGTTTCCTAGTAGAATTAAAATATATAGGTGTGTAAGAAATGTAATTTGGATGCTGGTAGAAAAAAATAGAGAATTACCTATCACAATGGAAAATACTGAAATTTAAAATGCCCTGAAGCAAAAAAGCTCACTCTTCCTTTCCTTTGATATTTCATTTTTTCATTTTATTTATTTATTGAAGTGTTGAATTCCTATTAGTGTTTTAAAGATTTTGCAGCCAGCTGTAGGAAAACATCTGAAGTAAGCTAACACAGATGAGACTGGCTTTTTCTCCTCCATAATTATCCACTGACCTGATTTCTAAAAATAATGCCACTTCACCTTAGAACATTTGTCAGACAAATTGGTTTGTGCTAGTGCTAGAAACTGCAGTTCTAGCATATGCAGACTAGAAGGTATATTTTAACATTTAAATCTTATAACAATGGTCTAGAGTTATACAGGCTCATAGGAAAAAAATTAAAATCACCATTTCAAGACTTATATGAGAAAGTAGAAAGAAAGGCAATGTGATCGCAGCAGGTTCTGCTTCCTTAAGAGGGAAGACGTTACTCCTCTTGTGGCTGTGCAGACTGGAACCGGAGCAGGTAGCTCTGTGAAGTCAGTGATAGAAGCCAGATTGAGCCTGTTCCACCCTTGTATCCAATCTGAAGACTATTTGAACAGACTTCAGAGGCAATCAAAGGGCCCTGTGCACATGCTTAATTCATATATTTGTGAGTGATTCCACTTTACTCGATGTGTGTCTAAATTATACCTGAACCGTAGTACACTGTCCGTAAATTGTATACAAGAAATTCGATGCATGGAGAAGTCAAAATCAACTGTATACTAAATCTGTCGGGGCAAGATGTCACTGAAAGAATTTTCCTGATTGTCACTCAAAGTATCATTGAGAAGTCCTCAGAAGTGGTTGGACGCCATTTATGGAGTGAAGAGAAAATAATAAAGAGAAATCCAAAGGAGCTCTAATTAATGTAATCCTCAGATGGGTCAGTACATGGCAATTTTCTTGTAAGAGAAAGCCTGCTAAAATAAGTCAGAGTAATTACAGGACTGTAAAATTCTTAGTGGACTTTATATGGTTTTTGTAGAGGGGGATTTAGAAGAAAGTTTTCATTCATTTATTTTTGTTTGATTTTAGAAGCTGCTTGATGGTACAAGGGCATCCGTGTATAGCAGCTTTGAAACATTTCAGTTTTGCCAGAGAAGTATGCCCATTTTTCTATTGACTTTATGGTTGTTTCTCAGTAACTACCTTCTGAAAAGTTCATCAATTTTCTTTGAAAGGATGCGAACTTAAAGCCACTGCTATTGAAATTGCATACTACTGCAATACTCTGGATGAAAGCTTCCAGTGGTGGCCCTGAATGAGATACTGAGGTGATAATGGCATTTCTGTATTTCCAGAACAGGAACTGCTGTTCTGCACTAACCAGAGACTGCTGGTAGCGACCAGAAACAGCCGTCATCTCACAGCCGTGCCTGTTAATAACTGCCAGAAGAGTCTTTCAAAGTTCAGACAGAGGGAAGGTTCAAACGCAATTCCTCAAATCAACATTACCCTAACAGTTTTGTTTCTAATCCGGACCTAGAAGAACTCTACACATCGGTTTCATTTATCTCAGACTAACGCTTTTGCACATAACTTCTCAGTACAAAGGTGCCCACTTGGTGATAGTTCCAAAATAACTCCCAAAGCACGGGAAGGTGTGATGATGTACAGGACCCAGGTTAGTCTCTTCTGAAGGAGTCTGCCACAACACTGCAAAGCAACTTCCACAGTAAATACTGAAGGACCTGCGAACTACAGTCAACTGTATTGTACCCCAACCTGCATATACAAAATTGCCTCTGTTCTACCGGATCACTTTTTTCTGAATTACTTTTTACCAGCGCAAAATGTCTTCAGTTTAACAAAGGATTTCATACATCAAGTGAAAGATGTATCATTACACTTATAAAAATGTTTATACATTTACCCTTCAATAGGTATACAGTACAAATTGTAATATTTCATCTGTTTAAAAAACTAACTTTTCATTGTTCCAAAGTCAAATGCAACTGAATGCTGTCTTGCAGAGAAAAATAAAACATCTAAAAAAACACCTCCTACCGCCCAGCTATAGATCTATTCCATCATATCCTTGGCAACTGCCTCTTAAAGGAACAACCTTGTGGAAGGAAAATATGGCATCCCTGTAGCAAGGTTGGGTGTTAAACAGATTATTATTTTGTATTAAGTTGGTTCATTTTGAGAGGCTGTAGAGACTGATTGTCAGTCAGAGAACATTTTCCTAAATAGGTTAAAATGACACCTAATTGAAGAATAGAGTTATGGGAAAAAAAAAATCCAGAGTGTTCCTTCCTCCTTCCAGTGCTAATATCTATAATTTCAGTAGTGAATGTTTACATAGCACTTTGAACAAGTAAAGTGCTTTTCATGAAACATTGTTGTTTACTTCACATATACAGCATAACAGCAGAGTTTTCAAATGGGATATATTTAAAGACTGAATAAGTTAAAATGTTAAAGGAACAAGAGTAGAAGACAGTAAGTTTCTCAATTGAAAAAAGGGACAATTTTTCATTCAAAATTTTCATAAGAAAAGAAAAATCAGCTATTAGATCTACAGTAACTCTAAAGAAGGGATTTACTTTTTTTTTTAGAAATGAGCAATGCAGGTTTGAAAAAAGAAGAATATACGGCCCTCTTTCTTCTGCATAAAAACTTTGTAAATAATATATTGCCTTTCCTTCTTTTTCTTTCTTCAGAAAGAATCTGCCTTTCTGCTTTTATTGGTTACAGTGCTGAAATAAACTCAATGAAGTTATGCATGTCAGATTTTTCGGTCTCAGCTAGACGTTACATGTTCTGTAGCCTGTAAGAAACAGCACTTGCCACCTGATGCAGGGGAATTTCAATAGGTAGTATGTTACTATCAGAGTGATGGTACAGGTAAATATTTACATTTCATTAACCACAATGGAGTTTTATCATGAGATGGGATCCATTTCTAATAACCAGCCTAGCCAAACATTTAAGCTACTTTTCTTTTGAGCAGTTTAATATAGCATAGATGGAAACGTGAACTTAAGCATTACTTCAAACTCGTTTTTCTCAAAAAAAAACCAAACCAACAAACAAGAAATTGGGGAGGTGGGGGTGTTGCTAAAATTTCAAAGCCTTTTTCCTGAGGTTTTTGAGATTTTTTTAAATTTCTTTTGTGGTGTTAAGAAAGTAAAGTGATGATAACAGATAAAGAATTTTGTTTGTTTGCTGAACTAATAATGTGATTGCATTTTTCTTTGTCTCTGTACTTCTGAGCATCTTATAATCAATCTTCAATCTCAAAACAGAAGCTCTCTTATGAAAATAAATGGGAAAAAATTGGCACTCTTCAAAAGCATAGAAATGTTATTAACTACTGTATCATCTTGAGCAAATTCTTATGAGGATACTTACTTTATGCTTTATACTAAGTTCTTGAAGCTCCATCTGGGTGTAATAATCTCCTTCACTTCCTCTCCAAATGTGCTCACTGGTGCAAGTCATAGGAGGTATTAAACATCTGCCATCTTCCACCCAGTTCCAATATACTTTAGTGTTTCAGGAGTACAGATATAACTGAACTATGGCTGGTTTTTTTTCACAAGTGCAACAGAAGTGACAGGTCACAAGGAAGCTTTCCAGTGATAGCTCTTCCCTTCTGGATCTGTTTGTTCATGCTTCTTTAGCTGGGTGCAAAGAGACTCTGAAACCAGAATATACAGCACGTAGAAGTACGAAGCAATTATTTACTGGCTAACATACTAAAGATGGCTAGGATTTAGCAATCTGTTAGGCTAAACCTTAGTATACTCACCTCCTTTGACACAGCACCTGAAGAGTCTTTACGGACCAGGGAACCCCAGCCAAGTGGGAGAGGACTGGCTTCTGCATCTCCTATGAATTAGCTCCTTCATGTTGCTGAGATGTAATTTTCCACCAGCTCATCAGCACAGGTGATGTTGATGACTTTGTGTGATCACCCAATAACCCAACCCCAGCCAGGCTCCCAGGTTTTGTCCTACAGATATTTATACCTTCCCATGGGGGAATCTTTCCTTTAACTCCCTGATCAGCTAATGATTTCATCTCAACAGTCTAATTTATCTGATTTCTTACCCCTCTGCGAAATTCCTCATGGCTTTTCTTCAGCAGTTTGAGTCAAGGTTATGGATCTGTGCACTGCCAGAGCTGAGCCCTTGGTTCACAGGCAGCAGGAAGGGGGCAGTACGAAGGATATGGCATGTATTTAGAGAGAGAGGTTTACCTCAGGAATAACGTGGCTTTTTTTTCCTCCCTGTACATGAAAGCTAAGTGAAGGTCTTAGTCTCTTGGTGGTGATGTAAGTAAATAGAGAAAAAAATGTAGACCTTGCTAAGTGTTCCTAGGTAGGAGACTATGGTTGAAGGGCTTTAGGAAAAGAAAAATATATCGTGCATGGTGTAAGAGAAAGTATGTTACCTGTTATTCCCCCCTAGGAGATGTAGTCCCTGTGGTCTCTTCATTCTGCAGAAGCTCTCAGGTGATCCTTTTCTCAGTGTATTTTTCTGTTCATTCCTCTCAGCAAAATGCCATGGAGTCATTAGTACCCCTCAAGAGACATCTGAGTCCGCAACTGAGAAAAGTGTTTTGGACACAAGAAGTATGAAGAGATCCCAGATTTTGTCTAAGTGAACTCTTGCTTGTAGGTTACTGCAAGGAAGTTCTGCATTCATAACTTCTAATGTATGATATCTGGAGGTGTAGCTAATCTGATATTTTGGGTTTGTGTGGTGGGGTTTTGGTAGTGGGGTAGGGGCTGCAGGGCCGGCTCC
>NW_010972574.1:1520215-1555713 GCF_000737465.1 Haliaeetus leucocephalus
CCATAAGTGGGGAGTGATCCATCCCAGTCCTTGTTTGGACCCATGAGCTTTTCTTTATATTTTCTCCTCCTCATCCCACAGGGGAGAGGAGTGAGTGAGTGGCTGTGTGGTGCTTTGTTGCTGGCTGGGCTGAAACCACAACATCTGAGCAATGGCGAAATTTCCAACAGCGTTCAATACCTAAGCTAACACCTGATTTAAAACTGCAGTCCCTTCTACCATTTCCATATTCCTACTACTCTCTTACCCTGCTCCCAGGGTATACGTTTACTGTCTAATGAGGTTGAACTATGAAAAGTTTGTCACATCATTTGTAGACACTTTGGATGAAGTTCTTGTAAAAAACATAAAGCCATATAAAGTTTAGCAAGTATTTAAGCCTTCAGTTTAAAGCTTAAGTTTTATCAGGCCTTTCATCATGAGCAAACTGAGATCTTTTCAAATGAATTTAAGACTTTGCTAGAAGCAACAGCGGCTCAGAGTGCATAGACTTAGTACGTATCTGGTGATAGATTACACTTATAGAAAAATCTTTAGTCCATTCCATTTTCCTTTCCCTGCTATATTTTTTCCTAACTTTTCCTCTGTCTGCCTTTCTTGCATAATAGACATGTTGCAGTAGTTGGAAAACACTGCAGGACTACTTGTGTGTTTTACTTCAAGTCCCCTTTACAACATTTTTGCTGCAGAAATTGATCCTAAAGTGAACATAAATATTTGCCTGAAAATAACTTAATAACAAGTTAATAGGTTTTTTTTCAGTTCCTAACCAGATCAAATATTAGCTCTAGTTAATCTTCAGGGAACTTTTTAAAACAGCAAAGTAGTTGTTATTGTTTATCCAATTTCCACTTATATTTGCTTATTTTACTTTTAACTTTTTGTTGTCTGATTTTTGCACCTTTTCTTTTTAGACTGTTCTAGTCTTTTAGAAATCACTACTATAAAAATATTCATAGAGAAATTAAAATAAATTATTTTTACCTTTGTTCTATAGTACTGCATATAGGATCATTCAATGCAAATTTTCATTCTAACATGGCATATCCTTTCTTAGAGACAAACATAGCAATTAAGCAATTTTCTCAGTATTCAGAGCTTTATTAACACTATGCATTTTTACTTTTATTAAATATTTTAAAAATGAAGATGAAAACAAATCATCAAAGAATAAGTTGTCTTGAAAAGCAGCACTGAGCAGTTAGAGGAACTAACTCATTGTCCAATCAGCCCCAGGAGCAAGCACAATGAAGTGACCCTTCCCCTTGCCTGGGCTGATACTTCAGGACCAGTCTAGCTGTTAATAGCACATGTATCCCAGAAGTTTACTTGAAGCACTCAAAAAAGTGTACAGAAATAGCCAAAGGACATCACAGAGAGATTTAAACACTCAACACCAATTCAGACATTTTTTTTTTTGCGGATCTAGAGGGAACTGCAGATGTACAATCTTTTCATTAGTAAATGCCTTCCTCACTTGAATTAAAAGAAGTCCTGACAGTGGTCACAATTTAATTATTACATTGTTCATTTGGAAGATATATTTGCAGAATTCTAGTTAAAACATCATTTGATCTTTGCCAAGCTCCGTGCTTGTTTTCTCACTAGTCCCATTACATGACACTGGTATTCCTATGCAATAGCAGCAGCTTCACTTGCTACCTCCAGATGTGGCGTGTTAAGCTTCAAATCACATTTTAAAAGTGTGACAAACTCAGAAGCAGGGCTCACCTGAAAGAAAAGGGCTCAGCCTCCCGGTGAGCTGAAAAGGCAGATCGGTGGTGTTATGAGTAGGAAGCAAGAGGAAGGCATGCAGCAAGACTGAGACAGCACACTACGTCTGCGCGCTGCGATCTCCACTGGAGAGCAAGTCCTGCGTATGATATGTGGAGGTTTAACTTTGTCTACGTGCTGTTGCAGTGGCATTGCATACGCTTAATTTTACTTCAGTCTTGGAATGTAATAGAATTGCTCTTGCTGTGCTCTGTTGAAGAGGGTAACACAAACAGACAAGCCTGGAGGGAGTATCTATTTCAAGTGACCCAAAGTGTGTGACGGATGCTGAGCACAGTAAGTTATTCTCTCAAGAGTTACTTGGGCAGCCGCAGCTCTTCACCTGCCAGCTTCTGCCTAACACTCTGACATGGGCTTGTTTTGGGCTACTGACAAAGAAGAAACCTACATACAGGATGCCTGAAATTGTATTTCGGGCTTCTTGAAACAGGAAAGTGATCCTTCTTCAGAGTCAGTTGACGAACTTCCACCTAAATAAGAAGAAATAAAACAGATTTCTAAAACTTCATATTTTAAATGCATTGTTACAAAGGATTTGACATCCCATATGATTTTCCTTAATTCATGTTCTGTTCCGTTTTCTCCAATAATTTAATTATGCTACTTACTTGGTTTGTAATCTTGAGTGTTATTTTAAGAAAAAAGCCAATCATCACTCTCCTAACTGTCTTCTCGTGCCTCTGTGCCAGCTCTTACAAATTTGTTTCTTAGTTTTGTGACATATGACATCCAAAAAAAATTCTGATCCTGGCTTATTCTTACACGTTTTCCCAGGTGATTCCCACGTCACTTTGTTAAAGCTTTACTGCTACAGAGGTTTTAGTTTTCCGTCACCTCTTTACCCTTTTGGTTTGCAGTTTAACACTTGTTTTACCTCTGTCACTAATTCAAAACATTCTGTTTTTTTCCTTTGGTTCATTCCTACCCAGTAGTCACTTTTTTCATGAAGTTTAATTCATAAATCACTCTCTGTTGTGGTATGCATTACCTTTCTTACACTGTTAATATGAAAGATCACAATAGATGGTTTAAGGTCAGTAAAGCTAATGTTGGTTAGCATTTTTTAATTATTCATGGAAGAAATATTTTTTCCATCTGCAATCTCCCAGGCTTTGAAAGCTGTGGGATTTTCTCTTCAATGCTTGTGTTTCTATAGATAGTGTCATATGCTGTAATATCATCCTGTTTCTACGTTTTTTTTCTACCACTGACAAATATTTTGTCTTGTCATTTCTTACATTCAGCTGTACCTCCTTTCTTCAGTGTTCAGTTCTGGGAGAGCTTTATTTAGTCATTTGGTACTTCCAGATAATTTCATCTTCAAGAATATTAAATAGCAGCTCAGACATAGTTTCAATTTTACCTTTAATGCCTTTTATATAAGACATTTCAGTGTGTCACTACCACAATATTTGAGCTGTAACTGAGGGAAAGGAAGGTTCTAGGCTTCAAGGGCCCTTGGCTTTGGCTGTGCAGTTTTCTCTGCAAGCCTGAATTCACACATTGCTTAGTTCTTTCTCTGCAGCAGTGTGTCTGTGAAGCTTCCCTATGGGAAGAATGTTACGTGTAATTTCCACCTCTTTGCAGAGCTGGAAGCTTTTAGGTGTCTGACTGATTTGTCCTATATTTTTCTTTATGAGAAGAAAGGACTTGCTACAGAAATCCTTGGGTTTTTGGTGGCAAAGTTAACACTAGTCTATAGGCAAAACTGTATGTTATACACAGCAGAACAAGAATTTTTTTAAGTAATTTCCCCTTTTAAGATGAAAAGCATGAACCTTGAAACCGTGGTGTGAATATACTAGTTTATCAGCTATAGAATTGATGGGTAAGATATAGGTGTGTGTTACTGTAAAAGTATGTGTATTTCTGTACAAAGATGGAGAAACAACGAGTCCTACTACATAAAAATGTATGATATCCTCAAGTTTCCCTGCGTCTACAAATCTTTCCTAATGGTTTAAGTGAAGGTCTGAGACCTGCATGTGAGTGGGTCTCACAGTACATATGAACCACACATTTTCTGTGTCACGCCAAGGAGAAGGCAGGCACAGAGCTAGACAAGAAATTCTGAGTCATCATTACAGTCCTTGGAAACTGCAGGCAACAGTGGAACTGCTGATGACAAATAGCAGTAGTTCCTTCTTATAACTAATTACATTTTTTCCACAGTCATTCTTGTTCAAAGGCTTTTTTTCAGAACACCAACTCCTTAATGGTTAGAAACCTTCCTCTAATATCTACCTTAAATGTATTCATATTCTATTTATACTCATTTATTCTTTTGCCAAAATCATCCTTAAACTTTAATAGCTCTTTGCTTTCCCTGCTGTTTATTCACTTGATGAACTGATAGAGAACAATAAACACTCCTCTCCTCTTTCTGGACTAAACAGGCCAAATGTTTTTGCATCTTAAATCAGACAAGAACAATTACCTGTTGTCGTGGTTTAACCCCAGCCAGCAACTAAGCACCACGCAGCCGCTCACTCACTCCCCACCCCCGCAGTTGATGGGGGAGAAAGTCAGGGAAAAGAAGTAAAACTTGTGGGTTGAGATAAGAACGGTTTAATAGAACAGAAAAGAAGAAACTAATAATGATGATAATAATAACACTAATAAAGTGACAGCAGTAATGATAAAAGGTTTGGAATATACAAATGATGCACAGTGGGATTGCTCACCGCCCGCTAATTGACACCCAGTTAGTCCCCAAGCAGCGATGCCCCTGTCCCTACTCCCCCCAGTCTATATACTGGGCATGACATCACCTGGTATGGAATACCCCTCTGGCCAGTTTGGGTCAGCTGCCCTGGCTGTGTCCTGTGCCAACTTCTTGTGCCCCTCCAGCTTTCTCGCTGGCTGGGCATGAGAAGCTGAGAAATCCTTGACTTTAGTCTAAACACTACTGAGCAACAACTGAAAACATCAGTGTTATCAACATTCTTCACATACTGAACTCAAAACATAGCGCTGTACCAGCTACTAGGAAGACAATTAACTCTATCCCTGCTGAAACCAGGACACCTGTTTATAGTGTTTTTTGCAGGTGTTCTCTTCCAAATTGATCTTTCTTGAATGACATATCAGGTTGAATATCAACAAATAGGAATTCCAGAGACTCTCACTTGCAGCACACATGGGTATTTGTTTAAATTAAAGATGAAAGCTGCCATCTTCAGTGGTAATGTTGCAGGATTAAAATAAACCAATCCTCAAATGTTTTGAGACATGGGGATCAGAGTCTTAAAAGGTAGGAGAGAAGTTAGATGGTGGTTTCTGCTCATTCACTTAAATCTCAATCATATCCATTTACTTATTTTTTGTTGCAGTAGAGACGGACACGACAAGTAATAGATCATGCAAAATGGCTACTTTATTGTTCTAACACACCTTTTTATACCCTTCTTTAGAGTATGTGTTAGTATATGATTGGTTTGGTTAGTAACTAACAATTCATGATTGGTGAGTTCGTTAGGATGGTTCTTCTTATCACTATCTTGTTTTTGTACTGGTCTTCTCGGATCTTTCCAGACTCTTCAAGGGTATACTACAAGCTGCTCAAGGTCGCGCTGTTCTCGAACTGTCAGGAATTCTATAGACTCGTTGCATCCCCCGACAATTTTTAATAATAGACATTTGGAAAAGCTTTTGAGGTATAACTGAGTCTCTTTTTTACATGGTTTTGCACTATAATCATGCAGCTTTTTTCTACCTTTAATTTTCTAACTCAACAAAAGATAGCACCATATTTGTTAAAAAAGCAGGCTTCTAAAATGCATATATTACATTGTGCCTGAAATACAATTTTAAAGCAACCAACTCATCTTTTGTAGCTGGAAAATAGAGACTCCAACAATTGCTATACAGGAAGAAAATAAAGACTTTTAACAATTGTTATACAGGCCTTTCTGAGTCTCCCCTGCCTGTTGATGCTGAAGGCACTTCAGTGTTCTAAAACCCCTGATTACAATATTCATCCATTACTTTTTTAGTTCAGGTTTTACATAAATGTCAGTATCTCCTTTCACGACAACATTATCTCAGCAGCGGGGATCAACATACAGAGATCTGAATGCAAACTTTATACACTATATTGGTGTGAAATCAGACAGGTAATTATCATATTCAGGAATAAGATAGAGAATTCAAAGTCCCAACAGCCTTGTTTTTGACAAGGCTGCACAGTTATAGTCAGCGTCAGTGTTTTGACAATTTCTGCACAGTTACATATAACACAGTGGAGAATCTACCTTACAAAGCCAAAACACTGCTCCAGTGCAGCAGCAGAAGGGACAATTTGATAATCTTTGCAACATACAGAAAGATTTGAAGCTCCTAAGTCAGTTTTCATAAAAACCTCTTACTATAATCTATTTGAGCAATAACATTATGCTATGATCTTCTATTTCCAGTTGTAGACATAGAAGTCACTCGGTTTGTAAATATAAAAACCCACTGAAAAAAAGAGTTCTGAGCACAAGAAATGCCAAATCTTTTATTTTCCAGAGCTTGAGACACAGACGCACAAAAGACCACATAACTATTCAGGACTGACAAATCTGAAGGAGACAATGCAAATGGGAAAAAAAAAGCTCTTTATAATTTTTTTCTTTTGAGCTTTCATTTTCATTTTTTTCTATTATTCTATTATCAAGTAATGAATGTGCATTGCAGAAATGGAATCTATTTTTCAGCAATGCATTTGTATAGTTACATCGCTGATACTTCCTATTCAGCTTTGAAAGTGGAGGTTTTCTGAAGACGTTTCTCTTGAATAGAAAATTTTCTAGTTCGAGAGGGTGGGAAATCAAGTTGTTTCATCTTTTTCACCAAAAAAAAGTTAATTAATGCAATTTTTTTAATCAGAACCAGACAATTTTCACAATATATTCCACCCTTCTCAGTGGCATCACTAGTTTTTATCTATTTCTTTCTCAAAAAAAGATACACAGTCATGTTGAAAACTCTTGTTACAAATTTTATTCCTAGCCCTGTTTGGCTGTTACCAAAATTTGAACATATGGGCTGTCATCAATAGACTCCATCCTCCAGAAATAAATATGTACATCTGTATACTTACTAAGTTTGCCTTCTCTTTTTAAGAGGCAGGAGCCAGATGAATCGTGAAGGCTCTGGGGAACTTCTCATAGAACTAAAGACAGAGATATGCCCTTAAAGCACTTAGAAGAAGTATTAATTACTTCACGGCTTTTTAGAAGCTGAGTGTGTCAAATACACCCACCAGAGATCTCACCATGACAAAATCAATACAGTTGTCCCTTTATTTTCATTTTACATGTGGAATGACTAAGATCTTCAGGCAGATAAATACTAAAATAGTACAGTTCATATGCCATAACTGAAACTGTTGACCCTTAAAAGATGGA
Source organism: Haliaeetus leucocephalus (assembly GCF_000737465.1). Lineage (NCBI taxonomy): Eukaryota > Metazoa > Chordata > Aves > Accipitriformes > Accipitridae > Haliaeetus > Haliaeetus leucocephalus. The sequence continues at coordinate 1,527,400 of NW_010972574.1, forward strand.
GGAAAACCAGGGAATTTACAAAGTCTTGCTGCTACTTACCAAAGCTGTGAAACCAAGAGAAAACATGGTGAATCATGATGAACTGTCTCTTCAATACAGACATTGTTATACTGTAGATAGTGTATATTCTCTGTGGCGCACATGTGTGTATGTAAGTGTGTAATTATATTTTCAGTAAATTAAATCAAGAAAAAAAGTTAGTAACAAAAATTCAAATAAGTTTTAAACATTGAGATCAACCTAGAGGAAAAAAGAAAAGCAGTGTGTGAAAGATCCCTGTGGTAATATCATCAGGAAAATATACATCACATTAGCATCAGCAACGAAATGAAACACTACTAAAATAATAAAGAAATTCAACATGTTGAGACAGACAGCAGAAGTAGCTTAAACTATATAGAAGATAAACTGAAGCAAAATAATATCCAAAAATCTAAGCTAACTGAGCTACCCCATATGGAGGGCTGGCCCAAATCCAACTTCAATTTCCACCTTTCTAAGAGAAGACAAGCTAAGAGGGTGTTATCAGACAGAGGAGATCTTTTTAGCCTTCCCTTAGTGCTCCTTCCCTTTTTCTTCTACTCCCTGGAGACAGGATCAGCAACCAGGTGAGCTGCCCGAGTACCGTTCACTGCTCTCACATCAACTCCTCATCTCTTCCTGGGGAAGGACAGCAAGCAAGGTGGAGTGTCACACAGGACTGAATCTCATTTATGCACTGCCAGTGGGCCCACATGGAACTGTACGCAGAAATTAGATGCAAGAAAAGCTCCAAGAAATGCTGTATTATAGCAGAGAGTACAAAAACCCCGTGGAAGGAAAATGAGAACTTGCAGAGCTAGAAGTAGCAAAAATACATTCATGTAGAAAGTTTGAGGACCAGCTTGTTACAAGAACAGTTTTGACATTTTGTGATACTGGTGAATGTAATTTCTTTATTTGAATTCAAACCAATTTATGTATCTGTTTTTTCAACTTCAGATGTAACCAGGTATATTCCTAAGGTAATTACTAGGGAATTTGGTAAAAGTTCACATCGAATTTTTGAGCTTTGTGTGACATCCTAAAAGAAAATGCTTTTGAGGTTGTAATAGCCTCTTATAGTACTATATAGATAACACATTTATATCTACAACTTAAAGATAAAAGCCATACAAATGATATAATTTTGTTCAAATCAGTGTACAGAAAAGATCACTAAGTATGTACATGTTCTCTCACTGAAGTCCAACATTTGGGGCCAGGCTAAATGTAAACATTTTTTAAGCTAGCAATAAGGTCTGGTTGTTATTAATATTTGTTTCTGTGAAAATTCTTAGATGATAATTACTTCTTTTACTATCTTCCACATAAGTATGATAGGTTTTTATGATTCATCTCTGCATCATGTACAGACAATGGTAGAGGAAAGGCATGTTTAAAGGAATAATTTATATGGAATTGTAAGAGAATTTTTATGAATAGTCCCATTACCAAATGCATCTTTACTGTCAGCAGCACCTAAGATTATCACATCAATTTAATCCTAAAGCAAGTAATCCAGAGAAAGATAGAAATGGATTTGACAGTGAATAACAAAACCTTGCACGCAAAACCAAGAAACTTTGAAATTGTTTAGCAGTCCATAGAATATCATGCCCAACAAATCCATAAATTTTCATGATCTGGGAATTTTAACCAACAGATTCACCTCCACTTCACCCAGGGGGATTCATTGTATTTTCATTATAGCTTAGAATCAGGATTTATTACAGAAAGTACAATGCAGAGATGAAGAGGTGCAAACCTGTGGAGTGGCAGCAAGCTGGCTGTCAGAAACCTGACCCACAAAAAGAACTGAGAGCTTCTCTCAGGAGAACATCATTATTTGGAGAAAGGCCTATACAGAGCTCAGAAATGAAATTGTTGTCGTGACCCAGATGGAAACTGGTAGCCTAGATCTCTGAGGAGGCAGTAACAGGCTGCTCAAATGTTTTAGTGCTTACCTCAGCATACCAGCTCCTGTACCAGCTTACATTTCTGGAACCTAAACAACACACCATTCTGGCCCCGAAACAGTAATGAGTAAAAAGAAAGAAAATCTGCACCAGCTGTCCAGTTGCTGCCATACACAGCTCACAGGGACAATGTGCAAATCTAATGTGGCTTGTGGGGAGGGAAGGTGCAATTTGGCTCTTAGATTTGAATGGTTATGCTCTCTTCAACCAGATACCAAAAGCTTTCGAGTGTAATGGGTGTTTTCTCCATGTTTGCCCAATCTGTTACTGGAAGGAAACTCCAGTTCTGTGACAAAAGGGACATATGGCCATTTGCACAACCAGGAAGGTGGAATATTTTTCTCAGACAGAAAGGATATGAAATCAAAACGGGCAGTTTAACAGGGACTTAACAAGGAAAATACTTGAGAGCTTACATATTATCGCAGCTAATGATATCTTATGGTTTTTGTTATGGCAAGATGGCCTTTGGGGAGCAAATGATGAATGTTTGAATTACAAACCCCAAACTAAGACGAGTATAAATATACCAGTCCATGTTCCTTCATCGCTAGATGATATGCCTTCTTAATTAACCTGGCATTATTTATGAGACCACTGAGGAACTTAATAATTTGAGTTGGTTCAGACTAAAGTATAACTATTCCCTAAAGTCTGCCTCTGCCTCATCCTACCAACTTTTTGTCTTACTTTATGGAAACGAACCCTACGGGAACTTGTGCATGCAAAAGCACATAAAAAACTGTTAAATGTTATATGAAATGGAAATTTAGATAGACTTTCTAGGGAGGTTAAAATTTTGGTCAAATATACATGGGACAGTTTCAAAGTATATGGATTGATAAAACAAAAAGCTTCCGTGTTATACTAGCTGCTGTAAGAATGAAAGAAAACAAGAGAACATGGCAGTTTACTGTTAGAAAGACTGCACATGATATTACTGAAATTAATTATCCATGAACAGTATGAAGAAACAATCTTCCGATCTGTACTTAAAATTTCTTATATTTAGACAACAGATAAGGCAGTGTGGTAAAGGCCCCAATATACTTTTTCTTTACTTTTCCCACTTACAATATGGGTTTCTTCACATTTTTTTGAAAATGAAATGGCTCTGCTGTACTGTACACACACAAAAACATTCAACCTATTAATCCTCCTATCTAGTTTATCATAGTCTAAACCATTGCTGAATGCTATAATTTGACAGTCTTTCAAGACATTTATATCACAATACAAAAGCTGTATTTTTTTGTGAGCAAAAGGGGAACTAGTTCCCACCCCTGGGGGCTGTATCACTTGGATGTGCAGATTATTCCTGGATGAACATATCCCAGACCTTACACTGAGTGGGCCAAAAACTTATTTGTAGAAACACCAAGGGAGTAACATCAGTAGAAACATGAAATAGGGACTTATTAATGTTAACAACCAGTCAAGAATAAACTTAGAGATTTTTAATTCCCAGAAGAAAGTCCATCTTGATCCAGTAGTCAACTATTTTGACAAGTGTTCAATAGAAATCGACATACTGAAAAAACCCTGAAGGTCATCAACAGCAACCTTTATCTCTATTGGGAGGTGTTAAATGTTCCTTCAGGTTTTAACTGCACAGATGCCTTGTCTGTGGACACATTTTCCTACATCATCAATCAAATAGAGTCCAGTGTCAAAAGTCATTTCATAACTAAACATATCCAGAGAATGGAAAGAATATTATCACACGTGCCTGAATATAGAAATGGTGACATGGGTTTTGGTGACAATTTTACAAAAATTATAAAAATCTCCAAATGAAATTGAGGAGGAAGGAGGGGTGCTTGCTATTTTCAGCAATGTATCCATTTAGTGGAGCAGACTCAATTATTACTGGTGAATTGTTGACTTCTGTTTATCAAAAGGGTAAGATCAAGAAACCTTTTCTGCAGGTACTCTTACAAAACTGAATTATATTTCTCAAGCTTAATTATATACATTCTTCAAAATGTGGGGGGTTTTGAGTGAAAAAGAATTGTACTGTACTGCAGGGATAGGTCTATGATATTTTGAAAAGGTCTGAAACAACTGCACTCAACCACTGTGATAAAACATACTGTAATATGATTGCAGAGCATTCCTGTGTGCAATTGCTGGAGCAGGTCGCTCTCTCACTGGTTAACTGTGACCGTCGTGTCAAAACCATTGTGCATGATCTTATTTCTGAGATGATAATGAGTCAGATATTAACTTGGATTTCTAGTTTTAATCAACAAAGAACAATCTGAACGCACTTGATGAGATGAGCGGTTGAAACAAGCAGCACATTTCTAATAATGCGTAAATCACCCGTAGCAGCAGCTGCCATCTCTCTCTTGGGCCGGACATCTGAGCGGCATGGGTGTTTCCAGCACCAGCTCTCTAACTTCTTATGTACCTTATAAAGGGTATTGTAATAGTTAACAGTGAGGGTTTCTGTTGATATTTGCCAAGAAAAACAATGTTGTTAGCAAATCCCAGTTTAATCATTCCCAGCTGTGGTGCCAGGTAAGGTTTATCCTTGCCTATCTGGCAGTTCAGTAGGTTACATGGCCCTGGCCACCACAGGGCCTTGTCTTGGCCCAGGTCCACATCTACCGTGACTTCATTGTCTCTAGTAAACCTGCAGTGTGATCGCGGTTGATGGCATCTTCCCTATACAATCAAAAGAAAATGGTTACCATGAACGCAAACATCCCACCAATGTTATTTTTCCATTATTACGCAGAAAAATGTCACTGTCAAAAAGGACTGAGGAAATCCAGTTTTTGCTCACAGAAATTAAGATATCCACTAAATTGCCTGTATTTGCCAGTCTGTTTTTTCTCTTCACGGTGTCTCCCAAGACTATCATTAAGGAGCAAACTATAAATTATGTAGCAAAAGTAGTGATATAATTTCTACTGAAGATAAGACTTCTGTCAAATGAGACATGCATACTCATAATTGTCACATCCATCAATCATTTTGCTACGTGCCACATCCCACATCTGTTTGAAAAAATGGTCTTTGTTTACACTTTAAGAGGATTGAGGTGTTTCATTTCCTAGCATTTTAAATTCTTAGGCCCTGATTTTACATGTAATACATGGTCTTATTTGGGAAAGCACTTTGTTAATTATTATTTCCTGATTTGGAGCCATGAGACTTGTAACACTTCAAATAGTTTCACTGACTTAGAACTTTTCAATGTACTTGGCTCACTACCATGTGTTTTTTAGGTTTGAGTTTCTAAGTATTTTCTTCACTTATCATTTGCTGCAATGAAAATGTAGATATATTCCATAAAATTACAGAAAGGAAACTTAATAAAAACAAATTCAATATATAACACTTCTCCTAAATGCTTTGCTATGGCTTTTATTTTAGATTTTTCAAGACAGCCACTATAGACCAGAAATATGGGTCAGTGTATCCAAAACATCCCATATGTTTCTACACTTCCAGCCACTTATCTCTCAGATTTATTACCAGGTATCTTAGGTGCAAATATTCAGTTAATACCTAGAAAATTACATAAACTAAAGTTTATTTTGGGACTGAAGAGTTTTGTGTTTACTCCTCTCCTCTGGAACAAAATTCCCTGGATGACCTTCAGTTCTCCTTTGTAAAATGACTGTTACTGTATTTCTTCATCTCAAGTAGTTTTTGACGATCAGTTTGTTAAAGATTTAAGCTCCTTAACTAAAAGAAGGTGACATGTAATAACGATATTATTATTAAATCAATGTGTAACAACCAATCAACACCAAGGCTTCTTTGTTTTAGGCAGGATGATACTCAATATCTGACAGTCACTGACCCCAAAAGGTACAATAATATTTGTATTTCAGTTGCAATTTAAAAGTTCACAGAAGTGCAACACCTTAAAAATTCTCATCAGAAAATCTTGCTGTGCACCTGAGAAAGAATAACAGTTTGGCTTTTGCTAAAGAAACTAACAATGAACCTTATTTTTCTGAATCAAGATTTTCTATTTTCTTTAGAAATGTTGTGTTAGAAACCACAAATTTGAGCACCATAACTCTGAAGAAGATAATTTTATTTAAAATAACATAAGATTTTTGAAGATTCATTTTATTCTGAATAAAAAAAAATTTTGAACAGTTTCATGTATAATCTAAGGAATTTAGTAATTTATGTTTATAGGAAATTTCTTTTTTATTTTAATATTTTAAGATGTTGCTCAAATTTATCACGTAGTATCTATAATTAAAAAAAAACCTGAAAGAAAATCTTTTCAGTGGGAAAACAATAAGCTTTTAATTCTGTTTCTAAGTAAGATGTTTCAGTACTGTCAAACTTATTTCTTGTTTCCTCCTCAGAAAGCAAAGTGACTGTAGTCAAAGACAGATTTTCATCTTTCTGTTTTACCTTTTTATCAGTAGGTCCATCCTCAATTTTGTTACAACATGATGAGAATTTGAAAAGTTATATTAGTTTTGAAATTTTCACTGATAAAAGCTTATATATAGAAAACTTGTTCTTTGATTTCTGCACAGAGTATATGTGGGGGTTTTACCCCAGATTGCTGTATTTCTTAAATTATTCTCTATCAGTCTGAAATGTCATATGTTCTTTAAAGAAAAGGAGTATTTCATATTCATATAATAGTATATCTTGTACATCTTGCACATCTTTGGATTTAAGCAAGTCTACTTCTGTCACAATTTGGCTGCTTTATGTAGATATGTTTTTGTAGAACAGCAATGACGCCAAAGATTGCAAATCCCAGATAACAAGAAGCGTGGGCCCTGATGTGGCTAGAGGTGCTGTGTTTGTGACCTGATTTTAAGTAAACTGGATTTTCTGATTTAGACAGTATGCAATGTAGACAATTTAATGAAGAAAAGGAGCAGTACAAATTAGACCTCTTAACCTTTCTTCTTACCTATGGAAAAAAAAAACAAGCATCTGTTCCAAAAGCAATAAAATTTTCCCAGCTTATTACTTATTTGTTCAGAATTAAGGAAAGTTATACAGACAACTGATTTCCCTCTGTTGTTCTAAATTAGTCATTTTTTTAATCTCTGCATACTCTCTTCTTTTTTAAGTCTTTTAACTAATATTGTTTCAAGGATTTTGTTCTGAAGTCCTGTGATAAGCACTCTGGAAGTTCCACATGAAAAACAATGTAGCTTGGAATAGCATAGAAATGAAGTTTATAGACAGAAAACAGACTGTTAGAAGTGATGCATTGACATTACCGATAATTTCATATAGGTCAGCATATCAGGAGGTTTCTTATCCAGAACTTACAATTAACCCATATTTTTGCTGTATATCATAATGTTTGAATGCTTTGTATACATCCAGACTAACCTAGAATATTTTCTAGGTATTTTTTAAATTTTTTAGAGAGATTAATTACCGACTACTGAGATTTCTTTTCTCCTTTTTGCCTTGGAATTCAAACTATAAACTGCGTAGTTTGTTTTCACATAAAAACTTATTTTGAAGGAAGTGCAATTTCACCAGAGTCCTCCTTATCCTCGCCATTTCTTTTAAATTTGTCTGAGATTCACATAAGCCTATTATACACTGCAGTTCTACTATCAGACAAGATTAAAGTGGTTTGCTTTGTTCTGACCACTACTTCACATAATCACCTTTCACTGTAACATTTCCTTACCAGTAGTTAAATACGTATTTGTTTATTCCATTCTGTAACACAGAAAATTAATGCATGCAAACAAATACAAATTATGACTGACATGAATTCTTAGTTCCAGAAATATTATTTACAAAAAGTTCCTATCAGTCGTAATAAGTATCAGTAGTGTACAAACCAACTTCTTCTGCAGACAAAAAGAATAATTAAAAGGAGTTAATACGTATAAGCTCCTGCTATTTCAACAGCTTTTGATTATAATTTAATCATAATTTGCATTTACTGAATTATACAATAGACTGTTACTGTATTTCATAGTGATTTTTTCTATTGAATTGCCAGGATATGTGGAAGTTGGGCAAAGGCTGGCAAAGAGTCTGGATAATGCCAGTCCTATCAAGGGGAAAAAGAAAGATCCATGGAGTGAAAGTGCACATTTCCCAGAAACAGACTGAGAGAAAAAATCAGAGGAACAGTCTGAAAGCTCCTAGAGGATAACAAGGAGATTACTGACAGCTACCATGTATCTATCAAGAAGAAATCATGCCAAAGCAATCAAACTCCCTGTGGTGACAGAGGCTCAGACCTTGTGGACAGGGAAAAGCAGCCAGTGCCACGTGTCCTCCGTAAAGTTTTTGATAGTATCTTATATAACATTAGGAGAAGCAAGCAAAGGAAACGGCTGAGATGATGAAATTTTGTTTAGAAATCTCCGTGCGGGTTGGCAGTGCGCGCTCAGTGCCAGGGTGGGAGGGTGAGCAGAGGGCAGCTCTCGTGGCGGTTGGGCTCCTCCTCGCTCTCCTTTTCTATTCGTGGTGAACAGAGAACAGCTTATTAAATTTGCACGTGGCACAAAGCTGAGGGAGACTGCAAGTACAGAAAAGAGAGGATTTGAATTTAACATGACCTTGACAAATTGGAGGAATAGTACAAGATAAATAGTGTGTAATTAAATAAGATATGTGCGAGGTATATTTATGGGGGAAGGCCCGTGATTCTGTTCCTCCGTCTGAATTGACCTTATGACCATCCTGGCACAGCATAGTTCAGATAATGTTTCTCCAGGTGGGGTTATATGCCATACTTTTCAAAATAAACTGGGCTGCTTAGTTGTGTCTGATCAGGCATTACTATATCTGGTGTCTGGTCGCTCATCTAACTGCCTCAGTGATCACCTACTTTATTTGGTAAATTGGAGTCTGGTGCTCACAGGTCTTAAAACTGAGCCAAAATCCAGAAAATGTTTGACACCAAAGCTTTGAATCTCTCAGGATGAAATAAAACACTCCAAAAGAAAAACGCACTGGATTATGGAATTTTAAATTTCAGTATTTTTCTCTGTTTTAAACAATGTATGTATAATATCTATAAAAATGCACAGCTATGAGGACATGGGCATGTAAATACTCCGGAGGAATCCAAGCTGGCTTTCTGCAGGCTGGGCTGAAATAACGTTGGTGTGCCGTATTGCGCAGGAGCACCCCGAAAACTTTGCACATCCGTAAAGTCACTGTGCGATCCTACCATGTGGTGGCTGAGTCTGGGGTCAAAAATGCCCAAATTGCAGGGAGCAAATTTCACATCTGTTTGTTATCGCGTGCTGTTCACAGATAAAAAACGCAATTGTCGTCCAATTTGTAGTCCGATTTGGCTGTAGCTCGTTGAAGTCGAGGGCAGGCAGTAGAACAGCTCCTCTCTCCGTGTGGAACAGTGCCCTCTCCTGCTCCGCCAGGCGCTGTCTCGCCCTGCAAAAAGCATTCCTTCCTTTTGCACATACTTTATATGAACAGTCAGATGGGCAAAGCTCAGTCACAAACGCCTTCAGCAGCAGAAAACATTAAAAAAAAACTTTGAACCGCCAAACTTTTCACCAAATCGAGATTATTTGCAGGTTGCTCATAGTTATGTTCATTACCAATACCATAATATTTGGAGGTCATTTCCTAATCACCGTCCTATCCCCCCCAGGGGCTTTGGATCATGATTTTTAGCTTGCAAAGATAATACCTCTTTCAATAAAAACCAGTATAATCCTACAAATTGTAATTGTCTTTGGTAATGCTTTTGTTGTGTTTTGATGCTTTGATGACAAGTTTAAAAGCCTTGGCTGCTGTGCTTTTTCCGCAAAGCAGTAGTCGCACTTCTCGAATTCTTGAGCACTCACAGGACTAGCAGTTGATAGACTCTCTTTTATCTTTTCATTGAGTCTCTGACATTACTTGTTGGTACTGCTCCTTCAAAATGCTTTTGATCTTAGCCTCCACAACAGCAACCAAAAAGCTATAGTAAAAATGGCTGTGGGGAGAGGTTGGTAAGGGTCAGAGAGAAAGAGAGATTACTGTCTACTCAGTGTAGTAATGCTCTGACTCCAGCTCTGAAAACAAAGGAATACATTTATCAAAACCCCAAAACCACATTAGTGAAATTTTCACCCAAATAACTTGCATTTCCTGTGGTATTTAATTTCTCAGTTCTGCAGATTCATACAGCAAAGTGAACATTGTGTGGCTGGTGCAGCGGAGAAAACCTAGAGGCTTTGAAGTAGAGCTGTTGAAAAATGCAAAAACCTGCAAATTCAGAGCACATACACACAATACAAAAGCAACCTGATTCTGGGAGACCCTAGTTTTACAAATCTTTAGCTGCAGCCATTCTTTGACTGTTAACCGGAAAATGACCTACATGTCCCAACAATAACTTTAATGTCAAGGCGGCTTGCCAAACTATCATAAGTGCTGGTTTGATTTCAAAGGAGAGAATATTTTGAATGAATCTGGGGACAGCTCTCCTCATTTTTTGATGTTTCATCCTTTGCTCTGTCAGCTGTGCCTTCTTAGCCTTGTTGATTTTAGTTGACTCTGTCTTAATATATTTGTCTCAAGGCAGGTCTCACCATCTTGAGCTATAGACAAGAATATAACATAGCAAAGATGGAAAAGAATCTCTTGCCCTGTGTACCAACCATAGCTACCAGGAGTCCCTGCCATTCTTGAATAGAAAGGCTTTAAAAATGCGATTATAGTGCATTCTTGTTAAAAGATCTATTTTAACTCTTATAATGCTCTGACCCTGTGTATGTATGCAGTGAAAATCCTTCTTTAGGTATTAGACATAATCAGAACAGCTCAACTGGGCCATAGATCCAACACTGGCAATAATTCAGTGCAAGAAAAGTGGGTTATTTTGCTGCTAATTTGTTTTTCTTGGTGAGGTTTTTTTGGTTATTGTTTGTTTGTTTTAAGGGCAATTAGCTGCACTCTAAAGCAAGTAGTCACTGTTTTCTACCCTCAGTTCTGTGGCAGTGAATTCTGAGTCCTTCTGACCAGATTGTGCTACATTCAGCAAAATTCTCAGTGGACTAACTGATAAGATGTCTGATAATTTCTGAGCAGATGTCTTGTGAAAATTGACAGGTGACCTTCAAGACAATTCTGCAGCTTCTTTCTTCATTTATGTTGATAGATATATATTTAGGCTTTCATTCTATTTTCTCCAGAAGTTTTCTGTTACTTTTTGCTTCTATTTTTTTGTCTCTTTTTCTTATGTTTATTTTCTGTTGAAGGTTTTTCATGCTTGGTGTTCATCATTAGGTTTCATTACTATTTAGTATTTTTTTTCATTCTAAGTGAATTAAAAAAAAAGCATAGGACTGTTCAGACTATGAATATTTGAACAGTGAATGTGTGATATGAAAATAGGCCATCACAGGAGCCTAAAGTTCATGTTAAAATATTCATGTATCTGCATGTTTGTGAACACAAAAACTTGTTTTTCACAATTTATAATAAGGTGAATCAGTTCATTCAAGTACTGTATACTACATTCAATTAACTCCCAGTCCCCTATAGAGAAAATGAAGCAATGGGGTTTCTTCTAGTTTAGTTTGAATTATTCAAATACTCATACAATTTTTTGTTTTCTACCACTGAGAGTCAGTAAGCAGTGGTAGTGGAATCATTTACACCTAAGCCAACCTGTAGACTGAAATGAGGTTACTTTTAAGGCCTTTTTCCTCTGACTGACTGCAAATGAGAAATATTGAAAATGTTATGTTCCAGTACAGGCTATAATGAAGTCTGAGTCCGCAATTCTTCTATCTCTAAGAGGTAGCAGGTTTATTTTTAAGACATTGAATACTTGGTAGAACTGTCCACAGATGTCACTTTCCAAAGACCCATCCTTAAATCAATGCAATGTCTACTAAAGCTCAATCTTAAACTCAATCTTTAAAGAAAAAAAAATGTCTTAAAATGCCTTGAAAAGGCAGAAAAATAATAGACAGCAATTTAGCACTCTATCATACCATTCTGTTTTCTTGATTATGCTTTCAAGTATCTATCTAATTATTGAAAAGGAAGGAAAAAAATTTCATGTGGTGTGGAAAACACTGTTAAATTAAGATGTGATATTGAGATAGAACTGAAAAGCCCTTCACTTAAACCAGATTTATTGCTTCCACCTTGTTAACCTTTGTCCTCAGTCACTGACCATTTTGTTACACAGGGGGGCCACAGATTTCACATTTATGGCTTTTCTAAAGTGCACTTGTCAGCTTCCACTATAAATCCTGACATTCACATCATCTCAGAAGCTTGATAACAAAGTGCTGTGAGTACCCAACATGATGTCACAAACATAAAAATGGATTTCACAACACTAAGGGGCCGCCGTGAGTGTCCTTTTCTAATTATCAGGAGAACAAATGGCCTTAGATTAATGTGGCACAAGGCAAGCATTGCAGGCTTCCTAGACTGGAAAAATAAATAGGGTTTTAAAAGGCTAGTTATCTGGAGATACTCTTAGAGTAACTCTGGCAGCATTATTTTTAAGCAAAACAAAAGAATGAAAATAAAAGGCTGGTTCTGCCATTGTCCGTTGAGAAGCATGAGGAGAAAGTGGTTTTTTTTATGGAGCTTAAGACAAGAACTATGCTCCTCAGTGAAAATGGTCAGCCCAGAACCCATCATTTTATATGTGAAACTAGAATGTTTTTTTTCTCATGTACATCACTTTACAATTCTCTACACTATGTTTCATATGTTATTTTCATTATTCAGTCTCCTATAGTCCTTTTGCAGTTCTTCACTGTCTGCCCTTATCCTTCCTACCTGGAATAAATATGTACCAGAAGCAAGCTTTGTCTCCTTCCTGCTCACCCACTTTTCCAAAACTTTTATGAATGTGTTAAGCAGCACAGACACCAAGGCAACACCCCACCAAACTGCACTGGTGACCTCCCTCCATTCAAAAAGTTGTAACGATGCTTGTTTTCTAACTCCTATCTTTGGAGCTGTGATTTACCTATGACAGAGTTTTCTGTCTTACCCCATCATTGCCTAGTTTCTTTAAAGGCACTGAAGAGTCGCTGTAAAAAGTCATCTGAGATAGAGGTATCAAGGTATGAAAGAACTGAGGACTGAAGGTAGGAGGCAAGCACCTATCTCAGGTTTCAGGAAGGGAATCCCCTCCCCTGGTTGTCCTAGCCTTTGAAATTTATTGTTTGGCTTTTCCATAAAATTTGCCATAGAAAAAATGATTTAACCCCAGGGCACTCAGAATGGGGAGATGGGAGAAGTGACAAAATACATACAGTTGAAAAATAAACATAGCATATAATGTTTGCTTTCTGTTACTGCTTTGGCAGTGATCTGTGATGTCTGAGAATTCTGCACTCCGGACTGTCTTTGAACACGTCTCTTTTAGTTGGGAAAGTAACTGATTTCATAGTGCAGGTTTTTCAAGTCCTCTGCAAAAGATTCTGCTCTAATTTTTTTCTCACACTCTCATTTTCACCCATTCCCATGATTTGGCAATTCATGCTGCTTCCTGTATTTATCTTTTCTCCTGCATAGCAAGGGTTTTCCATTTTCTTCTTCAGCTTTCTTAAAGCTTCCTGGTTTTATGTTTCTGATTTTTCGACAAGCTATAACCATCTAATTTAGTCTCCTCAGTGCAATGTACTAAGCAATTCAGTATTCCTGATAACAAGCAAAGGAATCAAGTGTATACTTGTTACAAGTGTAGCCACAGGACTCTTCTGAGTGCATTTAAGGATGTTCCTCTTCCTATTCCTCAGAAGACTGTGCTGGCAGCTATTTAGGAAGTTATCGCTGAAGCCTGAACACCGCATTCACTGTTATCAGACTAAGATACTGCATTCTAGGAAAAGCCTAGGGAGTTCAAAGCTAAGTCCATATTCATTTACTTGAGCATCAAAACCAGTCTTTGTTCTCAAGAACCTTCTTGCTTTAAAGGAAATAAAATGTTGAGGCTTACAAGAAAATTCATATATATTTTGATTGTTCTTAAGACATGTAGAGAAGTTTCTAAACAGCTTTAAGCTTCTATTAACCACTTAATTGGACAAAAGAAATGCAATGGCAGTATAAATCACAACTGCTATGATACTGAAAATTCTGTACATATCAGATGCAATGGCACCAGTCAATGCCATAAGACAAGAGAGAATCAGGCATGTTGGTTTTCCTCTGAAATGTACACAGTATGCTATTACTCATTTTCACCAAGCTGCACAATTACAAATCTGTCCACTTTGTCCCATTGAAAGGAACAATTTTTAGTTTTCAAGAAAAGGTTTTTATTTCCTAAGGCAACCTCGCACCCTTGTAAAACAATGTAAATGCAACATAGGTAGTATGAGGATAGGGTTGTTATTCATCCAACATTTAAATATCACAGCACTAAGAGCTGCCCCCATAGCTCGGCTGAATGAGTTCAGGAGAAATTAAATCCTTTAAGTTCGCCCTCAAAATTCTCATATTTGGGTGCAGTATAGCCCTTCATGATAACAAGCTTGCAATCAGGATCACCGCACTGAGAATAAACTGCTGCTCACCCACGTGAAAAGAGGCTGATGAATCCCCATTAAATACAGACACCTAACTGGAATGCAGAGGTCTTTGGCATTAAGAGAGCTTAACCTATTTAAGGTTTTATAGCTAAGCACTGTGACCTTCAAATGGATGTAGATTTGAAGTGAATATTAATTTAATAATGAAGTAATGGATTCATATGGTAGAGAGTGTTTTTTCTTTCTCAGAGTGGCCAGGATTTTATATTATCTTTACTTTCTGGATAGTATTATACGCCTTTAAGGATGGACTTGCCTAGGGGTTATCAAATATACTGCTTTCCTGCTGTTTCAGGCTTCGAGTGGGGTTTTTCCCAGATATTCTGTTAAAAAATCTAAAACATTAATATCAGATTTTGCTAGTTTCAAACAAAAGTGGAATTTTTTGAGACAATAATTGTTTTTAAATAATTTCTATTATATTAAAATACTCAGATGATAAAAATATTATGGGTAAAAAATGATCAGGCATATGTTTATTTTCCAACTTTATGTCATGCCCCACGTTAATGTGGAGCCTTCTGTTGTTCATCTGTCTACTCAGGTGCCCATAACTCTTTTCATACTTTTAACACTGAAATTGGAGTTGTAATGTCAATCCCAACCAGAACAGCTCTCAGCAGATCTATATGCTGTAAGTCCCAAGATGGGATAGCAAAATGGTGTTTTCAACATTGTCTTGCTTTGAAAGTGTGAAAGTGTGGTGCTTTAGGGCTACTTTCAGGCTTTCCTGTCCCATTCAGCTGTAACTGGACATGATTTATTAGCAGTTTTCTTCTCTGATTTGCTGTCCATCAGGAATACCTTTGCAGGTTAATGAAAAGATTATGCTTAGCTGACATTTATAAAGTCTAAAATCAGAAGCCAAAGAATTCAAAGAGAATGTGAAAGCTAAGCAAAGGAACTTGAATTGCTTATAACTTTCTTGGCACATGAAGTTCTGCAGAATGAGAACTATTTCTTAATGAAGAGCTTTTCCTCCCAGAGACTTGCTGTCGTGCATACAAAAGCATTAGGCTTGCTTTGACATTAAACAGTGTTAACAGCCTATACTTCTTTCCAGGGGTTTTTCTTAAAAAAAAAAAAAAAAGTATATAAATTGTGCCGCTTAGCTTCCTTGTCCTCTGTATCTCTGTATGGGAATCCATGCTGTGTTTAAAATTGGCTTGTAATTGATTCATATATAGCCACAGGTGTCAACAGAAAACACTGAGACAATATAAGTTTTCATTTTTTATATGCAAGAATAAGAATATAAGAAACACCAAAGAACACAAAATTTCATGCTGAAAAAAAATCAGTGTGAACCAAGAGATATTACTACACATTAAAAAGATGAAATAAATTTTAGAATTAAGCTAATTAATAGTCAGAATCTGTTCTTACTTTTTGACCATCACATTACATATATGTCTTCTAACAGCTACAGAGACTTAAGGTCTTGATTATTATTGAAGCCTTTTATACCTTTTGTCTGAGAAGAAAAAAACCACCAACATTCTCTTGTCTGAGGGACCTTCATCTCTGCTTTCTCCTCCACCCCCACTGTGATCAGACACAATTTCATCTTCAGTCCTCCTTAACCTTAATGGCACTGTACAAAGGTCTGAGGAAAACACCTTGGAAGAAGGCTTTTAAGCTACTAAAATGCAATGCACTTGCATCTGAGCCACATGATGGAGTAAACACGATAGTAGAGGCTGGCCAGGATTTCCATCCTTGTGTGGCGATAGCCATGGTTTCCTACTGATGGCATGGAAACATTGACTTGACGAGTTCAGCACATAAACTTAAATAAGATGATTCTTTTCTTTTGAAAGTATAATTGCTGTGTTGGCAATCATCATCAATTCCATGTGAAGAGCTTGAGTAGGCTGTTGCTCCCAATGACTTTCTGAAATGAGTATACAGCTAACCAGTTGTGTAAAATGAGTAATACTTGTGCGACCAATATTCATTTCAAGGCATCTGATTAAATTTCCCTGGATCATAAAGCAAAGGATAAAAGTAATCTTAAATAGTTATCACAGTTATAAACATTTTGCATTAATTTCTAGTCTCTCATATGTATGAAAAGCCAGGTTTTTAAATAAAAAATCAAGTGTGTGAGAAAATGGGTGTTTACTACTAATATATCTAAGTTCTTAAATATTCTTCCAAATCTGAAAACTAGTTAGCCTAAAACACTTTTTCTTGAAGGTTTTCTGTTTTGGAAGGATTTTTTTACCTGGAAAATAATATGCTTTTTAAACTTTTTATATTTATTTTAAATACTTGAAATAGGCAGAGGAGGCAATAAGAGAGTTTAAGGGTATTCTAGTGTTTCTGATAAATTTGGAGGAAATGCCTTATTCTCACAAAAAAGTTGTTAAAGAAAAAAGGAAAAATTCAGAAACATTTCAAGGACTTAAAGATTATGGTCTGCTTACTTCTAATTCATTTATTAGGCTTTACTCATTCATATGAGTTGTTTTTATTATCAGAAGCTTAAAATTAGGAACATATTTTAGTGCAGTTTAAGATTTTATTATAGTACAAGATAAAAAGAAGAAAAATCATAATTACGAATTTAACATTCTAGGTTTCTAGTAAATATTCAGTATATGTTAAAATTAGGATGCATTTAAAAACTGCTGGCTACTTAAGATTACCTTTTAAAATGACTGCTGAGTGATTGGATTGGTTTCTCATTAGCTACAAAAACTTGCCATGATCCCTAATCAAATTTTAGAATACGTTAATGTGCACGACTGTGACAGCACATTTGCAATAAGTGTGCTTGTGTGATACAAAAGGTCCGTGATCTGTTCTGCATTATCTGATTAAATGCATCTTTGCTGGAAACTCTTAAAAATGAAGCTGTGTAAAACATTTTAAAATAACTACAAATCATAAGGATCAAAATTCATTGCAAAGAACTGCAAGCAAAATAAAAATGCATATAATCTATTCCCACTTCATCCAAAGGATTTGCTGTAACCCAGGAGATAGCCAGAAATGTTTCATATTCTGCAAACCAGATCTTGTTTACATTTAGAAGAACTGTCAGCAAAATATACAGATAACTATTTTAATTGCATTTTTCCCATTTATTTTATTTTAAAACATATGCATAGTACCACAAATTTAGAGGAAACATCAGAAACAGAGAGATAAAACTTGTTTCTCTCCCAGTCCTAATCATATTGTGTGATTATGATTGTATGATTGTATGATTAGCAAATTTTACCGTTTGCCACTGTTAGCACTCAGCATGCTCACGTCTATGTAACTGGAGGCAGCTTGCAAGTTGGTGTGCTGGTTTTCAGGACTCCCACAGACCAAGCAAGGAACTGCCCACATGAACAGAAAAGGTGACTCCCAGGGTATATGTCCCCAAAATGCTGTCCATCTGCTCTTTAATATCATAATCGGTGCTGGAAGGAAGGTCACGCGATCCATTCATGGACACAGGGCATGGAACTTTCCCTCTTCTGATGATACTCACCGAGGAACAATTTTTTTTAATTTTTTTTTTTTCCTTAGCAAGAGGATCTGGCACATACTGAAGCTCCTGTTGTAAGCCAAAGTTCTGTGTTCATTATACGCAACTTGTTATGCCATTTATTGAAGTGTGGCACAGGGAAATTATTTGACAGCCCCAAAAAAAGGAACAAAAAGCTAGCCTGTCATTGAACAATCTTTTTGATCATTTAAAAGTATATGTCAATATATATCTGTCATTAGGTTGCACATTATGGAGTTCCAAAATACAGGTATTTTAGAAAAAAATATTTTAAGGAAGGATGGAAGAATTAAGTTAGATACAAGAGAAAATATTACAAAATTTTCTGATGATACTTTTCTAGGAGAGCACATAACTGATTTTCAGCATCTCTGGTTCAACAGAATAGCCCTGAATGTTTAGCAGAGTTCAAACAGAAACAAAATCTCAGCTAAAACCTGGAGTGGGCTTTATAAACTTCAGCCTGACCTCTATTTAGCATTGAACATTTTAATGTTCATTTTTAATATTTCTTAAGATCTATATGCCTCATTCAGCCTGCTGCCCAGTACTTCTAAAAACTCCACAGATAACCAGCCAAATGATTCTAGGGCAGTGATGAGAAAAGTAAACAGTGTGATTTGATTACCTTTTCAACAAAGGCATACTGAATGGAGCATACAAAAAAAAAAAAAAGGAAGAAACATTGCAAAGTCAGTTTTCATTTAATAGATAATAATTATTAAGGGCTGGAGCCTTGTTCACATCCCAAGCTAAATTTTTTTTTTAATTTTTTTTTTATGGTGAAAATAATTAGTGACAGCCAAAAGAATACATAGATTCTGTAACTGTCTACATATGAAGGCAGGATCCCTTTCTGAAAGATAAACTTCAGTCAGACAAGAGTCACATCTTAGCCAAAACCAATATATTGAGTTGATTAGAGGAGTACATGGATCAAATTTAAAGATTGCTGAAACAAAAATGTTCTGATTAGATGACAGATATTTCCAAATATAAACTTCATGAATTGAAGAAATCAATATATCTTTTAAAATTTTTCTTAATTTCTATTTTTTGTTTGTGTTTTTTTTTTCCATTACAGCTATATCCCTAGCCTTTTACAATAAATCAATTGCCATTAGATAAATCTTTAAAATAGATATTAATTTTGTTCATGTCTTTGAAGATAAAGCTGTTCACACCAGCAGGTTTTTTAGACTTTGCTCCTTGTCCCCATTAAGCATTTATGACTTCAGAGGGTAAGTAATACTGCTGCATTACTTGCTACAACTATTTAAATGATTTATCCTCATGTGTATTGATACAATCTCCTTTTAGACTTCCTCACAGTATTTGTCAGATTTGTCTACCAGACCTGCTATCAAGGTCTCATTTATCTGTACACTGTATTTGCAATTCTTCGTAAAATTGCCTAATTTTTCAATGCCACTTTATTGCTGTTATAATTCTTCTAGGCTGAAATTCACCCTATTTCAAAACTTTTTTTCAAGACTTGTGTTCCACAGAAGTACCGCTTGTGCTTTCAAAATAAGGCTTTGAGCTGCTTTCATTGATGAAATAGGATTCCAGCCTCTGAGGCTATTTGTCAAATGTTTGTAATTATTTATGGGTGGCCAAATTAAAAAACTTGGGGGGAAAAGATCTCTGTATCTTGTTTATTAAAAAATTGCTCCACTATCTGAAATTATCCTGTTGTTATTCAGAAGTTAAATATGTATGTCAAGACCTGTCGAACTGGTTGTATAAAACTGATATTAATGGAAAGGCATGGAGAACTGATTTGCTAAAATAAAAGCCCTTCAGAGCTGGAAGAGCCCAGCCACTACTGAATCCATGGTATAGGCATTTTTCAGTAGAAGTTAAAAAGGGGCTCTGCGTAAGTGACTAAATACCCCTTTTTTCCTAATGCACAATATTTGGGTTTTGGTTGTGACTTTGGGGGGGGGGGGTTGTTGTTGTTTTGGGGGTTTTTTTTGGTTTTTTTAAATGAAATTTACCTAACACAGAAGGATTAAATAAAGCTTTTGGACCACATAAGTACAATGTTTTAATCCCATTAATAAGGACTATAATAGAAATACCTTTGAAAACTTATGTAAACATTTCTCCAGAGCTGGGATTAAATGTCTGTTTTGACAGTGTCTTGCTCTCTGGCCTTCAGTTACGACGTCATTCAGAGTGAAACCAGAGCTGAGATTTCCACTTATCTACTGTGGGACTCAGACTGAGTATTCAGTTATTCTGAGATCACACAGAAAACATACACAGAGATTTAATTTTCAATTAGCTGTCTCACATTATTGTGAGATATATCATTCCTGTTTATACCCATGGATTTTGTCTCCTGAACCCAGTCAACAGACTATTGAGAAGAGGGATCATAAAGAACCCATTAGATGGACAAGAATAAAGCAAAATTGTTATTTAAAAAGAATATATTGCATTTTATTGAAGCACAATTGCTATTATTCCAAAGTCCATCCCTCCCCTGATTTCATCGCCTTATTTCTGGAGGAATCCAGGTTAACAACTGGGGAGTTTAGTAGTATAGTCTTCTTAGGGAATAGATTTTGACTGTGCAGAGAAATAGTGCTTCATTTTAAATAACATTTCTTCCACATGTTGAGTTAAAAATTGGATACCTATGTTTCATGTCTTGTTTTAAAATAAGTAAACTTGACCAATTTCCCATGTATTTGCCAGCATAAGGCATTACATTATATTTTACGTTGTTACAAATACAACCTTATAGTTAATGTGTTATGTATGCATATGTGTTGAAGTGTTTAATGTATTAGACAAATCAAACAAGTTCAGTGTGCATGCACTTATTAGAATAAGTGTTTGATACATCATTAAAGAGGAATAAATACTTAGATACATTAAGTAATTATCATTAGCTACTTTGACAGTAATGTTCAGCTGCTTGGAACATACCCTGAATATACTGTAATATTCACCGTATGTGTAAATATCATATTTAATATTATATACCTCATATTTAATACCTCATCCCTCTTCTTGGCTTAGATTGCTATATAATCTCAGGAAAAAAAAATGTTAGAGAGAGGCAACTAAATAAGTAGTAGGGATAGTTCAGAAGTTCTGTTACTTCACTTAGCTTAAAACACAGAACACAGTTCTTGCTGTCTAACTAACCTACCAGGAAACCCTTTAGAGGAAGGTGAAGTACATTACTTCACATTCAGTAGCAGAGCCAAAACCAGACTACTGACAAGAAATATTCTATTGGGTTGTCCACTAAATTCTATTAAAAAAAAAGAAAAAAGGAAAAAGAAGAAAAAAAAAAAAACTATTTCAGACACAATATTTTTACCTGTATTGCAATAACAAAGGAGATGGAAATGCTCATAGAGTTGTTATAGTAGTGATCCACTTAACTGCTGGTAGTGCTACAGAGGACAGATCCACTCAAAATTAAAGCATGCTGAAAAGGTAAGAGAAGAGAACAATTTCTGTCTTACATGAACACATACCACACAGACACACATGTAGAATATTATTCCAATGTCACATGGAAAATAAGAGATAGCACTTTTTAGATGCAAACACTTAGTGTTTTGAAGTGTTG
Source organism: Haliaeetus leucocephalus (assembly GCF_000737465.1). Taxonomy (NCBI): domain Eukaryota; kingdom Metazoa; phylum Chordata; class Aves; order Accipitriformes; family Accipitridae; genus Haliaeetus; species Haliaeetus leucocephalus. The sequence continues at coordinate 1,548,994 of NW_010972574.1, forward strand.
GACATGCTGTCAGGCCCAAATCCTCAAAGATAGAAATGTCTCAGGATTTCTGAATTTCAGCTGATTGTCAGAACCTAAATAGCATCACCTGAAGGTACTAGTGAATTCAATTACTGTAAAAATAAAGATGTAGGGAAAGTACTTTTTCCCTAATTATTGTATTACCACTAATATAATCCAGCTAAAAAAACCCGCCATGACCCCAAGTAATTGTTCTAACACACTTTGGGAGCTTTCAAGATCAATTTTTGTTTAATGCATGATCTTTTTCTTATTCTCTGTGTAGTAATATGGATTCTTGAAAATGGAAAATCATCATGTATCTAGACAAGGTTATACTGGGAAATAGGTGCAGAATGCCACAAGTTTCTCTTTTAAAGCACTGAAGATTCAAAAGAAACACTTCAGTGATAGCAGAACATATTATTAGATGTAGCCTTTTTTTAAAAGTGCTAGTGAAGAGATTGAATTATTATTTCTTAACAATATGTTTCTTTTCTTATGTAATTTTGGAATCTATGGAATCTGGAAATTGTCCTAAAATTATATGATTCCTACATGTACAGTAAAGATGGCTTACAGGAAAATGGGGTTTAACTGCAATTTCAGTAGTGCAGTAGAAAAGACATGATGTTGGAAAGTCAAAGCAAGCTCTCAGAAGAGTAAAGAGAAAACTCATTAACAATAAATACTGAGGGAAAACATGTAAACACTTTTATAAGATGCAACAGTAGAGAAGGATTGTGAAACTACTTCTGTAGAACAGACTATTTAATACAAGGACAACCATGTAAAGAAAGGTATGGCTTTTTCAAGTACTGTTCCTCTCACCCAAGTCTTTTTTTTTTCGTCTTTGAATGAAAAATGAATGTATAAAATAGATCAGCAGATTACTTTCCTTTGCATGGCATGCATGTTTATATATTTTGCATAGTGACATTTGCAAGCCAATGTGCTTTGCAGAATAATGTGAATTGTTGCTTTTAAAGGGGAAGTTTTTGTAAACTTATGTTAAGTCAGGTTGATGTAGCAATTGTATTAACAAGGACAGAATATCTTAAACACTAAGGAAATGAATGCAAAATTTATCTGGGTGATACATATTTATAAGGCACATACAGATGCATATCATGAGCTATATTTCTTTAATTTAATAAGAAATGAGCAATTTGCTTCAGCATAAATACATTTCTCAGACTCGCTTTATTGAAGGACATTCACCTGAAGCCTTTTCTGGTTGCTGCATAAAATATTTACAGAATGTTTTTATCATTAATTCTTTTAGAATACTTGAAATTCTTTTTTTCTGGCTAGTATACAGAATCAGAAATATAAATCTAGCTAAAATAAAAGCTGTTGCTGAAAACATAATGCCAAAGATGGCAAATCATAACCAGTTTTTCCATGTCACACCTTATATCAATACCTTTTATCTTCAGCATCTTGTATCTTTATACTTTTCTTTGGGGTCCTGGTAGGGTGTTATTAAGTAAAGGGATGAAATACCATATTGCATCTTTGAGGCTACGCTTATTCTGGATCTAAGATTCAGCAATAATCTCAAAAAATTCTTTAGTCTGCTTCATTGTCCCATTGCAAAGGCAAGTTAGAGGTACACAAGATAAGCACATGCATACTTGATTTTGCCCAAAAGCTGCAGTTAAGTTCCCAAACTTTCAAATTCTCTGTGAACCAAGTCCAAACTCAGAGTCTTTTAGTATTGGTTCCAAGTCTACAATAAAGAATTGCTTTTCTCACACAGTATGTGCTTGACATTTCCTGCAGTGCCAATTTTTGGTACCCAAAATGATTTCAGACAAAAGGATAAAGGAACCGTAGCTCATTTATGTCTGTATGTAATTTTGCTCTCTCCTTTCCAAAGTTCTCAAAGGCTGTTTCAGACATCCCGGGGGGGGCTAGCCTTGAGGAAAAGTGACCCCTTTGTTGTACCTGGTTTTTCCAAGCTGTGTTTTACATCTTGTGGTGTCATCAACCACTATATCAAGAGCATTACTGCACTTGACTTTCCTTATTTTCTCCTGACAATATCCTCAGGGTTGATAAATGGTCCTGCTTTCATGTAGAAGGCAATGTATTTATTTGGATCCAACATATAAGTTTATGAAATCATGACATTCTGCAACAGTGACTGGAACAACAAGCAAAGGCAATAGCTTTATGAGTTAACCCTTAGGGGACGATTGCTGGCATCTGTTCTCTTGTCATTAACTCCTTGAGGTCTGAAAATGTATATTATTAATAATAATAAGATGCAGTTCAGCAGGTTCCAGAGGAGAATCAAGTTTACTGCCGTGCAAGCTAAAAAATAGTAATATTTATATTTGGCCTGTATTTTTAATGAGTCTGAAATGATGTACATGTTTCTGGAAGCAAATACAGAAGACATGTTGCTTATAGGTAGTGTGAGGAGAGAGAATTGAAAGCATAGAAATGAAATATAATCTTTCTGTCTTGCTCGCTTTTATGCTGTACAATTCTGTTTCAGCTTGATTCAGCTTGGTAATGTTTATTCAAGGAATCACAAGGTGAGTTTCAGGGAGTGCAAAGGCTGGACTGCTCGCAATAGTCTTTAAAACACTTTTAACTGCAATCCTCAGTTCTACCTTGCCCACAAAAAGAACTAAATTGATAAGGCACATAAGGAGAAGCTGAAGTAAACAGCAAAGAGAGGAGCATTATTTCAAAGCTGTGAGAAAATGGATTCCAATTAGCCTAACTCCCCACACAGCCCTGTGCCAGGGCTGCTATATACCCCACAGCCAGGCTTTCCGACCGCCTCTGCTACTTGAGATTCAGGCAAGCACTCTTTGGCACAACTCTCCACTTCAGTTCTTCCACAGCTCAAATGTCCATTTCGTACCAATGTCAGCCCTTTCAATGGTCCTCTAAAAACCAGCTATAAAATACATGTATTGTAAGCTCTTTGAAACAGGAAATAGCTCTGCTTAAATCAGTTTCTCGAGTCCGTAGACAAGAAATCACTAACCTATCTTGCATTACAATAGAAATGACAAGTGCTCCCAATAAATGGAAGCACATTTATTTTACAGATGCCAAACCTGCATCTGCATGTCCCAAACAGATGGGTTCACAAATCAATTGGCTGCAATTTTAGAGGAACGCTGGAAATTTTTCCTATGGAGAGCTGGTGTAGAGCCCAGACCTGTCATAGGAGTGCCCCAAGGAGCCGCTCCATAGCAGCACTCACTTGGCTCGCTGCAACCAGTGGGCCAGCAGCAAGGAGCAAATGGGCCGGGAACCAACATGGGCTCCTCATCCCCTTCTGCTCCTACCAGGGATCATATGCTTTAGATTATTCCATAACCGAGGAAGTGGTGCTGATTACTCAGTGCCAAATGTATGTTTACTAACCGTTCATCTCTGAGTATAACTGAATTAGGAACTACATTTGTGTTTGTGGTGTCATTTTATTATGTGCAGTAATTGGGTTTCATATGATATGTCACACAAGGGATTATTTGTACATAAAAGGAGAGATGTTGAGCTCAATCTCTCTTATCATGTCTGTTAATGAAATTAAACCACTGCAAATAAATTGCACACACAGATTTCCATATCTGGGTTGCTGAAGAGCGGATCGTGCTAGCATGTACAGTTAAAAAATGATCAGGTAGTATGTTTTTGGGTGGCCTAGGAGGAAGTACAAGTAATTAAGCAGAGCCTTACATTACTTTTGAAATATTTTGGGAAAGCTGCTACGTTATACCTAATGCAGATATATTCCTTACAAAATTCACTTCAATTATTACTTCCAGAGTTGTTGTCACTTCGGAGCATACACCAGTAGTTCAGGTAATTCATACCAAAGAAGCTATTATGGCATATTCCTTCAGCAGCCATCTGTATCATATGATAAGTTGATCCTCAGTTTTGCTTCTGTAACACAAGTGGCAGTGTCAGTAAATTTGCTGGGAAAAATTCCCTGTGGCCATAGATTTGTTCAACCAAACAAATGGCCCTGCTGGAGGCAGCCAGCAGATGCTGTCATCTGTACAACATAACGATCTTTTTCTCTACTCTAGCCCCCACTGATTGCGACTCTGAATATTTTAAATATATATAGACTAGGTATAATGTAGCTATATAATCCGTCCATGTAAGCACCAGCTGCATGTGACTATTAGTCCTTTTCTTCTCTTCTTTTCTTTTACTCCTCCTGGTCCACAATTTTGCTTCACTGCACTCAGAATACATCTGTGCTACATGCTGGTGGACGGTTATTTATTTGCTTATTTTGCTAGCGATTTGCTGCTGTTGAATAATTTACACAGCACATTGTTGTAGTTTTGCAAAGGTCTAGTTTGGCTGGAGTTTTACATCAACGTCTACGGCTTCCCTTTGCAACTACACAGGCTCTGCCCTGACACAACTGCTGGAATTTTAAATATTAAATGAATAGCATGCCAAATCTTAAATGGCCGTGGTTGTAGAATAATGGCCGTCACTGTTAGAAGTAAATAGTGGCGTCTGTTTGTTCCTGTAGCTTTCTTTCCCTTTTTCTTATAAACTTCTCTACCTGCACTGAATGCACCTAGCTGGCTGACTTTCCAAATATTAATAAAACTTTGCAGAGGAAAAGAGACTTTTAATTTTGTTAGATTTCTGGGTTTGGGGTTTTTTTAATCAACCCTGTTGGCAGTTGTTTCATAACAGAAAAGAAACTGTAATTCACCTCTCGGTGACATAAATCTCCTGCCAATACAACATAAATTCCCCTTTCACTGTCCACAAAGGAAACATGCTCCCCATATCCGATGTGGCTGTGCCCTTGATTCATTGCATGTTGTGGCTTATCTGTTGCCTGGATAGCCCAGATGCTTGGTCATTCCTCTCTGGCAAATGTAAGCCTTTGGGAAACTGCCTTAGCTGTTCCAAAACCTATTTGCCAGCCAGCACTTGTGTACAGTCTTTTTCCTATATATAATCTCACTCATTGGAGTCAAGCACTGAGATGAATGCATTTTAGTACACACAATAGAGTTGGTAGCTGTTAGTGATAACATGCACTGGCATTTACATTTCAGTTTTACATTGTAAAACACAAGCAGTCAAATTCATATATATTATAAATTGAAGTTTGAGCTGGAAGTCGAATTTGAGGCTAACTAAATTATCATAATAAATATTGATAAAGAGCTGAAAGAATTCATAGATTATGCTAATTAAGCACATGAACCAAGAACCAATGAGTGGATGAAAGGTTTTCTTGAATTAAGTTGACTCGGCATCAGCCTCTAAGAATATCTTGGATCAGAGGGAAAATGTAAAGATCTGGGCATGTAGCTCTATTTTCATATAGAAATCAAAGGCAATACCTCACGGTATTTGACTACTTAGTCAACAAAACAGTGTCAGAAAGGAAGCAAAGCCTTGTGCTGCCAGGGCTGCAGATGAACACATTTTACCTGAGAAACCATGGTATGAAAATGCCAGCTACTTGTTTAATTGTCAGCAACATTGGCCAAACTCCCTTCTACATGCTCAGAAGTAGGATAATGGATAGCAGAGATTAAGCATTCATAGAACTGGTGTTAACCGCACATGCCAGACTTACATGGAAGACTGTAGTACGCTTAACAGCCCAAATATGACTTTCTAAGACATTACTTGGGATTTCTACAGGTGCCAAACAAACCTGCCATTACTTAGTAATGTGGTTGTGAGAAGGCATTGTATTGTACTGGAAGAGTATGTACATTTTCAACTGCACTAAGCAATTAAAAAAATGTTCATTAATACTTCCAACTGCAGGCATATTACGATGACCTGACATCTAGTTCTGACAGTCTTTCTCTTTTAGTAACTAGTGCTATATTATATACACATAAAAAAATGGCACCACTTTTATGTCTGAGACTGATCTTTTGCAGTAAAAATAGCATTTCCTTTGCTGAGAGCTTCACATAATAAAACCCTTACCCAATTTATCTTATGCACATACACACAACCTGGGTATGGTTTTAACAGATAAAAAATTGCTTGATGAGGTAAGGTCCGGAAATGGAGTCACAAAAGCCTTTGGTGCAGACACTTAAACGGGAGGGAATATTTTGTACTGCTCCTCAGATCTTGGCTTTCACAATTTGAATCCTTGTCAGATTAGCATATGTGTTTCAACAGGTATTTAATTTGAGTTACAGGTAGGTTATCCAATTTAAAATACAAAAACCGTTAACAACATAGGGTTTCATTAGTCCAACTGTGAATGTGGGGCAAATGTACACATCCTTTAGAAATCCCACAAAAAAAATTATTTTTCCTTATGGTCTTCTGATTCTCATTGCTTCTGGCAGTCGAAACATCAGAGAATAGACTTGATCCACAATGGCCAGCACACGTTTCCTGTCTTTGTAAGTGCTGACATTGCTTAATTCTGAAAAATGCAGGGATACTGGGAAGAGAGTGAAACAATGCATCTTTGCCCAAACTCCACAAATGTTTCCAGTTGGATTTTGCTAGAATATGGAAGAGATTCTCTTTATTATCACAAAAAAATCTTTCCATTAAAGCTCTGATGTTTCGATGAATTGAAAAGAAGAAGAGTTTATTATACTTATACTGACATTTAAATCTTTCTTAAATGATCACCTAAAGAATCACATCCAGTTGCTTCAAATATGTCGTGGTTTCAGCCCAGCTGGTAACAAAGCACCACGCAGCCACTCGCTCACTCCCCTC
>NW_010972574.1:1556396-1583161 GCF_000737465.1 Haliaeetus leucocephalus
CTCCTTCCCTGACCTCAGTTCCCACAGAGGGGTTCCCCTCACATCCCAATCCCCCGACTCACCGCAGGTTTCCCCCCTTAAATCTCTTCTCCCAGAGGCGCTACCGCCATCGCTGAGGGGCTCGGCCTGGGCCAGCGGCGGGTCCGGCTTGGGGCTGGGGGAGCTTCCAGCAGCTTCTCCCAGGAGCCGGCCCTGCAGCTCCTACCCTGCAACACCCCCTCCATGTGCCACACAAACCCATAACAAAATAGAAATGCTTTTAAGCAAGACCAAACATAAGTACAGTGTAATGAGTCACTGGCTTTTTACCGCTGCTAACAGGAAACACAAAGTGCAAAAAGTCTTCTCCACTGGTTACGAATATGCAGTTAAACTGATCCTTTTGACTTGTTTTCATTCTCAAATAAGGCTGGCATAGCGACAGGGAAAGTCATAACAGAACATGTGCAACAAATTTTACAGACAGATGAAAGCCTGTATTTTTCATCATATGTCTAAACTATAAATAGCTGGGGGCTTGTTACCAGCCTAGCCAATTATATATGATCTCATGCACAACCTTTTGTTTGGGGAGGGAGAAAACGTGTATATTCACACATATATATATGTGCACATATACACAGATAGGATATCGGATAGGAATAAAATTAAGAAATATTTTCTATAATTGTTTCTATGTACAAACTCCCTGTTAACATGGACATCATAATTAATGATGCAGCACAAGCAAAACTCAAATAATAAAAATTTTGAAGTGTTGCAACTAAGCACCTCTTATTTATCTTTAATGAATAACATCTTGATTGTGTAAAAAGGCACATTTGTGCAAAGAGCGGACCTAAGCTGCATGTGAAATTAGCCACAGTTTGTCCTCTAGTGATTACAATGAGCAAGTGTGTTTCAATGCTAGAAAAATATCTGTATCCACCTCAAGCAAACTGCAGGCAACATCTGCAGCACTGTACTCTATACTGCCTATAAAGGGATACCTGAGACATGAACAGCAGTGATGTTAGACAAATGTTTTGGTAACAGCAGGCCAAGTGGTAGAACCAAGAGGCACAGGCTGTAAATTGAAACATTAAAAAGACATACAGCAACAAAACATGCAACTGCATTGCTACATGTCAAATAGCATATATTCACACAGTTCATAAATACAGGATAATAATATTGACATTCAATCGCTTCTTAAAGCATGAGATTATCATTGGGGTAAATCACTGCAAATACTTTTTAAGAGTTGAAGAAAGAAAAATTATTTTCAAGAGATACAATTACTGATATTATAATTATTGAATTACAAAGATGCTATATTTTATCCTTCTCTACTACCACAATATGATGAGAGTATGTTTGTGTGCTTGTCACACTGTGTTAATTCTACAGATTCATTTAGGACCTTGTGTGCCTTTGGCTATGAATCAATTAACTTCCAAAAGCATTTGCATTCTTTAATGCACTTTCCTTCTTACCCCTTGACAAAACACTGACTGTCCAGTTCAGGTTAGTATCTGAACACCTCACAACAATTTGTGTGTCTTGTCTTTACAACTGTTCTGCTAGGTAAGGAAATAATACCTTCACTTTAATGAAGCAAGAGATATCTATGTGCCTTGTGAACACTCACACAAGAATTCTATGGTAGACCCACCTTTAGCACCTAGGCACCTTTCAAAATGTGCAGAACAGAAGAGTAGTAAATTGTAATTGTGAGATATTGACTCCTATTCTTACTTACTAGTCGGTCTAAATAAAATGTAGGGATACATTAAGATTTCTGGTTCTAAACCAGACATAAGCTATGACAGGTATGTCTAGGGACCAAATAGCAAGCAGCATGTTGCAATACAGAGAATATCAGAAGTTTTTAGCTGTGGTAAGCCCTGGCTCCATATGTCATTACTATGCAAAAAAAAAAATTATCATCAGACTGTCAAAATTCCAGCTGCTGAGAAATTGTTAAAATAAGCCAGTTTTGGTAGCAAGGCGATCACACCTGGCTAATTAGAGCTTCTGACCCCAGAACTTGCAGTCAGACATCATCAGATCTCTCTTCCTATCTTTTATTCAGCAGAAAATACTCTTTCATTAACTGACAGTGATTTGTTCTCTTAGTCAATTTTGTGCCTGATTAGGGCAGAAGAGGGGCTCACATTAGCTCATTGTCACATGTATACAGGTCAGAGGCTGAAACATCAGAACGTGTGCATCTTCTGTAGCCAGACTGCCACTTGTGCTGGGCTCCAGATATTTGGAATTCACTACAAATATGTTTTACCCACTACACTACACACACTCTAAGATGGAGAGAAATTTATATCAAGCCTATTTTTTTCTTCCCCATCTAGAAAAATGTTCCATAATTTATTCCAGAGATATGAAAGTATTGAAAAAAAATTTGGCACAAAATATACTATCATTATTTACACACTGGGCTCTTGAAGAAAAAATTTAAATTAAGTAAAAGATAAAATGGAGGCACTGATTTATGACAAAGCTATTTCACACATTAAACTTGTAAAGCATTAGCATCAATGTGAAACTAAAAGCAAGTAAGCTTTTAAAAGCGAGCTGTGTTTGAGTAAGAATTTTTTTCTGCCCATCATGTATGACAAGAATAAATAAATGGCAAAAGACATTTTTCTGTATCCATTAAAAAATGGCATAGTTCCTTAATGACAAGATATAGCAAAAGGAAGCTGTTTAGTGCAAAGATTAGGATTTTGCCTTCTATTCCGTGTCAGTATATAAGACATGCATATTAAAAATACTTAATAAGAAATAATAAACAGTACATTTATCCCGAGTCATCCATCAAACAGAAGTGGGAAAGTAATTTATCAGATAGCCCATCCCTGGCTGCTGCTTGCACAGTCGTCTCCCTCCTTGCCAAGCTCAGCTCTTTTAGGCAGTAACTGGAAAAACTTGCCTGCTAAACTGCTTCAGGCTGCAGTCCTGGCTTTGACTTGTTTCTGGACCTCATACTGAGCTTTTGATCCTACCTCCCCAGTTGCAGATCAGCTCATCCAGCCTTGATCCACCCTGCCTGCTTCTTTCCTCAGATCCTGTTGTTGTTGTACAAATTCTCCATCATGACTTCAGCTTGATCCTAATCACTCTCCTATCTGTGTCTTTAGGCTTGGCATACAAAGACACTCTGCTTTTTGACCCTCTTCTCAAAGTCCAGGCAAATTCTTGTTCTTTCCCTTGAACAAAACATCTGCCAGCTTTTCTGGCTCCTAGCACTGGTGGTCATTACTATGGCATCTGGGTTTGGCCTACACAGTGGTGATTTCTATGTCCTTAAAGACTTCCTTGAAACATCAGGATTTAAATTGTGCATTTATAAAAATCTTGGGTTTATGATTATTCAATTGTATTAGTATAAAAGGGAACTAAAATTACACTTCAGGTGCTGCTTACAGTGTCTCCAAATGATTTATCCCTTGTATTTCTTTTACCACTAAAGCATTAGATTGTTTTCCTCCATGAGGGTACAACGCAGGTTCCATCACTTAAACTTGGAGCTTCCTTTTTTCTGCATCAACACTAGCAACACAGAAGCCAAATTTCACTATAATCAATATTTAGAAGTTTGTTTGGGTAGTTTTTGCAAGTGTTGATGACTAGATAATCTTGAGATAAGTTGGAAATTTTCTGTTTCCAGAAAAGCCGAATGAGTTTAGGCTTGTAAAAATGAGCTGGGCTGGGCTGCTTCCCTCTGCTAGGAAGGAGGCAGGGTACTCTGTGATAGACTATGACATAGCCAGAACCTAGGGTAAGAAAAACATATTTTTCATTAGATACATGCTAGGAAAAACAACATTTTAATGAATAATTTTCTTCTGAAGCTTTCTTTGGTACGCATATGCTTAGACATCCTGTGGGTCACTGCTATCAGGGGGATCAAGAAATAACACGCTACTTTGGTAACAGAAATTTCAGAGACACAGAATAACTGCAGAAGGATCTGCCCTTTTGTATAACAGTTTGTCAATTTATTTTATGTCTAGTCAGTGGGTGAATAATACAGGGTGAAGATCAGAGATTTCAGAGCTTGTTCTCCACTAAGTTGGAGATTGCACTCCACTGGAGATGTCCTTGAAGGTATAGTAAACAAACAGACACTGCCAAATGCAAATGTTAATTGAGACGTAAGGAAGTAACAATGTCTTTGGTACTGTATACAAACAAATATGGACATTTATGTATTTAGAATCCACTTTGGTTAAATTGAGCAAGTCATATAACACGTTCTCTCTCTCTTACCTCTTCTATAGCCGTACAAAGATGCAAAACCACTTAAACCCTTGAGTATTGTGGATAGCACACAATAAATACAGGTGTGACACACTGTAAAATAAAGGTAAAAGTTATACTATGCAATATCTGTGACTAAAATGTTTAAATATAATCAATTAGATTTAATAATATTTCAGTTTGAAAGTAAAAAACAATAAAAAGAGAAGCAGAGTACAGTGGAGGTGAGACCTGCAGGCTGAAGAACCTCTCTATTTTTTATAGGAAGTCTTCTTGGCTTGTAACCCAGACATTGGCCAGAAAGGTCAATAACAAAAGGCTATTCATCTCATGCATAACATATTTTTTTTATTACCTTATTTTATTTAATCTGTCAATAATTGAATACCCCTAATACCCTTAATACTGCTAATACTACAGTGATCTGTGATCTTAACTACTATTAATGCTTTTCCACCTGTAACTGTTCTTATCACAGCTGTGACAGAAACAAAACAAAAAAATCAACAACTGTCCCAACTGAAAAAAACCCCATCTATTGTATTTTGAGAAGGACATACTTATTAATTAAGCTCAGGCTAATGGAATCTGACCTTTTTTGCAAGAGGAAGATGGGATTTTCAAGCAGGTGAATGAATATTGTTAACTGAAATGTATTGAATCCTGCTTACATAGACCCTCTGTGAGAATTACTATGGTTTTTAACTGTTTTTTCACTGTCTTATGAAATTGCAAAAGAATAGGAATACACAGTTCTCTTTCCAGGATTTTGATTTTCGCTGAATCATAGAGTAAGGACATCTTCCATGCTCTGTAATGTGGCACTGCTGTACCATATATCAAGTGACTGGAATGGTGTCTGTGTGCTGACATAGGTATAGGCATCCTCCATAATATTAGCAGGTACGCACCCATCAGAAAACAGGAAATACCTGGATTTTTTTGCTATGGCAGACACATTTCTGATTCTTGGATAAAGGAAGGGGCCAGATTAGATGGAGTTCCTACTTCTGTGGCTTTTACTGTCCTTCCCACTGCACCTGCAGGATGCTGAAGTGGGGACATCACACTTGCATGATCCCAAGCTGTGATGGCGTCTCCCATGTGTGAATTGTACATGGCATCCATACCTTGAAACTTATGAGCCAAATGGAAGATAGCAAAGATACTAAAGAAAAGGCTGAAATCAAGACGCCATTAGGTAATATACATGGCAAGAAAGATTTTGGATGCTGCATCAAACTGCACATTATGGCTGTTGTCAAAATTATAAAATGTCCTGCGCCTTACAGCCCTCCTTATAACACTCTGGACTTGACAGGGAGTTATTTTCCTTAGAGCTATTTCATTCACTTAAGGCTCTTGATATTTCCTAATTGTGGTAAGGAGACGGGCCCAGCACTACGAGGTCCTGTAAACCCTTTCTTTGCTGAGACCTGCGAGCTGATTAAAGTGACTCAAGGACAACATCTTCAAAATGGAGCAGTTTGATTTCTTTCCTCTGAGATTTGAAGCATGGATAGCAAAAACTGAAAACAATTAAGATCTACTTGCTTGATCTTAGGTTTTCAATTTTTTTACTAGCTTTGTCAATCTATCTAACATCCCTCTCTGGCTGAAGGAACAGTTGTGCTGTTTACATCGTGACCTCTTTCTGGCTGCAGAATTTGTTGACGAGTGCAGATTCCTCAGCTCTCTTGCTTTAAAGATATCTAGAACATTTTGAAAATTTCAGCTTTGTTGTTTCATCTAACCCCTTCAGTCTAACATGGTGGCAAGTCCCCTGTCACCAACCCAACTCACGCAGCACATTTATACAATGAATGTACCCTCATCCTAACATTTCTCACTTCCTCACTCTAGTCTAGTACCAGGCACTTTAATACCCTTAAATAAGAGTGAATAAGAATCCTCTTAAACTTTGCATGAAGATTCAGGGTGGCTGACATTCAATATAAATGTTTTCTCCTTTTCTAACTGAAAAGCCAGTTTCCAAGAAACTTGATGGTTACACTCCAGGAAATGTTCGTGTTCCACAGACTTAGAATACTTGTTTTATTAAACACATCCCTAATACATACATGCTGCTAGTACTTTTTAATTTTCAAAAGTCACATGATTCATCTCAGGACTGACATCCCCTCTCCTCTAGAAATTGTTTATCACTAAGTAAACATCATATTATTTCATCTGGAAGGCAGTTTTACCGAGGGTGAAGATTTGCTACTTCTAAATGACAGCGATAAACTGTTCATACAAAAACAGAAGCAGCATGTCTTAGAGTTTCATTTTAAGTAAATAGAACTTACATCCCCATAGTGAGATGAATAAGCTTTTTACTTTATTGCCTTTTGACAAAGCTGTAGATACAAACAGACATTTGCTGAGGCAGCAGAAAATGTTACAATATATTATATTGCATTTGGTGCAACACACACAAGATTGTTTCTCATATTAATTTTCTTTCTCATATTGCTTTCTCATATTAAATATACACTGTAATTTTAACTAAAATGTTCAGATGAGTCCCGTCATGCCTGAGCAAACCTTAGAAATCATAGTGACTTACTAAATTCTTGTTATATTGTCACATACTTGTGTTATGCTCCTTTCACATTGATATTTATTATCAGGACTTGAACTCCAAACATGAGCTTTCAGTTATAAATTCTTCTCCTCTTGCCAGCCCTAACCGGTAATATCAACGTCCGCTGCTCAAGACCACAACCAAATGAGAAACTTTCAGCTTGTAAGTTCAGTAAGGTATTAGTCAAAAAATTGCAATAAGGAACAATTTTAATACAAGTAATTTGTCAGACTGGCCAAATGGAAAAGAACGGGAAATCTGTAGGTGCTTATATGAGTTTTGATGGAGAAATATGAATTGAAGTGTTCCTAAGATCCAAAAGTAGAGGCACAAATGATTTGACTGCAACCAATAAAAGATGAAAACTTGCCTCTCTTGAATTTGTTGGAGAAGTATTTTCGATCATACTGTTACCCTGATGGTAGATCTGGTGCTGGTGTACATGTAGAAAAAGGACATGAACGTTGTAGGCAGTCAGCGGGTGGCATAACCGTTTCTCTTCTCCCATGCTCCTTGGGCCTTTTGCTATGAGACTGACGCAACCAAGCATAACATAAGAGTGGAAACAGACAAGAAGCTTTTGCTACTGAATCCCCTGTGCCCTGCAGTCTTCAAGGAGCTTCTACATCATGGGACAAAGGTGGAGATCTCTATCCCTTTTAATTTCTTTTTCAAGCCTCTTCAAGGTTTATGCATTGTTATAAAGTTAAAATGGCTTGTGAGTTACTGTACTTCCTCTGAGGTAAGCAAGAATGTTTTGGTCTGTGTATTTTAAGTAATAATTAAAAGGGAAAATATTTCAGTCATTTAAAGATGCATTATTTCTATTCTTCACCTGGCTGCCAGCTTTCTGAATGTCTAGATCCATTGTTTTTCTCGAAGCAATTGCTTCTAGTGCCAGAGGATTGTGCAAATCTTATTTTAAATTTTCTGTGAATTTATACCTTCTTAATTATGGACAGAAATTTAAATTGTGTCAAAAGCTACACCTAAATATTCAGAAACTCAAAAGAAACAGAAATAATCTAAAAACATACAGACTTTTAAATGTTATTAGTTGTAACCCAACTTTAATTTCAGGTTTAATCTCCTTTCTAGTTAGCTTTATTCCATTGTATAAAGCCACATTCAGAATTGTGCTGTTTCTGAGTAAGCACAGCTAAATATATGATAACCTATCTATCTGCATACACATCCATATATATAAGTAAGCACACTCTTTTAACAAGCAGTGAAAAATCCATTAATTTTAATTGTATGAATTAAAATACCTTTTAGTGTATTCTATTCCTACTCCAGAATGGCAGCATTTGGAGACTATTTTCTATATGTAAATACTGTAGAAAATTAATATTAGTCAGGGTTTTCTTGTACAACAGACTTACCAAACTACTGCAATTTTCATAAACTAATAAAAGACATTAATTGTATACTATAAAATTAGAGTAGATTTTTGAGTAACTTGTGAAAAACTCGTAAGATTTTTAAAGGTTTGATAATTACTAAACGCTGGAGTACTTTCCTGTAAATCTTCACAGAAAAATATCTTGCATCTACTGAGAGATCAGGCCAGTAAAAATGGTGAAGTAGTCGTGTCTTAAAGCGAAAAGTCTTGCTGAATGTAGAAAATAGTAACTCTTCTTGGCTGTCTTCACTATTGCTACCAAAGGCACAGTGTCATTATTGCATGCAGGGCTGACAGCTTTGCTGTGAATGAGAAATGTACCTATGATACTTCAGGTATGCATCTCTAAGAGAGGAGAGATGCTGAAGGTCCTTGCTCACTCAATTGTATTGCAGGAAGAGTTATATGGCTGATTTATTATATTGCAAGTGGATGTAATGGTTGTAAATGTTATCTTTTCCACTCCCCTTTTCCTCTTCGTGTATGGCCCTCACTGTCATCAATGTGAAACCATGCCTGTTTGTAATGGAACTGATCAGCATTGATACACTAATTACCCTTCATGAATTAGAATGAAAACCATGCTGAAATTCTCATGTCTCTTCAATACTAATGACTGTCATCAGAAGCTGACATCACAGATGTAAGGGTCATTCTCACCTTTCACAGGCTGCCCTCCTAGCTTGCCTAGTGCACCTCCACCTGCAGAAAAAATTATGCATTGAGGCTCTTTTATCAAGAGTCAATATTAAACAATCTTTTTTTTCCTTTCTTGGCAGTATCAGCTGATTATCAAATGCTGTTAATTGTTCAAATGATAAGTGTTGGAAATGGTGTTTGTCACATCTGGTTAAGAATGGTAATGAAGTTCTTAGAGGAACCCTAACTTCTAATGGCAACATACTTGTCTTCTCACTCACATAGTAGCAAAGCACTATGGTGAGAAACCTACTGCAGTAAGGTAGCAATGTGCATACATTATTTAGGAAACTTGATTAGGTTCTGCATTCTGACTTCTATTGTCCAACCCATGCAGTTATTTCAATCAGCTTTTTGAGGATGAATCAGACAAAGATAATTTGAGAAGGGCTATCACTGATGGTCAAGGATAAGTCATAAACCACAGTATTAATCTACTATAATGAATATTATGTAACATGGTCTTGGAAGGTTAGGGTTCTTCTTTTCTTCATTAACTTTCAGCAAACTATCCATATTTTATGAAATGTGGAGATGGCAGGACTATATTTTTAAGGATTTAAGTGCTACATTGCCATCCTTCTTGCCCACTGCATAGACTGATTGAAGCTAATACATTCCTATTTGGAAAATAAAGTTTAACATTATTGATATTATTGTAATCTCACATTTATCATATGTGAAAGGTCTTTTTGCATGGTTTTGTTTGTTTAGGGGTTTTTGAAGTAGTTGTAAGCTTTGTCTTTGTTTACAGAAATGCTGACCTTTTTTCATTTCATTGACTACCTGGAAGAATAATGTTGACCAATAAAGAATTATATGGCAAGGGAGCAGACAACAGAAAAACACTGGATGAATCCTAAAGCTGGGGCATGCAATGGACTTAAGGAACTTCAGCATTTCACATCACACAATCTGTCTGGAATACTGACACTATTCAGCTAGAAAGAAATATATGCCCTGCAATGGGCTTTTAACTCTTAACCATTGAAGTGGTAGAAAAGGTACAGATGAGAATTAGAGTTTCTTAGTACTATTTATATCCATTCTTCCCAACAATTGCTGAGTGTTTAAGGTAAACACTGATATCCCTATATGCTGACATTTGTCAATGTGTTAAAGAGGCTCCAAAAGACTGAAGACATTTAGATTCTATTGGTGTAAAATAGAATTCAAAAGCAGTGTATTTCAGAGTATACATTTGCCTGCTTGCTTTCCCTATCCCCAATCTGAACACTTGTAAATATTCCACTTATACATCCTGTTAAAACATGAAGGTTTACTTTTTTTGTCTCTGAACCATAAGGGTTCTTAAGCAAATTGTTTGCCTTTTGACGCAACAAAAATTACATCAAAGAAATGTTTTCTGGAGGAAGGGTAATCCCAAACCTGCCTGCAAGTGTTTAATCTCTCTTCCATTTGGGGTTCTGTAACATCTATGGTAAATGACATTTCCACATGGTATTCTGTGATCAGAAAGCCAAAACAAGCTGGAAGACAAACCTGTCCGATGACTTATCAGATTCCAAATAAAGAGGAATCAAAGCAGCCAGAAGAATCATAACAGATGTCCTGCTTCCCTGTGAGAAATACAGGAATGGGATCAATGGCAAAACTGCTGGGAAAATGAATTAGATACTACTTGTGTCACATTAACAATCCAAAGTATTCCCATAATTTTTCTCTGGGTGCAAACCACCTCAAATTCAGGTTCTGTTTTGTTTCTTTCTTCTTCAGACTGAAAAACAAAATCTCATTCTAAATGCTTAGAAGGTGATTTAAGGTAATTTAGTTTTTAAAGTGAGTTCTTTGTTTTATGTGTATCATTTATTCAAATCTTAGGTCCCATTAGGAATCCAAAATTACCAGAATGTGAAGGCTATAAAATGTTATTCATAATTTTTACTTTTTAATATATACTTATTGCACACATATATGATAAAGCCAACAGATGGACCTAAACTGAATGGATTCCCTGAAAACATCTTCAGCTATTTGAACCCACGTTTTCATACATGACAAAACTTCAGACTCTCTGATATATATATATATATATATATAGTTATTTGGGGCACTGAAACCTTGACACTGAATTTGCTGAAGGCGGGGGGGGGGGCTCAAAATCTAACAGTAGGACTCAGATTTTTCAAAAAGTGATGCCTAATGTTACATGCACAATTCTTCAGTGTTCCTATAGGAAAGCGGTCTTTTTCTCTGAGATGAAAGTATAAGGTCTATTAATATGTGGGATCTGAGCTCCTTTGAAAATTATGCTGCTTTATTTAGATGCTTAAATAAAGATTTATGCTTTTAATGTTAGCCATGTATGTTGGAAAATGTAAAGCACCTCATTTACAAAAAGCATCACTACAACAGGCTTTAACTGGTTATCAGCATCAGCTCAGGGATACAGGATTGAATGCCTGTTATTAGTGATAATCTGCTTCCCCAAATGAAAAATGAAAACTTTTTGGATACTGGCAGAAAGAACTCGCTACCTCATTCTGCCTATAATCCTTTTGCAGACGTGCTTTCATGAAGTTAAATTTTGTAATATTAATTTCAAAAAAGACAATAAATATTTTTATTCAGTGGCAAAACCAGCCTTTAATCCTTCAGTACATCCTTTGACCCAGGAAGCCACTTTCTAACCTTAAATCCTTAGCTTTGGAAATCTTTTACCAAGACTAACTCCAATTTAATTTCATTCATCACTATAAGACTGATGAAAGGAATGATAACTCAGGCTCATTATTCAGAACTTGTTTATTTTCTTGTCACTTTCACTTTTTCTCTTTGATTCCTTTCTGTAGTTTTGCTTTCTCCTATTCCAACAGTTTAGGTGGAGAATACCTACTACACTAATGTTTACATTGAACACAGCAATCAGTGCACTCACTTGGAGATCTGTGTGATGAAGAGCTGGGAATGTTATCCCCCCAAAACCAAGCTATTCATTGACTAGAAAAGAGCAATCAAAATTAATGTGTTTTTAGTGCTCAGTGTGTTGAAAATATTGCTACATCATCATATAGTCTACAAAACTGACCAAGCTAACAAGCTGTTGCATAGGATGCTTTACATTCAGTTCAGTGTCTTATAGGATTCTTAATATTTTTAAAGAATTGGTGCTCAACAAAGTGCCTTGAAACATTGATACCTGATTAATGATAGTGTTATTGAAACTAATCTAAATGTATGCTTCATGGTACCTTTGAAGGAAAGGGAGGTTTTTATCTAGGAAAGCAAGGAGAAATTAAAAACATGGTTTATGTGTAATAGATATATTTGTTGGCTTGTAGCTCAAATATTTCGCTTGTAATGATGTGTCTTGGTAGCTGTAAATAGCAGGAATTTTCTCATGGAAGGTGTTAGCCACCTAAAATATTTCCCTGTTTCATTGGTCTCATTATACTATTAAGATCAGTAAACCCTCTCTGACTCGAAGGTCAGTGTAGGAATAGCAATCTAATGACTTCACTAGAGCTGATAAACATTTTGCAAACAGGTAGTCAGATTGCTCCTTTTGGGAATAAGTAGTTCCAAAAGGAAAGTTATAATTATGGAGGTGTAAAAAGGTCAGATATTCTGTAATTCTTCCTGACTAGCCAAATAAGTGCTGCTGATGCTAATAAATTTTTTCTACCCTGTAAAAGAAGCTGTATTGCAAGTTTTTTAACTACATGAATTATATATAACAAGTAGAAATTTTCTTAAAATCCACCTGAAATAAGTTTACAGCTGTGTTTTATTGCTTTCATGTCTCTCATTTTCATAAGCTGCCATATTAGTTCATCTAAAAGCCTCCTCAAAATTAAAATTTCATTAGCTACACAAAAAAAACCCCACAACCCCACAACAGGATAAAACTTCCTTTTAAGCTCAAACTTCATTTCACATAAGGCTTCTCCATTCTTACTCAACAAATTCCTAGACTTACAGGAATGTTTGTTTGCCACCATAGAACAGCTACAGGTGTGATTTTGCATCATTTTTGTATGAATAGTTTTCTCCTTATATAGAATATTTTTATTTTGGAGCACATTGTTTTATTTTGAGCAGAGAAACAAGCCTGAACTCAAATTTTCTTAGTCTTTCTCTGATCTGGCCTTCTAGCCAGAAACATGGTTCCAGCAACCAGCGGAAAAAAAGTCGTGTGGATAGATTTGTACAAAGTGGAGAATTTTCTGACAAATCAGTGATAGTTAGAAGTTTTGTTATGTCACAGAACTTCAAATAAGTACCCATTTAAGATTAAACACATTTTTGAATGCTGCTATTATCTATCCTCTTCACGTAGGAAGTAGCTGCAGTTATAAAACCTTTTTTATGTTACAGGATGCAGCGTATCATTGATTTTCAGATCCAAACTGAGTTCGTGGATTCAGCAATGAGAAAAATCATCATTTGACTTGTAAACAGAGTACTAGTTAATAAAGGAATTATTTAAAATAATAAATACAGAATTCCACAATTTCATATTGGAAGATACACACTTAATGTTAGATCTGTTTCTTTCAATTCTGGTGCTATAGCCGCCATTTAATTCTTAGTTTCTTTGCCAAGATTTGAATGTTTGTGGTTCCCTAAAGAATGTTTTTGCAAAATAATGTTTCCCTGGCTACCATAATAATTTCCTAACCTCTTAAATCTCTTTGGTACTGCTAGATATCAAGAATTTTAAAAAAATCTATGTGTAATAACTCAGCAGACTGCTTTTATGTGTGCTTTACTTAAATTCAGTGTGTAAAGAAATAAGAGGAAAGGTTTCTAGTGATTTTGGATGATCCCACAAAGCCATATGTCACAGTGGTCCCCCCTTCCTTTGCGGTACCCTGTTTCATATTGTGTACACACACATATTCTAGAAATGGTTTCTCCATTTGCGACACTTCTAAAAATTTAAGAAGTTGTATTACTTAGCTGCACTGCGACAAAATTGTATGAGCAGTAGAACAGTAGAAATTTCTGGTCTCACTTTGTGCTTCATTTCCCTAAACCTCCCAGTGCCACTGGAATAGTTTCAGAATTCATGTTTCAAAATTGCATGTCAGTTGGCTTCATAAAGCAATGCCCACTGTAATTCAGTGCAATGCATCACACACTGAGTCTCTACTTAAAGGATACAACACAACCAAATACTTTTTCATTGCTTCTCACATGAAAAAAATGTGTCTTATCACAGCCAAAGACCCATTTTGTCTTCTCCCCTGCATCCAACCCCTTTCCAGCAGTGTCCTTGGTGCACACGGCCCTGCCACAGCACGTAATTATCTGTACATGCTGGAAAGATCCAGCTGTGAAAGGTATTTTGCTACGGGTAACATATGGGTCTGCGGAGGGTCCCACCTGCCGTGGCTTTAGCAACTGCAGGCTGTCACATGAAAGGCTTCCAAGTGGCTCAGCGGCTTTGAGACAGCATCCCCCTTTCTCGTGTCCCTTCATCCTGCTGTTTTCATACAGCTTGGATTCAAAGTACTCTGTATTCTTTGTCACGATCCATTCAGCAACAGCAAAGCAGGCACTTAGAAAATGGTACCTATATTTATTCTGAATAAGATTAAATGGCTCAAAACTCTGCCTTAAAAATCTACTCATATTTTCTCTTTCACTATTACATTTCACACCTTTTATTTTTGACACAAACAGTGCCTATTCATAAGGAAATGTAATGACTTCTTCACCTGTGAAATAATACGGCAAACAGTCTTGTCAATAGAAGATAGTTTGCAACTTTCCCCTGTATTCCTTTGTGGGCACAAAGACTAGAAGATGTGCCTAAGTTTACCTGGACCTCGAAATTACTATGAAAAATAGAAGTTTCCAGGTGAAAGGCAGGACAGGGGTCCCCTCACTGGCAATTGTTCAATGCACCCAGTTCTCTCTTGCTCAGTTCTTGTTTGCACTCAAGAGCTAGACCATGGCACTGGCACATCAGTAGTACTAGTGAGGGACGGCTAGTTCTTGCTTCTCCTGCCAAAACATTACTCATGTCTTCTTTGAAAGCTCTTTATGGTTGATTTTCACACATACGAGGTATTTACTGTACTTTCTCATTAGTAGCCAATCTCATAAGTGAAATCATGAATAATTATGAATAATGACTCTCCATCCTCTCTACCTTTTTCCAGTGCTGAAGCAGACTTTGTTTGCTAGGGAAGCTAAGCTGCACCGTTTTCTATCCCCAGCTTCTCTTATCAAAGAAGCTAAACTGGACTACGACTGTCTGAAACACAAACTGGCCAGCATTCAAAATCACCCTTCATTCCTTGTCAGAGCCAGAGACCTGCAAGGCAATTATGGGGGATTCAGAGAGCATTTCTGGCTCTAAGGATTCCTCAGAGCTTTCACTTCCCTCTTGTCCTGGTTTCAGCTGGGATGTAGTTAACTGTCTTCCTAGTAGCTGGTACAGCGCTGTGTTTTGAGTTCAGTATGTGAAGAATGTTGATAACACTGATGTTTTCAGTTGTTGCTCAGTAGTGTTTAGACTATAGTCAAGGATTTTTCAGCTTCTCATGCCCAGCCAGGGCACCTGACCCAAACTGGCCAACGGTGTATTCCATACCATGTGATGTCCCATCTAGTTTAGGAACTGGGGAGTGGGGGGCAGGGATTCGCCGCTCGGGGACTGGCTGGGTGTTGGTCGGCGGGTGGTGAGCAATTGCCCTGCGCATCATTTGTACATTCCAATCCTTTTATTACTACTGTTGTCATTTTATTAGTGTTATCATTATCATTATTAGTTTCCTCTTTTCTGTTCTATTAAACCGTTCTTATCTCAACCCAGGAGTTTTACTTCTTTTCCTGATTTTCTCCCCCATCCCACTGGATGGGGGGGGAGTGAGTGAGCAGCTGCATGGTGCTTAGTTGCTGGCTGGGGTTAAACCACGACACCTCTTTCTCTCTTTACTTTTCCCCTTCCTTTTGTTGTATTTTTTGTGTAGGTTTTTTTTGCATTTTGCTGTTTAACACTTTTAAAAAAGGTTGTCTTCTTGACCACGCTGACTGAGGTACAGCTAGATTTCCTGTGGAAATATTCTCTCAAGGGAGACAACAGTTCTACCTGTTTAAAATATTTTTAGCCCTTTTTATCTGCAACATTTTATTATTTGGAGTTGAATTGATTTATGCTGAGACAGAAATTGGCATGGTATCTTTCAACGTACAGAACTAAGTTTAGTATCTTTCAAAATTCTATGTGCACTTTAAAGATGTCACATCATAATGTGCAAGTGAAACAGAAAAAGCTGTAATAATACAGCTTTATTTTAAATACAGAACAATTTTTAATGCTTTTATTGAATGGAGTAATGGCAGGACAGTAAAGTTACAGGGCAACAATATTATGTAATTTCTGCATGTAGTTGCTTGGCCTTTTAATATCTTAGTTATAAACAGTAGAGGTTGAATTGTAAACATCATCAAATTACAGGTTTAAAAACCCAACAATTTCCATCCCCACTGGACTGATATTTTTTTTTCAAAGTTAAATCAGACACTATGACTAGGATGAATGCTTTCAAGCTCTTTAACATTTGCCATTGTCTCTGGAAAAAAAAATATGATGCTGTACAATTGTAGCTCAAAGCAGGAAGTAAAAACTTGTATCTGTAAGCACAAGCTGCTAGCACTGAGTATTTGCAATGTAATAAACCTAAACATGTCTCTACTCAGAATGCTTTTTTCCTTGTACAGAAATATATGGCTTTATTAAGTGGATAAATTGTGCTGTAGTAAATACACTAGACTCCATTTCCTTCTGATCCTAGGGTTTTTTCACCTTTTATTAGGATTAACTAATCCTCTTGGAAAGCTTAGTACACCTAGTTAAAAAGAAAGGGGTAAAAGGCTTCCGAAATAGACTTTTTTTCTTCCCACATTATCCAGTGACCCAGGCCAATAAAGTACCTCTCCAAACCCATTTGCAGCAAGCTTCTACTCATCTATAAAAATTAAAGCACACCCAGTTACATACTGTTTCCCTCCACAGGTCTCAGACTAATAGAATTTAGCTGAGATCTCTGTTGGAGATCAAGTCTCTCCTCAATGTGGGGAGACAACCACAGGTGTCTCTGTCCCTGTAAAGAAAGAGAAAAAGGGAGAAAGAGAGAAAGAGAAAGAGAAAGAGAAAGAGAAAGAGAAAGAGACAGCATGGAAGGCAGGACAGGGGTTGGCTCCCTGACAATACTGTGTGCAAAGCAGTGATGGAGTCAGCAGGTCTGGGGCTGTGCAGATCCAATGGCTTGAGAACATTCTTGTAAGTCCTGACCAGGAGTAAAAGACTCAGAAAAATGAACAAGAAAATCCCTGGAAATGCATTCCCCTGTCACACTTGGCATTCTGCATGCTGGGGAGGAATCTGAGATTTTGAGAGAAGTCTGTTTCGTCTGAATAAAGGTGCAGATATGCAGATAATGGTCAATGAATCTCTTTGTCCTATATCTCTATAAGGAGTTTTGGTTTCTGCAGCCCCAGGGTACAGGGATATATATGCAAGCTAAACCATCAATATGCAAGCAGTGCAGCTCTACTCCATAAGCTTTACTATAGCCCATGGCTACACCACCAGCTGCTGCCACAGTAATCCTTCCTCACAGCTACTTTTTCCCATGGCTATGGATGTTATTGGACTATTGTTCATATCAGTATCTAATCCAGGCATTTTTTTCAGTTTACGCACTGATGCTGAGAGAACTGCCCTGCAAAGCATAACACATAGCACCCTCCGAGAGACTGACACATGGTTTTAATGCTCATCTATTCGATATCTCTGAACCTTTAATTTAAAAGGCTCAGCTACATGTAAAATTGGAAGTTGTATTCATCAAACAGCCATGGACTCTATGTTCCTACCATGCTGCAACAAATCAATAGGCAGGATTGCTTTCTCTGAGCTGAATCTCTTGCTCCTTCCCCTGCTTAGCTCTTCAGGGCTCACGTAGTTTTGCAGATGCAAGAGTACAATAGCATTAATTCTTATTCTCGGTTGGCTAGTCACCTGTAGAGGTAACTACCCTACCTATCTCCTTACTATCACATTCCAACTTGACTGCTCCTTCTCCTTTGCTTTTCACCTCCCCTGCCTTTAGCTTTTTCAGCTTCAGCCTGTGTAGTTATCTTTCCTGGATTTAAAAGGGCTGAATAGCAAATGGAAGATCCTAACATTATTCACAGTAGTGTGTATGAAATGAAGCTCCATCAAATCATATGCAGCATCAAAATTATGCTTTGTGTTAGTTCCATCAGGTTTATCAGAGAAAAAGCCAGGAAAGGAAAGAAGAGGTTGAAAAGATACAGCCAACTAATTAAACAGTTGTTTTCTGGAATGACTGTAGAACAGATTGACTTCAGGCACTGCAAGATGAAAATAATGTATAAAAAGGCCTGAAACAAAACAGACTGCAAATGAAGCAAACTGTAATGGAACATGGCAAGTTAGTAAATACAAATGAAATATTAAAGCTTGGCAAAAAATATGAATAGATTTTAATGAGTGTTATAGAATAACCAGAAACAAATCCTGTTTGTTTTTAAAATGAGAAATACATGGTCATGGTGCAGGCTTATATCTTGCTGTTTATCGATTTCCCTCTTGGTCGTTATTTCTCTCTTCTCTCTGTCACTGTTCCAGTAACTTTTACACCCATTAGCAAATGTTGAACAAATTTGATATAGCAGTAATGTTCCCCAAAGATAAGTTAGTCGTATGTGTTTCCTGAAACAGATCTATAGATACAAATTAGATATTTTGATTTCCTCATGTAAATGTTTCAGATGATACCAAAAAAAGTTGCAGTGCAAATTCATACAGTATTAAGCACTTGAGAGTACACAGGGGAGAGAGGGAGAGAACTTGTAAATAGTCAATTATGGAAGAAGTTTCAGCAGGGTCTACCAAGCAACTGCAAGGCACACTTGAATGAAATCAGGATTGATTAGCAAATTCTACATTGAGACAAGACTGTCAAAAAGAGTAAAGAGTAGAAAGAGATGAAGGGAACTGTTGCATCAGTGGAAATAAGGTGAGATGCTATCAGGCTTCTTAACAATGAACCATGAGGGAAAAAAAAATCAGAACTGAAGATATAAAAACAAAGAAAGAATAAGAAAGATTTTGGCATTGTTATAGGGACTGCACTAGAAATTAACTGTGGTGATTAATAATGTAGCTGCAGGCAGCACAAAACAACAAGCTACTTGAAAGAGGACTAAAGATCGGAGTTATGATCTTCAGTTTTAAGATGTCATGCAAAGAGACAAATGTAAGTGGACTATGAAAGTCCTAAAGGTGAGAGACATTCCCAAGGGGCAAAGGGAGAAAGATTAGGACAGTAGCACCGCATACCGGGCAGCTAAACCTTGGACATAGATGTTGACCCAACTAAACATGTCCTGCATTTTGTGATCTAACAGGTGTCCTCCATAATATCATTATAGAGTCTGGGAATGCATTTAAATTACATCAAACCCCAGAAAAACAGTTTTAAGGATTTAATAAATATTCCTTACCATTATTAATTCACAAAAATTAAAAAAGAAGTTTTTAAGTAAGACACTCATTTTACTAATTGGCAAGTTTCAAAAGCACGGAGCCACTATTTAATGTAGAAAATAGCATCCCCTTCACTTGGTATGGCTGAAGAGAAACTTCAAATGCATGTGAGCAGAGCATAGTCAGCCTAAAAACTACACACTGAGACAGAAAGACAGCGAGGAAACAAGACCACTCTTTGATTTACAAATGCTTCTCAGCAATGAATTTGTTTCAGGAACAGAAGGCAATCTCTTCTGGAGAAACAAATAAGCAAAAAGCAAAACAGAATAAAGAGCCAGAATGTAAACTAAACACTTGGCTGGCTCAAAGCCTCCAATTTGATGTCTTGGGTTATAAATAATCGAGGGTACTTGTATTATCCATGTTGTAGAGCACTGGTATTCATGAATACTTAAAAATCCTCTGACAACTGGTAATGTTTCATCAACCAGAAAGTACAAAAGGCAAATTAGTGTTGTTTTTTCATCACCCTTTGTGGGTAAAAAGATCAAAGAAGAGGTTTTCATACTGGCAAAGACCTTGTCAGTCTTTTTCTCTGCTTATACATAAAGATGTGTTTCTGCAATATGACAATGAAGGCTGGCAGATGTTAAAAGGAAAGTCACCCCCTACAGAAATTGAGCAACTTCAGGATATGAAGTGTCTTATGAGTATTTTATAAAAGGATTTACTCTTATTTCATGTTTATTTAATTATTTTATACCGAGAACTGGACAAGTCAATTTTTTGTAAGTCTTGCTTCTGGCATATTTTAATTTTCCTTTTTAACTGAAGAACAGGAAATCACTCTGTCACAGAACTTCCCAGTATTATATATGTAATGTTTAACATAATTGCATTACTAATTTAATGACAATATCCAGTTTAGTAAAATTGCAATAGTATTTCAATATTATATTATAGTATATACTCTATGTAATATCATGTACTATTATATTACAAACTAAAATTTAAAATATAAATTTTTCAACAGTATAGATTCCCTTGATGGGACAAAGATCTGTGTGAAATATTTCAGAGAAGCCTTTTGTCACTGGAACTCTAGAGCAATGTCAGCAGAGTCTGAGAATTTTCCCTTTACCCTTAAATGTCCATCTTTGGATAAAATAACATCTTAAAACTGTGGTTCTGCATATGATTGTGCTGTCTGTGCGAAGTACTACACAATGTAATTTCTATCCTAAATATATTATGTGCACACATTTCTTTAACTCAGATTTTCAGAATTACGTTTTAGTGATTATTTTGAAGACAAGGGGGAAATTTAAAATCGCACCAACTGTGCATTTTCTGTTGTTCTATAATCGTTTCCTCTCCTCCCAGTCTACGCACTTTCCTCAGACGCTGTCCCAAAATATGCACATACCAATGCATTCATGCCTGAAAAAATGAAATGGAAAGAGTGACCTTCACTTTTCTTTTGTAACAGCCCAGAGGTGAACGTGGCCCAGAAGCGATCCCTGTCTCCATCCCCGGTTTGGGGCCACGGCTCTGGCTAACAGCACCTTTCCTTACAGCCATTTATATGGGATACTTGTATGCCGGGGGTTGGATGTGGCTAGCCTGGGGTGCCAAGAGTGTGCCCTCCAGGGCTACAGCTGGCCTGAGCCTGCTCCACCAGGAGCATCCAGGTAGACTTCACGATCTTGGCAGGGCCAGCCGGCCGCTCTTGGACTCGTGTCACTCTCCAAAACTGAAGCTGCGCTCCGCCTGGCCCAGTACTGCAGCAAGAACCATAAGCCATACTTTGACCAGTTGCTTATCGAAACCGGAGGCAGACCATACGACAAAGCAGGATTTGATGCTGCATTAGGGGTTTTGTGAAAGCAGTCAGATAAGTATCCACTCCACCTTGTATTTAACATTCATCTGATGAGTTTAATCAAGACTATAGCCTCTCTTTGTGGGGCAAATTGGCTCTGGTTAGCATTGCCTTTCATCTCTCCTAGAAGAAAGGGCATTAAAATGAAAATCCAGTTTTATAAGAACTGTAATTCTGAAGGAATACAATGTACTCAAAGCCCAGTGAAAGGTGCAATGCTAAAAATAAAAATGGCTACAGAAAGAAATTGCCTTTCAGATTTCAGCCATATAAAGATTACTCACTGCCAGTGATATGCGGCCACTTCTGAGTAATTTGCAAGATAATTCTGTGCCACATAATGTCTTCAGAGATGTTTTTTCTTTGATTTTGGAAAGGGGAATTGAAGAATGGTCCCCATTTTCCCCAAGCCAAAACTACTGACAGGATTTGAGATAGATGGAAAGCTGGGGAGAAGTTAGCAAAATTAACCCCCATATTTTTGCAAAACAAAATGCTTGGAAGACCTTTAACATAAAAAAAAAAGGCAGAAACTACTTTTCTCTCTCACTAAAGACTGTTTTGACATATTAGTGTTCTTAATGGTAAAAGTTAATATACCAAAGTTTATTAATTTTAGTGTCTGACTTTTTAGTGTCCCATGTACAATTATGCTAGAATGCATACTTAAAACACTATTTTTATAGAATAGGAGCTTCCATTAAAAAAAAAAGCAAAAGCCTTCTCTTGGTCTACTGTGGTGTAAGGAGGTGATATTTTTGAAAATAAACTACTCAAGAAATCAGATATAAATGGAAAAAATCTGGCAAGACACCAGGGTATTTGCTGTACAGCTATTGTAAAAAATATTAAGATTCTCTGATTGATCTAAGATATTTGGCAAAATGTATGGCAATGTTTAAGGTTACAGCACATCAGTCTGAAAATATTTGAGATTCTTTTCCTTCCAGAAGACACAATATTCAGCAGACCACATTTCAGAAGAAAACTAGATTGGAGGTAAAGCACTAGGATCTGAGCTGCAGATTATTTACCTAACTCTGCCACAGGCTTGCAGTGTAACCTTCAAGAAGTCTGAAAGTTTTTGATCCAAAACTTCTTGAAGCCCATCCATTTTCTGACCTGTTCTCTTAGCCCCAGATTTCCATGATGGAAGCCAACAATACAGACTGTAGTCCTTTTGTCCTACTGCTATACAAGAAGGATTTCCCTGTGGTTTTTATGTGTTTCCTGAAAAAAATCTAGAACATTTTTAATTTATTTCTTAAAAGTTATGGATCTCACCTATACCCAAGGAAAAGGTCTATTCACATGCTGTGTGTTCATTTTAAATAAGAGAATGAAAATTGTTCTTCGCTGAAGTAGAATGAAAAATAAATTCTTTATGGCCAGAGTAACTGGCTAGATAGAGTACATCATAACAAATTCAATAATTTCAACACAGATTTTACAATGGTTTTTGTCATTTTAACCTTTTTTTCTACCAGAATATTCCATTATTTGTCAAGGTACCTACACAGTCCTGGAGGGCTTTACAGTCTCCTGAGATTTATTGATTTAATTTTTTTTTTTCCTCATATGTTCTTACTATTTCTACCAAAATGTAGCTATTTAACTGGGAAGAGCTTAGCAAGCCCCATACAACATTTTGCTTAGCTGAAGATCAAACCCAGTGTGGCAGGTGAAGAACCTTGTGTTTACATCATCTGGATCATACCTATCCTTTTAGTTAAGGAATATTAATTCAGGTGCAAGAAAAAAACAAACAAACAAACAACCGTGGCTTAGTAAGAACAGATAAAGAAACAACTGGCACTTGACTTTCTGGTTTGCTTTGCCTTTCAACTGAAGAAAAGACTTCTTGGTTTCCCAGTTGTAAGCGGAATACAGTTGAAGAGCAAGCAAATGCCCCTTAAGGCTTGGGACATGCTTCAAAACAGTTCTTTGGTGTTTTCAGCTGCTTTAATTTTTGTTTACACAAATGGAGACTCTTGAAAGGGCTTTATTTTCAAAACACATTTTCTCAGTAATTTGATTAAAACTCAGTTCAGAGAAGGAGTCTACAGTTGGACATCCAGAAATGAGGCACCCACTACCTACAATGAGTTTGGAAGCTCTTGGCGAGGAAACTAGTATTCATTTTCATTAATATCTCACTAACCTAACAGACTTCCCACTTTAATAAAACACTGTAACATTTTGAAGAAGAAGGAAGAAAAGATCAGTTCCAAATATTACTGTTGTTTCATCGTCAGTATTGCACAGTATATCTGCTATTCAATACTGAGATTGCGCTCTTACAATTTTATTTTATTTAGTTGCATTTATTGTTTCACTGTCAACTGCTGTTTTCTTCTTCACACTTGCTCTATTGTTCTCTTCTATGAAAGATTTCTTTCTAGGTGTTTTTTCTTCTACAATGCTTTTCAGATTTTGGTTTTATAACTTAAAACCCCAGCTCTACAAATACTATTGTAATTTATCTGCCCAGGAAAAGAACAGAAATGTATTTTCTCTCTTGTAACTGGTAAACTAACTAGAGATTAAGTGGTCATGCTCATCTGCAGCTAACAGGCTGGGGGAGAGAGGCATTTTTTCGGCTGTTTGTACGCAGCTAGGACCAAGAGTTGGCTATCCAGCATCTCAATGAAAAGACTCAATCTGCAAGGGGTTGGGCTGCTCCCCTCGCGGAGCTGATGGAGGATGGAGGCAGCTCGATCTCCTGGGGTCACTCATCCTCTTGCAACACTGAGATCTTAACCTTTCAGGCAAGATGCTCTGCTTCTGTGTGATCTTACTTGTTTGAGCAGAACGCATTGACACAAAACATGTGTCTGCAGAGCGCTGGAGGAAATAATAGGATACAGCCAGTTTGCTGGAAACCCGATTTCAGAAATTCTCTCAGGTGGGTAATTACTCCTTGTACTAGTCTTATAGAGAAAGCCTTATCCAAGATGTACCAGCAAAACACTAAAGCTTTCTTTATCCATACACAAATATATCAGAATCTTTTCAGCATCACCTGGTCTTTTACTAGTTACTAGCTGAAGATGTACATGTACAGCATAGGAAAAATTACACAAAAAAGGCAAACATCATGAGACCCTTGACCAGGACTTCAGGTGTATTACACCAATAATGTATGTTAATTCTTTGTTAATTTAAAACTCCCTGTCTGAAATTATGAGCTTGCTTTACTTGGATGAAATTTTTTAGAAATTTACAGTTTTCAAAATTAACATTCTTAACAGCTTATTTTTAGGGCTTCAGATTTAGAACTGTTGGGCCTAAACTACGACAACTAAAAATGAGTATGAATAAAAGAAACATTTGCGCCTGCAAAATAAGTAATCCCTATTACAAGAATTTATACATCTGGTTTCATTTTACTTTATCTATTTCAAATAAGAATGAATGAGAAATAGCTCATTGTCCAAAATGTCTTTTTTATCTATGACTAAACATTTTACAATCATAATGTTACTGGTCATTTTTTACCATTTATTCCTATAACAGTCATGAAAATCATGTAATCAAACTATACAGAGAATTACATCAGTACAAATCTCATTATCATTTGTGAGAACTGAGGCAATGTAACTGAAGGCAAATTGTGGAATAGCATCACCATTTCTGCAACGATTAGGACTTAAAAATCTGTAACAGGATTTTGAAATCCCACATGGCCACAGAAGAGTTAAATTCAAGGACATTCACAAAACACCTGAAATCAGACTAGGTACAGGGAAAGGCTGGGAAAGGAGGTAGAAGCAAGCATTAGAATTGCTAAGGAGGGCTAAATCTGGGGAGGGCAGAGCAGTGGGAGAGCTTGCCTTAGCCATCTATTGATTTTCTGATGTACCGAGTAGCACAGAGGAGAAAGGATATGGAATTGAGCTTGAGAGAATGGTGGTGTTCATTCAGCAGTAATTAGAGGTGAATTATCAGGCTGTAGAGAGGGGAATACCTGTGGATAAAAGTCCCAGGCTTATAGAAATTATTATTTGTAGGACCAGTGAAGAGCAGTCTAGCTCCTGAATGGTCCATTAAGCTTTGAGCTGTGAGGGGAATTGACGGGGAGGCTTATGGATAGAGATGGAGCCTCATCAGGTTAAGGTGAACGCAAAGCATGAAATCCACTTACACCATCACTAATGGAGAACTCTCATTTCAGGCAAGTTAGTCCTCATCTTTCTGAGGGGCAGGGGATGACAGTATTTTAAGACCATATCAGCTGTTCTATTTCAGGTCCTTCATTTTAAAAAAGGAGGAAACTTCTTTCCTGTAAGTGGAGCTATATTCCACTGTGGGAGTCACAACTTAATGGATTGCAGTGTTACTGCTGGGACCATATCACTCCTGTTTCGCAGGTGTGGGGAGGGAACCCAGCACAAGTGAGGTAAGCTGGGAATGACTAATTTGAGCAAGATTAGAAAGAAAGTTTGTATTGCAAGTTGGCTTTTAATATCCAAATCCTAGCACCTTTTGGTTGGATTTTGTGACTTCTTAAAATCAAACAAACAAACCAAAATTGTGCATTTTATAGGCTTGCTACATCTGATCAATATTCTGCTTAACCCTATGCTAAACTTCAGTGAGGTCCAAAATATTAACCAAAGAAAAAATTCAATCCAAGCTTTTACTTGGATTGAATTAGGAAAGACCTTTGCACTGACTTCAGTGACTGCTGTAGCACCTCCAAGCATGGCTTAAAAAAAAAAAAACAAAAATGCTTAGTGACGATCTGCAGACTCCACATTTATTGTTTTTTAATAAGTTATCAGTAAACTGTCTTTAAAATGTCCATAGCTGATTCAATTAAGTGAGTCAATTTGAACCATGAAAAAGTTTCTTGCTATTAAAGCCACGTGACATCTATTTTTCCTCTGTGGGGTTTTCATCGTTCCCTGCAAGCCATCAAACTTTTTGAATTGTGTCCATGCCATTAGGAATCAAATAATAGATTTCTACAGCATGTGAGACACAGACTGGTCAGATGTAGATGTAAGGTCTGCATATCTTGACTACTACTGTCATGCTTATTCTAAAGTGTATGTGCATACAGTGCCATGAAGGAGTAGGATCTTGAATTAAGCTCATATATGCCCATGAGAAAGCATTACGGACTAAGATGAAGAAGTCAGAGTAAAGAACATGAATCAAAGTTCAAAAGGGGTAAGGACCTACCTTTTCCCTCTACACCATAGGAAAAGCAAAAGTATTTTGTCCTTTGATCAATCTCAAAATAATAATAGTGATTTTTCTGTATTTTTTTAATCAACTTTGTTCAGTACGTTGTGGTGGGTTGACCCTGGCTGAATGCCAGGTGCCCACCAAAGCCTCTTTATCACTTCCCTCTTCAGCTGGACAAGGGAGAGAAAATATAATGAAAGGTTCATGGGTCAAGATAAGGGCAGGGAGAGATCACTCACCA
>NW_010972574.1:1584059-1625604 GCF_000737465.1 Haliaeetus leucocephalus
AGCAGCTGCTCACAGAAGCCACCCCTGTAGCCCCACGCTACCAAAACCTTGCCACGCAAACCCAATACATATATGAAACTGTAGAATTGAAAGAAGGTGCTGTCATTCTGGTTTATGGGTAGCACATTTTAACCATATAGGACTCTTCCTACTTGCCTGAATGTATCACTGGGAGACAGCTGTTTTTTTGTTTTCTGTTCAGAAACAGAATGTTATCAAGCAAGTTATTATGATACCTCTTATGAAAACAAGCTGTTTTCCTAAGCTTAAAATAAAAATTAGTTCCCTGAAAACTCAGACCTCATTGAACTGGAGACAAAGACAGTATAAACCAACTTTCTACAAATGGGGGTATAGTTAAGAAACAAAAGTACATTTAACATATGGAATAGAAATCAAACTGGTTTTGAAATGTGTTTTAATATCCCTAGAAGAATGACTGTACTCTGCCAGCACATTATACTGCCTGGAGGGTATCTGTCTTTCTTGTTTTAGATTTTGCTATTATGATATTCCATAGTTTAAATTTTTTTCATTCCTGTGTTTCATTCACAGTCACTGTTGCAGTGGACTCTAAGAGTAGTCATTTTTTTGACACTCGTTGCCCATATTTCATATTGATTTAAAACGTGAGCAGTAAAATTTTGTTGCCAAAGTGGTGGGTTGAACTTGGCTGGACACCAGGTGCCCACCAAGCCGCTCTATCACTGCCCTCCTCAGCAGGACAGGGGGTGGAGAAAATAAGATGGAAAGAAACTCATGGGTCAAGATAAATACAGATTAATAGAGCAAAAGCAAAGGCCACAGGAAGAAGCAAAGTGAAACAGAAGATTTATTGTTTACTTCCCATCAGCATGCGATGTTCAGCCACTTCCTAGGAAGTAGGGCTTCAGTATGCATAGCAGTTGCTCCAGAAGACAAACATAAATAAAGAATGCCCCCCTTCCTCCTCCTTTCTCCTGGCTTTTATTGCTGAGCACGATGTCATATGGTATGGACTATCCCTTGGGTCAGTTTGGGTCAGCTGTCCTGGCCACGTCCCTTCCCAAGATCATGTCCAGCCCCAGCCTGCTGTTGAGGGGGGGAAATGTTGGAGAGACAGCCTTGATGGTGTGCGAGCACTGCTCACCAGTAGCCAAAACACTGGTGTGTGACCAACACCTTTCTAGCTACCGATACAGAGCACAGCGTTATGAGGGCTGCTGTAAGGAAAATTAACTCCATCTCAGCCACACCCAATACAAAACATTAAAGAGAATTATGATCAGAAGACAGAGCTGCTTTGAACCACAATTATTCTTGTCAACCTTTCAATGAAATAGTTGCTTGAATAAAAATATCTCCAGAAATGTGGTGTGAAACATACACTTCTGAAGCATAAAGAGCTTTTAAAAGTGTTTATTAAATCCTATGCTTCTTGGGAGAGAGAATTAAAATGTGATTCATCTTTTTTAGACAAATAATCAGGAAGGAAGGGTTTATAAAGAGAAAACATGCAGCATATCACCCTGTCAAAATGTGTACAAACAAGATCGAAACCTACAGCAAGACAGTGAAATGCAGATGCCATGCGAAAGGACTTCTTCACATGACATGTAAGAAAACTTGATTCTTGACTCAGAACCTTTAATGTCATGGAAGTCATGGAAAATGAAATGTGCGTGTGTGGAGAAAAGACAATCCTCTCTTCCTGATAATAGCCTAGAATTAGAACTATAAATGGATATAAACCTGCAATTTAGAAAGGAAGCAACATGAGTTTCCTTGTTGCATTGCTCTTTCAGCAAAAAAGCATCCACTTAGCAGCAGCGCTACAGCTCTAAGCACAGCATTAAACCTTTTAAAGTGTCACTTTTTTCAGCATTAATCTAATGATAAGAGAGAGAGGCAATTGTGAAAGTCATTCTTTATTGCAACACTTAGCTCCCAGAAACTTCATCAAAATCAGGAGGGACCCCTTTTTGCTCTGATTGCCTGACCCAGAATCTTTAATCCCCTTTCATTAAAACCATGCCGCTTTGTTTCCTCATGAATTGCCTTCTGAGCTTTTGGAAATCACCAGGCACAAACACAGAACAGAGCTGAAGGCTAGGCCAGAGCATAGCTCTGACACCTGAATAGCAGCGTTCTGCACTGAGGCAACAGTCATTTGGATGTGAGACATAAAACTGACATCCTATTAATGAATGATAGCATTAAAAGTGCCACCATACTTGATTAAAACATCTGCTTAGACTTCAAATCAGGTAAGCAGTTTTCTTCAATATTTCAACAGCCTCTAATAGCGTGTCACTCTGATTCAAAACTGATAAAAGAGGCACCTGTATCAATGGATTTGTTTTTACATTCTCTCCTTCCCTTTGAAGAGTTTCCATTGGGGTGGGATTTTTTTTTAAACAACATAAAATTTTAATGTTAATGTTTGGGAAATACTGGGAATAGTAAAGGCTTTTTAACATTTTAAGCCTGTCCTAATGCCAAAATTAACTTTATTTCCCTATTTCCATTCCTCCTTTTCCCACCCACAAAAAAAGCGGTGTTATTTTACAGAACAACTGCAATGAAAAGGGGGGTTGGTGCAGGGCCACATTTTTATAGGTGAGAGTTAAATACATCCATATAGCTCTAGGTGGTAGAAGAGAAGACAAAGTTAAAACTGAGTACAAGAGATTAACAGTGATGATGCAATGGATGAGAAACGAGGGTTTCCCTATTGTCCTGGTTTCAGCTGGGATAGAGTTAATTGTCTTCCTAGTAGCTGGTACAGTGCTATGTTTTGAGTTAGGTATGAGAAGAATGTTGATAACACTGATATTTTCAGTTGTTGCTGAGTAATGTTTAGTCTAAAGTCAAGGATTTTTCAGCTTCTGATGCCCAACCAGTGAGAATGCTGGAGGGACACAAGAAGTTGGGAGGGGACACAGCCAGGGCAGCTGACCCAAAGTGGCCAAAGGGATATTCCACACCATGTGATGTCATGTCCAGTATATAAACTGGGGGGAGTGGGGGCGGGGGGATCACCACTTGGGGACTAACTGGGCGTTGATTGGCGGGTGGTGGGCAATTGCCCTGTGCATCATTTGTATATTCCAATCCTTTTATTATTACTGTTGTCATTTTATTAGTGTTATCATTATCACTATTAGTTTCCTCTTTTTTCTGTTCTATTAAAGCGTTCTTATCTCAACCCACGAGTTTTACTTCTTTTCCCAATTTTCTCCCCCATCCCACTGGGTGTTGGGGGGAAGTGAGTGAGCAGTTGCGTGGTGCTTAGCTGCTGGCTGGGGTTAAACCACGACAGTCCATTTTGATGCCCAACGTGGGGCACGAAGGATTGAGATAACAACAAACCTGACCAGAGCTTGTTAAAACAAATTTGTTACAAGCATTCATTATATTGGTCTAATAGTTGCTGGTCACTATGTTGATTTATGTGTTCTTAGAGTTGTTGCTGTCATTTTTAAAGTTCTGTTATGTATCACCTCACTTGCTGTATGTAGTCCCTGTGCTGCTGCTTATCATCTGTGGGAGGTGGATTAAGGTTTTCGCTTTGATGTATTGTGTAACACTGGTTTATGGTATGATAAAGTTATCAGTTGCAGGATTAATCCGGTATTTGCACTCAGCATTGTCGTCACCTCTATACTTCGGGAGCCATCTGTGGGAAACTGTTATAATTACACCATTTACCTTTCCTCTTCGGACAGCCAATCTGTGGGTGGGGTACCTTTCTTCCCCTCTCCTTTCTCCTTCAGTCCAGTTACAATGGTGTTTGAGAATTTTGAAAAATTTGAATACTCTTGCGATGTTGAGACCAGCACGGTCCTAGTCCTACTGCTAGGAACATCATGCTCCTGAATGTGGTTCAGGTCTTGTTTAAGGTTAAACAGCTATTTAAGAAGATCACTTGGAGATCTGCCCTGAGGCTGGATAATTATGAATGGCAGGGCATGTGGAGGAGTATGGGCAAGTACCTAGAACAGTGGACACATCCAATGTTCTGGAAATTCACCTCTGAACAAGTGCAGAATCTGGAAGAACTAGTAAAATATTTGGAAAAGGTGTGCTGTCACCCTGGCAACTCCAGAGAGATACAAATTGCTGCAACGTGCTGGGGCCTGGCCCATGCCTATCGAGCCCTGTTTGACACCACTCAGTACCCTCAAGGGGAAGAGAAGGTCTCTGGATCTAACAACAAGACGACGAGCACTGCGGTCACCCAAACCTCAGTGACAGGCACTGCGGTCCCTCCAGCCCTGGCAACAGACCTGTGGTTACCCAAAACCCAGCGAGCAGTACTGTAACTGAACCAGCGGACCAATCCACACCAGTATCAGCTACCCCCATACAGAATAAGAAATACACAAAAAAATCAGTTCACTTAGCAAAGGAGGAAGATGAACCATAGTCATCATGGGAACAGGAGGAAGAGGCAGAACCAGAGGTAATCATCCAATCCCTATCCTTGAGTGAGCTGCGGGATATGAGAAAAGATTTTGGCTGTCGCATAGGTGAGCACATTATCACCTGGCTTCTCCAGTGCTGGGACAATGGGGCCAGTAGCCTGGAATTAGAAGGTAGGGAAGCCAAGCAGCTGGGATCACTTGCCAGGGAAGGTGGCATTGATGAGGCAATTGGAAAAGGGACACAAGCCATCAGCCTCTGGAGGCGACTCCTGTCAAGTGTGAAGGAAAGGTACCCCTTTAAGGAAGATGTTATATGTCAATCAAGCAAGTGGACCACCATGGAGAGAGGTATCCAATATCTGAGGGAATTAGCCATGCTCGAGATGATTCATTATGACCCTGACAAGCCACAATTACCCAAAGATCCAGACAAAGTCCCGTGCACACAACCCACATGGCGGAAGTTTGTACAGAGCACACCATCATTCTATACCAACTCACTGGTGATAATGACCTGGAAAGACAAAGAGGCACCAATGGTGGGTGAAGTGGCTCGCCAGCTCTGTCAATATGAAGAAAATCTCTCCTCCTCCCTACAAGCCTGCATTTCAGCTGTGGAGAAGCTGTCCCAGGATTTCCAGCAATTCAAAGAGGATATGTCCTACTCCCTGCCTGTAAGGACCAATGTCTCAGCTATTAGGAGTGAGCGTTCCTCTGCCCAAGAGAGGCAATATAGAAGGTACACACCGCGAGGTGCCCTGTGGTTTTACTTATGTGATCATGGAGAGGACATAAGGAAATGGGACGGAAAACATACCTTGGTCCTAAATGCACAGGTACGTGAGTTGCAAGGAAAAACCACCACAACAGGGAATTTTCCCAGGAAAAATGCCACTCCAGTTTCCAAACAGAGCAGAAGGGCTGATTTTATTTCCGATCCTCTTGAAGGGACTTCTGAGCCAATTTTATAAGAAGTGAGTACTGGATACTCTGAGCAGAATTAAAGGAGCCCTGTCTCCAGCCAGGTGGAGGAAAGGGATAACCGGGTCTATTGGACTGTGTGGATTCGATGGCCTGGCACATCAGACCCACAGGAGAATAAGGCTCTAGTAGACACTGGCGCACAGTGCACTCTAATGCCATCAAGTTATAAAGGGACAGAATCCATTTGTATTTCTGGTGTGACAGGGGGATCCCAAGAATTAACTGTATTGGAAGCTGAAGTAAGCCTAACTGGAAATGAATGGCAGAAACACCCCATTGTGACTGGTCCAGAGGCTCCGTGTATCCTTGGCATAGACTATCTCAGGAGGGGGTATTTTAAGGACCCGAAGGGGTATCGATGGGCTTTTGGTATAGCTGCCTTGGAGACGGAGGGCACTGAACAGCTGTCTACCCTGCCTGGTCTCTCTCAAGACCCTTCGATTGTGGGGTTGCTCAAGGTTGAAGAACAACAAGTGCCAATTGCTACCACGACGGTGCACCGGCGGCAATATCGCACCGACCGAGACTCTCTGATTCCCATCCATAGGTTGATTTGTCAACTGGAGAGCCAAGGAGTCATCAGCAAAACTTGCTCACCCTTTAATAGTCCCATATGGCCAGTGCGGAAGTCTAATGGGGAGTGGAGACTAACAGTTGACTATCGCGGCCTGAATGAAGTTACACCACCGCTGAGTGCTGCCGTTCCAGATATGCTAGAACTTCAATACAAACTAGAGTCAAAGGCAGCCAAGTGGTATGCCACAATTGACATTGCTAATGCGTTTTTCTCAATCCCTCTGGCAGCAGAGTGTCGTCCACAATTTGCCTTTACTTGGAGGGGTGTCCAGTACACTTGGAATCGATTGCCCCAGGGGTGGAAACACAGCCCCACCATTTGCCATGGACTAATCCAGACTGCACTGGAAAAAGGTGAAGCTCCGGAACACCTGCAATACATTGATGACATCATTGTATGGGGCAACATGGCAGAAGAAGTCTTTGAGAAAGGGAAGAAAATAATCCAAATCCTTCTGAAAGCCGGTTTTGCCATAAAAGAAAGTAAGGTCAAGGGACCTGCACAGGAGATCCAGTTTTTGGGAATAAAATGGCAAGATGGACGTCGTCAGATCCCAATGGATGTGATCAACAAAATAGCAGCTATGTCCCCACCTACCAATAAAAAGGAAACACAGGCTTTCTTAGGTGTTGTGGGGTTTTGGAGAATGCATATTCCAAATTACAGTTTGATTGTAAGCCCTCTCTATCAAGTGACCCGGAAGAAGAATGATTTTAAATGGGGCCCTGAACAACAACAAGCCTTTGAACAAATTAAACGGGAGATTGTTCATGCCGTAGCCCTTGGACCAGTCCAGACAGGACAAGATGTTAAAAATGTGATCTGTACTGCAGCTGGGGAGAATGGCCCTACCTGGAGCCTCTGGCAGAAAGCACCCGGGGAGACCCGAGGCCGACCCCTGGCGTTTTGGAGTCGAGGATATCGAGGATCCGAGGCTCGCTATACTCCAACTGAAAAAGAGATATTGGCAGCGTATGAAGGAGTTCGAGCTGCCTCAGAAGTGGTTGGTACTGAGACACAGCTCCTCTTAGCACCCCGACTGCCAGTGCTGGGCTGGATGTTCAAAGGGAGGGTTTCCTCTACACATCATGCGACCGATGCCACGTGGAGTAAATGGGTTGCACTGATCATACAACAGGCTCGCATAGGAAACCCCCATCGCCCAGGAATTTTGGAAGTGATCATGGACTGGCCAGAAGGCAAAGATTTTGGAATGTCACTAGAGGAGGAGGTGATGTGTGCTGAAGAGGCCCCACTGTATAATAAACTGTCAGAAAATGAGAGGCAATATGCCCTGTTCACCGACGGGTCCTGTCGCATTGTGGGAGGACGTCGGAGGTGGAAGGCTGCTGTATGGAGTCTTACGTGAGAAGTCGCAGAAACTGCTGAAGGAGAAGGTGAATCAAGTCAGTTTGCAGAGGTGAAAGCCATCCAGCTAGCGTTAGATATTGCTGAAAGAGAAAAGTGGCCAGTGCTCTATCTCTATACTGACTCATGGATGGTGGCAAATGCCCTATGGGGGTGGCTACAGCAATGGAAGAAGGGCAACTGGCAACGCAGAGGTAAACCCATTTGGGCTGCCGCACTGTGGCACGATATTGTGTCCCGGCTAGAGAATCTGGTTGTAAAAGTACGTCATGTAGATGCTCACGTACCCAAGAGTCGGGCCACTGAAGAACATCAAAACAACCAACAGGCAGATCAGGCCAATAAGATTGAAGTGTCTCAGGTGGACCTGGACTGGCAACATAAGGGTGAGCTATTTATGGCTCGATGGGCCCATGATACTTCAGGCCATCAGGGAAGAGATGCAACATATAGATGGGCTCGAGATCGAGGGGTGGACCTGACCATGGATACTATTGCACAAGTTATCCATGAATGTGAAACATGTGCTGCAATTAAGCAAGCCAAGCGGTTAAAGCCCCTGTGGTATGGAGGGCGATGGCTGAAATATAAATTTGGGGAAGCCTGGCAGATTGACTATATCACGCTCCCACAAACTCGCCAAGGCAAGCCCTATGTGCTTACAATGGTGGAAGCAACCACCGGATGGCTGGAAACATATTCTGTGCCCCATGCCACTGCCTGGAACACTATCCTGGGCCTTGAGAAGCAGGTCTTGTGGCGACATGGCACCCCAGAAAGAATTGAGTCAGACAACAGGACTCATTTCCAAAACAACCTCATAGACACCTGGGCCAAAGAGCATGGCATTGAGTGGGTGTATCATATCCCCTATCATGCACCAGCCTCTGGGAAAATCAAATGATACAATGGACTGTTAAAGACCACATGGAGAGCAATGGGGGGGTGGAACTTTCAAACATTGGGATACATGTTTAGCAAAAGCCACCTGGTTGGTCAACACCAGAGGATCTGCCAGTTGGGGTGGCCCTACCCATTCAGAACTTTTACATACTGTAGAAGGGGATAAAGTCCCTGTAGTGCACATGAAAAATATGTTCGGGAAGACAGTCTGGGTTACTCCTGCCTCAGGCAAAGGTAAACCCATTCGTGGGATTGCTTTTGCTCAAGGACCTGGGTGCACTTGGTGGGTGATGCAAAAAGATGGGGAAGTCCATTGTGTGCCTCAAGGGGATTTGATTTTAGGTGAGAATAGCCAGAATTAAACTGTATGATATTAGTTGCTATAGAACCCTGCTACTGTATATTATCATTACTATAATTGTTATATGCTATATGTATAGTACTATAGTAAGATTCACTTAGATCAAGCAAGAATGAACTGTGATAAAAACTGAGCGAAGTGCAGTAGTGATGGAACCAGAACTGACTCCAGCATCCAACAATCCAACGGTGCACACCATCCTCCTGCTGCGTCAAATGTCATCTGCTCGTCACACCGCACTGAAGCCCGATCCTGCTCTGCTGACTGAGAGGACTTTGCACCATCCCTCCTGCCCAGGAAGACTGGTATGACAGATGGACCCCAGAGTCAGAAACTAAATGAACTCAACAAACATTCTATGAACATGACCCATAAACTAAAGGAATGATATCTCTGTGTGTGTATACATATATACATATATATATATCATTGTTTATATATCTCAAAGGGATGGAAAAGGTGATAATGATTGACCAAGTTGTAACTGAAGGTATGGGAACTGAGCATGACATCA
The DNA here is from genome assembly GCF_000737465.1 of Haliaeetus leucocephalus. Taxonomy (NCBI): domain Eukaryota; kingdom Metazoa; phylum Chordata; class Aves; order Accipitriformes; family Accipitridae; genus Haliaeetus; species Haliaeetus leucocephalus. Next base: position 1,593,173 of record NW_010972574.1, read on the forward strand.
ATGGCAAAGAACTAGGGGTGGATACTGTCCTGGTTTCAGCTGGGATAGAGTTAACTGTCTTCCTAGTAGCTCGTACAGTGCTATGTTTTTGAGTTAGGTATGAGAAGAATGTTGATAACACTGATGTTTTCAGTTGTTGCTGAGTAATGTTTAGTCTAAAGTCAAGGATTTTTCAGCTTCTGACGCCCAGCCAGCGAGAAAGCTGCAGGGGCACAAGAAGTTGGGAGGGGACACAGCCAGGGCAGCTGACCCAAACTGGCCAAAGGGATATTCCACACCATGTGATGTCATGTCCAGTATATAAACTGGGGGGAGTGGGGGCGGGGGGATCACCACTTGGGGACTAACTGGGCGTTGATTGGCGGGTGGTGAGCAATTGCCCTGTGCATCATTTGTATATTCCAATCCTTTTATTATTACTGTTGTCATTTTATTAGTGTTATCATTATCACTATTAGTTTCCTCTTTTTTCTGTTCTATTAAAGCGTTCTTATCTCAACCCATGAGTTTTACTTCTTTTCCCAATTTTCTCTCCTATCCCACTGGGTGTTGGGGGGGAAGTGACTGAGTGGCTGCGTGGTGCTTAGCTGCTGGCTGGGGTTAAACCACGACACCTATTTGACCAGCTGATACTCTCCCATACAGCATGACCCTCTGGAGGACTCACCGAGGAGGTAGATATATTTGACTGCAGGACTGTCCCTCTAGGAGCGGGGGTGACAGACCTTGCTCTCATCCGTAAGAACAGGTAGTTCAGCTGAGACATGCTGGTAGGAAGCCAGCTGAAGGTGTACATTTTGCAAGTGCTGCTGGTCGTTCTGGTGGTGAACTGGTAGGCTAAAACACGTTTGAGTCATAGCTTGACCATCGGATGATAAGCTAATTACACTGCACGGTTTCCCAATCCTGCGAGCCACAATTGCCATAGCAGCACACTGATTCAGTTTATCTTAGAAATCAGGATCATCTGAAGATTTGCCATCTGGAAGTGTCTAGAGCACAAAATGTCTGAGGGTCTCCCTGCCCACATGGGAGAGGGTGTGTTACATCCATTGCCAGAAGGTTATCAACATTTGCATTCCATTTCAAAGCCAGAAGTGCTCAGAGCCATAACAATATTATCACTCAAAAAACTGCTGGAAGCTGGGTAACACTGTTGGATTCAGCGGTGAAATGAAGGAAAGCAGGGATGGTGCCAATCTGTCCTGTGTAGAAGATCCAGGGCCTTTATGATTTTCTCCTAAGCTGAACCTTTTATGGTGTTTTTCTCTGTGATTGCCATCCATGGGTTTGCAGCGTGCCTGATGTTTCTTCTCAGTCCAGTCACTACTCAGGATAATTTCAAATCTCCAGAACTGGCAGAGGGCAAGGCTGCTGCCCCAGCACTGATTCCAGCTTTCCAAACTGTGAAGCCTGTTTGCCTCAGCAGGAGAAATCAGGGGGTTGCAATTGGTTGTGATTGCTCTCTGGTTAAAGACAGTGTGCAAGACAATGCCTGAATTTACCAGTAAAAACATATTCAGCAGAATAAGTGATCCTATCTTATTTTTCATCACTGTTTCTCTTATGAAAACTACCTAAAACCCAGAAGAGAAAATGTCAGACAGATTTTTAGAGTGAGTTGTTGGATCGTGCAATCCTGTTTGAGGTTAACGGTCCATTCACAGTGGTGTCCTGTTCATAACAAGGGACGGTATTGTTGCTTCGGAGCTAGCTTAAGTCTGTCAGGCACAGAATGTTAACAATCACTGTTTCTTATCCCATAAAACTCAGGGCATGTTTTGCTGCATAGATTTCAAATACCCAGATTTACTACACAATTACTTCTGTGTAGAAACATATATAAAACCAGTTTGAACAATCAGGACTTTAGTGTATCCACTTTCTTGCTTATTGGTTTTTCTTTTTTCCTTTCCTACTCCCTTGGCACAGATAGAGCGATGGATGCTTCAGCAGTCTAAGCATACCGTAAGCAAAAGCTGGAAGGAGGATTGCCTCACGCCTCCTACCTGCCATACAAAATTCAGAGTAAAGGAAATAGTGGAAGTCTAGTGTGCAGCTAACCAGAGCTCTTTAACTCCAAAGAGACTAGCCAAGACTCTACAAAACATGCTATTTGTAAAGAACTGGAAATGATCTTGCATGCTATTTGATCATTCCTAAGAATAACTCAGTCTCTCAGTCAGAATGCTTTGAACTCTTTGAACATTACTAGAGCCCTTTTCTCATTGTTCTTTTAGCAGAGACAGTTATAACGTTCCTGGTAAATATATGTGAATACATGATTGTTTACAGGAGACAGAGGTTGTTAAAGCCACATTCCAGAGAAAGGCTGACTCACAAAAATGTAACATCTTGGTATGATTCAATACAGTAAATGAAAAGTTATCCTGTGAAATGTCCTAAGAGAAAAATTTTGTATTGCTATTCTGATGTACTGTGATGTTGGAGAATGTAATTACACTCTATATGGCATTCTTGGCATTTAACAGGTTATTGTTGCAAATCACTCTCTTGACATCCTGGGACCCATTACACATATGGAATGATCATACTAGAATGAAAAATCAGATTTTAATTAAATTTACCAAGTAGCATGCACAGAGATGTATTTCTCTTGGTGTGACCTTTCATATCCTGAAAGTTCACAACTTTCGGTGGTGGGAGATTCTTTAACTTGATCACAGAGATCACTTAAGGAAAGACTTTATCATACATGAAGATTTTAATTGACACTATAAAATAATCTAGCTTTCTAGCCCTGTAAGATACTGGGTTGATTAGCTATGACATAGGGAAATGTGTTTGATCTAACATTCAAATCAGAAGCACTTGAGAATAGAATTTTGATTCAGCTTATCCTGCTTTTAAAATTTGAAACCTGCTTTTCCTGTCATACCAAACACAAATGGGATTAGCATCAAACAATTCAATAGTACTTCAAGTGTGCAGCTGTGTTCCTGTATTCTGAGATTGAGTTACGGATGGTTTATTAGAGACTGCCAGTATAGTACAGTAGGTCCAAAAGAAGTTGCCTGAGAAACATGTTTGTTTGGGGTTTTCTCCATTGTTATAATGATCCATTCCAAGTGATCCAAGAGAAGAGTAAAAACTCACATGGGGTTTCGTTTATGCACTATGAGTCAATGGATTTAGGAAGGAAACTGTAAAATATAATATGTCTGAGCATTATGACTCTATGAAGAAGAACACGGCAACAGTCTTCTCAACATAATTTTTAACATATTCTCTACCATTATTTTATTCATGATTTTTCAGTGCAATGAACTATTTTTGTAATGCTGAACTTAAAGAAAATACTGTCTCCTTTGATTAAGATGAGTGAAAAGAAAAGCTATCCTGAAGCAAAGGTGTTAGAGATGGCAATATATTATCAACAACAAGGAAATATATGACATAAAAAGAATTTATGGAACTGAAAGAATGAGTATTCCTTTATCTGTCATATAAACTAAAGGCTCTCTTCAATGTATGAACACCTTTTTACATAGTTTAAGAGTGCTTTGATAGACCTTCTCCTGCTGAACCTTTGATAACAAAAGCAAATCTTCACATACAATCTAACTGAAAAATAAAAGACAACTTTCAGTACTATCTCAGATCATCTTTGATGTTCTCTCACTTCCACATTGCCATTAACAAAATTCTGCCTCTGAAGAGTTCTCTGTGTGTTACATTTTGTGACCTATGAGAGGGAAATTGCTTGCTACATTCTTCAGGAAGACATAAACATGATCAGGTTTAGGATCCAGGTCAACAAGGTCTATTCCTGCAAAGCCTTGATGTTGTCAGCCCTGTTCATTTCTGCTATCCTCATTTTCAGTATAAAGTTAAAGCTGTAAACAGATGGACTTCAGAAAGGTGAAAATACTCTGTGTGCCATATAAAAGTTATAAATTAATAATTTTTAATTTATCCTCAGGTGAATATCATGTGAAGTCTTTACGCACTAGAGCTTTATCACAGTTGCTTTTGGAATGATTTAGGATGGTCATCAATACTGTGATTGTACCATGTGAATAGTGTATGATGTTTTCACAGACACAGCTATGATTCATTATTTTTGTTTACTTTGATCTATACTGGTGTTTTTCCTTGGTTTCACTAATATAAGGTAGTTTTTCCTCTCAGCTCCTTTTGTTAAACCAGTAGTCCACTATTATGTTTCCTGTCTAGTTTTGACAGTGTTTCTTTGATCAGTCGAATTTAAAGCCCTGTAATATCCTTCTCTATGTCAGAAGACACCATTAGTGCTGTATTGACACCAGTTAATTTTTTTTGTCAGCACCGTACCCTTCCAGAAAGGCATTCCAGCTTGATTTTCAAATTTAACGTAAGGTTCATAAAAACTTTATTTTCTTTTGCTGTCACTAGTGTGTACTAGTAGGTAATGCAGAAGCTAATTATTATGAAACTGAGAAAGTAGGACAGTCCTCCGAAGATTAACTAAAATCAATTAGCAGAGGGAATGAAGTCACCAGTGGCTTTCAATGCTCATCCCCACAAATACAGCCATTCCACATCCAGGATATGGAGGGATTATTTTAATGGAAAAGAATAGCTGGCTTCTGGGCTTTGACTGCCAACAGGAGAGTCAGTTAATTTTGAAAGCCACAAAGGATTTTCTCATTTGAACATTTCTCTCTGAGGGAGCACAGTGAAATAACTGAAGTATTTCATATTTTAAAATGAAATTGTTCAAATATTGATAGGTTTGTTGCTTTCATTTTTTTTTCATTATAGAATTTGTTTATTCATCATTTTGAGAAAGGTGTACAGTGATGAGCATTTTGATCCAAATGTTGCTTTCAATGTAATCAGAGTGCAAAGTGATTGTAAAGGCAGTATTATGTGATGTTCTGCTGAGCTGGTAGCAATGAAAACCCATATTGCATTTAGTTAGAGTTCTGCAGTAAAATAAATGACTACTTAAGAGTTTATGGGAAATAGGTAATCAAATCCATACATTTTCATAGGACTTTTGCTTGAGAGGGACCTTAGACTATGCCCAGTTTTGGCTTCCTTCAATCATGCTTTCATTTTCTTTTCCCCTTTTTCATACCCTTTATCTTGGGTACTGTTTTTATTTCTATCTCCTGAATAATGTAAAAATAAAAACCTAGCAAAATATCACTCGCCTCATACCATACCGTTCATGTTTTAGTTACTTCCTATGTTTTAATCAGATTGCACTCTTGTTTTCATGTGTAGTTTTTAAGAGCATAAGGAGGGCCCAGACATGAGAAGGTCATTCACGTTATTTCCAATGCACTGTCAGCCCACACAGCATACTGTATGTCCATGTGGTAGTATAAATAGCATTCCTTGGACAGATACCACATATGCTAAGATACTGAGTAAATTAATGTGTGTTTCACATTTATTTCCATTCCCCCACAGATTTCCATACACTCGTGAGAGACTAAGAACATCTTTCCACCCATTAGTTCATGTAAGCTGTGACTGATATATAGCATAAGACCTAAACAAAAACTAGTTTTAACATAAAAACTTCTTTCTCTTGTTATTTTATTTTTTCAGTGTTGCACGTAAGTTTGTTGGAACATAATTTTTGTATTCCGCTAATTTAGATATAATATTGACAGTAACTATTTAAGGGTAAATACTCATTCTACTTCCTTTTGCTAAGAATGGACACTGGAGAAATGCATCAAGAAGCATAGAAAAATTTCTCTGAGATTCAGATGTCCCTACTTCATTTACAGTGAGACTGCATTGCAGTCTTTCCCACATCTTCTTCCATATTCTTTTAATGCAGATTAATTGATTAATTTGGCTACCATATTGACTTCATTCATACTTGGATACAGGAGATTGAATTGCTTCTTACATTATTTCCCAGGAGAAAAAAATAGCTATGGTCAGCTGAACACAAAGCAGCCACATTACTAAGGCTTTGAATTGGTGCACTGAATTGTCTGGATACATCTTCTCCTAATTGCCCTAAAATTTATTTTCAGCAGCTCACAGTGCAAAGGAAGTTCAGCTGTAGCTGGAAACCTTGGTCCAGCTGTCTGGTCACTACCATCCATCTGGCAGTCCATGAATAAATATAGCTAAAAAGACAGGAGATAACAGCTTTGGGAGTCACGATGACTTTAATAAAACCTCAAAAACTTTCTGACTCACTTTGCCATATGTAGAATTGATGCACAACAGTCGTTGTGTCATAATAACTCTAACACTATCTATGATGGTATCATTAAATCTGTGGGATCAATCTGGAACCCTGGCAGTGTTTAAGGTTAAAAGGAAACTCCTATCACTCCATGATATCATAAATCCTAAGACATTGCCGACATCTGGAAGGGTGTATTTTAAGCTCTTGTAAAATCAACTTCTGGTTTTGTAGACGTAAGAATGTGTGGCGTAGGGGCATAATACTAAACACAATGCTACATTCACATACTCTTGTATCTTATGCAAGCATAAAATTCTTCAAGAAAGATTTCATTTTAATTTGTGTGTATATATTTTCCTACCCCTAAGCCTTGTTTATAGTTCTCAGTATTATTGTGTTCAGATTGAAAAACAGCACCAAATTATGATGATAGCTACTAATCCGATATGCAAAGCATGAATATTCAGAGTTCTGAATATTCTTAAAGAATTGTCTGTGATTTATCAATGTTGGGTAAAGAAATTTACAGCAGTTAAAAGTCATACTAAGGAATAACTTGTGAAGGTATGTATTTATGAATACAGCTTCATTTAAACCCTGAGCAGACATTTAGCTACTGCTACCTGTAAATTTTTTACGTGACTTTAATTCTTATTACTTTCATTAAATCTTCCAGACTATAAGAGAAAGGTAATAACACCACTACTTCTGTATAACAAAGGAGTGGAAATTTTAGCTTAGGATAACTTAATAATTTATTTCCTGTTATAGAAAATTTAACAAACAAAATTCCAAAGAAAACTTTTAGAGATTGCAGTTTGTTCTTTCTTTCTCTCTTGTGCTTCTCCTGTCTGATTTTACCCTATCAAGCCAAAGCATTTCTCTCTTTCTCTCTCCTTCGTACACTAATCCTCTTCTAATTTCAACTATTACCACAAAATGGAAATCAAAGCTGCTTTGCCATGTTTAAAATGTATTATTAATGCATGCAGGTAGAGGAAAAATGTCCAGAGGATATCATCATTTGAACATCTATTTTACTGTCCTCTGCCAGGCAATGAATCAAAAAAGTCTCAACCATCTTGAAAAGGTTATCATGTGGGAAGAGAATTCTATTACTGTTGTTGGAACTCTTTGTATGATGTCACTAAGCGATGCAATAAATCTATTTAAACCAAAGAACTCATAGCCGTAAACCATAATCTTACGCTTCCTGGATTTGTGTTGTCAAACCAAAAATATTAAAGCTGTTGATATACACACCTCAAGGTCGAAGATAGAGGGAAGGACATGCTGTTACTGTAACGTGATAGAATGAAAATTGCCAGGCTCTTCAGTGGATCTATAGAAAGTAGTGCATCCCAGATTCAGCGATGGAACAGGAGCAAAACTGGCATATATTGGAGCTATCTGGCCTTCATGTCTAGTTTTCAAAAATAGATGCTGCCTTTAGCCTTAGTTACAAAATCTGATATTGAATTACTGACATAAATGACTCCCCTTCCCTCAGTCTTAACAAGCATTCAAGCCTTGCTGGTTTAAACAATAAAAGAGAACAAATGATTGATCTTTATTATATGATTCAGCCCTATAATAAAAAATATCTGTCACTAATAGATCCAGGCACATTTCACAATTTTTGCTTTAGCCAAAGGCATTATTAGAACAGAATATTTATCTGTTGCAATTTAGCTTAGGTGCTTTTACACTTCCTCCAGAGTTATGATCTGACTATTTAAATCAAACTAATTTTTTTCTGCTTAGTTCAGTACTGAGCATTTTTCCAACAATAAAAAAGTCATATTCATTCCTCTTGCTGTTCACCTACTTCATCTTCACGCAAAAGAAAGGTAAAGATAAGCAGTGACAATCCAGCACCTAAAACACAGAAGCAGGATCAGGAAATAGGAACTTTTGCCCTTACTTTAACATTTCCAACAAACGCTATTCAGCCGTTAGAACAGGGCAAAGCACTTTGTGCTGATACCTGTGCACACACCCATCGACTCTCAGTTTTCTTCAGAAGGTCTTTGGAGGTAGTCATTTGAGTGAAACATTTGGTAGGACCGAAGCCTGACCTCCCTGTGGCTCTATGTTCCTTCTTTGAGCGCCCTTAACTCCACCGTTCATGCTGGACCTCCTGTGCCTCTCCACGGGAGCTCTGTCCACAGTCTAAGCACACTTCCAGCTTTAGTGCTGGGACTCAGCATCTCCCATAGTCCTCAGCAGTGTAACATTGAAAAATGACCAAAGTGACCTTTTAAAGATTTATATTTATCTGTTGCAATTTCCAAAGGAAAAGTCCTATTTAGAACCCGGGTTACACAACTGTTGAGGGCACATGTTTCTTTTGATTTCACTCTTCTTTTTAAATATATTTTTATTTGTATTCAGGACTCATTATCATATAATCATCCAACAGAGAAATATTTTAGCCAGATGTTTACAGCAGATTGTGACTGCAGAACTAATCAGATAAGATGAGAACAGTTTATAAGGAGGGTAGGATAAAGGACAATATCAGTTTGTATAACTCTGGGCTGTGTAAGAACACAGTTAAGAATTTTGCCTAATCTTGAAAAGAGAAGATAACAATGAACCATTTCTGAACAGCACATTAACGATTTGTAATTGGTTATGAAGTAAAAGGCAATGTTACATATCAAGGAGCAGCATTTTCAGGTGGAAGTTGTAGAGATCAGGAAAGACTATCTTTTTTCAAAGGATTGCTAGCAGTTAAGTTTAGTTTTATGTTTTATTTTATGTTTTGTAGAGTTTTTTTAAAGGCAGGATAAATTTTATAGGAAAATTGCTCCTGAATCTCACTTTCTGCTTACTTCCAGAACTAAAGATGTGGTCAAAGGTTTCAGGATGACCAGTAACTTGAAAGACCAGTAGAGCACATTAGTGTCTTTCAGTCAATGAGGATCAAACTTACAAAGTTAACTTTTTTCACCAGGCTATCTCAAAGCTGATTCTCTTTACACTCCGCTTCTGAATTCTGTTTCTCTCTGATGACTATTCCTCAGAAGTCCAAAATTCAATTTATAAGACGCAGAACTGAAGTCATTAATTATTCTTCCCAAGCAAATAAAAGAAAGGATAAGCCTACAAGCACCTTGAAAAATGCCTGTAATTTTCAATGACACAATCACTTTGAATTTTTTGGATTATGTACTGTGCAAAAATATTCTGCTGAGAACCAGAAATTTACCTCTTTCTGTGAGGCAAGTCATTTCTCAGATGTACAGTGATGGCCAATTTGTGTTTGACTTCTTAGGTTCTAAGGGAATAAATATAAGATGACTTAACTTTGTTTTTATTAAAGTCTTTCTGTACACATATAATTCCTGTCCACTTACTGGTAGAAAGTGTCACAGTTCTACAGTCTCCACCAATTCTATGTTGATTCACTTATGCTGAAGTTTGGTCAGCAACATACATGCTCCTAAATAGCTTTGCCTTTTTTTTGCAGCTTGTTTTTCCCATTCAGGCCAATGACACATAACTACGGGATAGTATGTTTGTCATCATCTATTTGTGATGCCAGAACGAAAAGACTCTTATAGTATATTTTTCTTGTCTGTTTCATTTTGATTTGATTTTTGAAATAGTTAAGTGTCCTGGTTTCAGCTGGGATAGAGTTAATTTTAGCGGGTACAGTGCTATGTTTTTGAGTTAGGTATGAGAAGAATGTTGATAACACACTGATGTTTTCAGTTGTTGCTAAGTAGTGTTTAGTCTAAAGTCAAGGATTTTTCAGCTTCTCATCCCCAGCCAGTGAAAAACTGGAGGGACGCAAGAAGTTGGGAGGGGACACAGCCAGGGCAGCTGACCCCAACTGGCCAAAGGGGTATTCCAGACCATGGGACGTCATGTCCAGTATATAAACTGGGGGGAGTGGGGGTGGAGGGATCGCCACTCAGGGACTAACTGGGCGTCAGTTGGCAGGTGGTGAGCAATTGCACTGTGCATCATTTGTACATTCCAATCCTTTTATTACTACTGTTGTCATTTTATTAGTGTTATCATTATCATTATTAGTTTCCTCTTTTCTGTTCTATTAAACCGTTGTTATCTCAACCCACGAGTTTTACTTCTTTTCCTGATTTTCTCCCCCATCCCACTGGATGGGGGGGAGTGAGTGAGCGGCTGCGCGGTGCTTAGTTGCTGGCTGGGGTTAAACCATGACAGTGTATTAATCCATCTTAGTATTAGGTCCCTCAGTCTCCCAGCTGCAAAAGGTCACATAGAGCAAGGAAAAGGTAAGTGAGTCTGCCTGCCAAAGTTTTTCCTCCTTGAAAGAAAGGCTCTGGTCCACAAAGATCACTGAAGCAATGCGGTGCCTCAGCCCTGACTGCTAATGGGTTGAAGGGCATGGTGCTTAGTTTCTCTCTTGTTTTATTATGGCAACACTGTATGCTTTGCCAAAAATTGGCATGTGTAGGTTCTGGGTAATTACTTAGTATTTCACTGCTTTTCAGGGAAAAATAATCCAGTAAAATATGTAAAAATATTTCAGAAGCGTGTAATTATTAAATGAAAACTTGCATTTTCTGGTTCCGATAACCATGGGATGTTGACATAGGGACATTCATGTGGTTCTGTTCACACAACATCCCATTTAACTAGTTACTGTTACAGGGACAGGTCTGCTCACCATCTTCTGTTCAGCCATTAGTATAGTTCTGACTAAATATATGACTGAAGATGACTAGCATAATCTTTAAAAGCTTGCTTTTAAAGACTGTTCAATGGTAAATTGCTCCATCATTGCCAGGGCTCACACCTGAGTTTTAGGGATGAAGATGAGTTCCCAGCTTATTTAGGAACAGGTTGGGCAGCCTCACTTGGCAGGGAGTTAGAGGACTCCAGTTCTAGAAACAAAGCTTTTTCCATCTCAGGGGACAACGGAAAGCCTTTTTCAAGGCACTGGCTGGGAAGGGGGACTCAGTGATGCTAGTCCATGCATTAGTCCAACCTCTCATTTGGTTTTATTGATATTGATGTGGTACTTAGGACGATGTATCGAGCTCTAATCTATATTCATTGCTGCAGAATTGTTAGCCCCAAGAAGTCATCTACTTCTCATTTTTTGTTTTCCTTTGTTTCATTGTAACAATCAAGTTTAGAATAATGGAAGAGGTTAAGCAGATGTTCAAATAAGACTGAAACATTTGTTTGCTGACTATTAGGCGCTGATGGTGCAGTATAAATAACAAATAATGCAGCCAAGAATCACAGCAGCATGTCCCCAGGGAACAAATAATGATATTTAAGCCCTATTCCAGCAAAATACTTGAACGCACACATACTTTTCTAAAATCCACGTTTAATCTATTAAATCAAGATAGTCTTCAGTGTGGTAAGTGACTTGCCATGCGCAGAGCCCAGGAAATGGGGAAGCAGAGACGGTTCGTGACGCCACAGATAAACCTGGCATCTGCAAGGAGACTTGTGGAGGTTCTGTGGAAGGGTGTTCCTGCTCCTTGGGGCTGCCCTTTGCGGGAACCAGGAGAAGGACGAGGATGTGGAACAGTCACTGCTGCATACCTGGGCTCCCACTGCATCTTCCCCACGAGGACTGGGGGAAGGGACAGGAGGAGGAGGGGCAGAGCAGCGGTACGAGTTCCAGTTACAACCTCAGCATCAGTGTCAGCATATTTTTTCTTTTGGCAATTAACACATCTCCAAGTGGCATTTTAATAAAATTATTAAGTTAATTAATTTTCATCGAGTCACTGGACACTGGGCTTATCCCTGTTAGCATAAATAAAGATTAATCAGCCAAGAAAACATACTTGCAAACCACATGGCTTGTAAATGCAATAAATTTTTAATGTGAAGATGAAAGAACTGTACATAATGCTGACAATTCACTCTCTGGACCTTCTTTACTCCCTGCTTTAGTAATGATCTAAGCCTCACTTTAAATCTGTGCCTGGAAGTATAGGCAGCTGATGTTTTTGAAGGCTGTTATTCCTATCCTTCTGAGTGAAAGAAGTTATTAACTTAGTTGTTCCTCAAAAGTAACAACTAGTATAGTTCTCTGCTTCAGTCTTCATTGAAATCCAATTTAGCTCTACTCTACAGAGGTCTGACTTTTTTTTCTTTTGATTGGTAAATTAAATGAAAAATTCTTCATTTCATAACCCAGTATGAAAATTATTAGTAGGAATGATATACAGCATTTTATCACTCATTTACTTTTGTGTCTTCTGTTATTTAGTGTTTGTGTGGAGATTTGCCATTTTATTTTATTCTTCTTGTAAGATTTCAGAGCCATCTGTATATCAGGGTAATAAACACACACCCCAGTGCCGATATTCTGTGGGATGGTAAGTAACTCTGGAAGCACTTTAAACTCTAAGTGGAAAAAGTATAGGAATCGTATTCAATGGTCTGAATAGTATTCCTTACATCACAGGTAGCTGATGTGTATGATCAGTACAATATAAATAACAGCAGAAGAAAATGTGTCTTCTGCACCTGCAATATGAAGCCCATTCTCGTATGAAATCCCACTTTCTTCAAAGCTCAGAAAGCTCCAAATCAGCATTTTGAATCAGGGTCATCAATGCCATCTTTGTTTTCAAAGTAGAGACATATTCTAGGTTATTCTCACACAGAGTGATAGTAAAATACTTTTTTTTTTTTTTATGTAGGCACATTTTATTCATTTAAATGAACATGGATGTTTGTCAGTTTAATTTATCAATTAATATGGCTAACTACCCACTATTTTAGCAAGTAAGAAGAACAAAATTAGTTGCTCACAATGACAAAGTGCAATCATTGCAACAGAATTGGTGCTAGACTTACATTTCTGGCTTTTTATTTAGTTGGTGAATAGTTCTTCACCATAGGATTTAATGTTAGTATTTGTCTAGGCACTGCAGGTATCATTCAGCTCTTCTAACTCTAGCTATGTAAGCAGTATACACCTTATATTATCTCCTAAGTTTTCTTTTTAGTCAATGGATAAAGACACATATGTCAAAATACATCTTTCCATTTTAAGGATTTGTTTAATGTGAGTAGGTTAAGCCTATGGACTCTCTTCTTTCCCGTGACTAGGCATAGTTAACATTAGGTGAGATCCATCCTAACCCGTGTGTCTTTGTCATCCCATAAGAAGGTCTATTGTATCAGATCGAGCATTCAAAACTTTTCAGTCATTCCCTTGAAGCCCATTAATGATATGCCATCAGCAAAAGATTTTAATAACACGACAAGTTCCTCATAATGAGCAGATCTAGACCACAAAAGCAAAGCGCCTTTCCACTTAAGGCAAAGCTGTGGATTCAAAGAGGCAATGTCAGAGATATTATTAATAAAAATACTTTATACAAGACATGGGATAAGATAGAAAGCATCAGATGTAATGGGATTTATCCTTCAATATCTGGATTAATTAAAAGTGATTTGAGATTGTGGAAGATAGATGGGCTTTGCTAATAATAGCAGTGGTGGTAACTCTGAACCTGATTTTTTGCTGCATGAGAATTGATTTTTAAAAAAATATTTAATTCTATTCTTGAAAATTGGGTTGGAAATGATTTATATTACGATGTAAGATTCAGAGTTAATGAACCTGAAGAGGTATAACCTGGTTTTCAGAATTTCTTCCACCAGACATGGATAATTTGTCTTATGAAATGTTCAAGCATTTAAATGACAAATGTTTGAAGGTAATTGTTAAATTGTTTAATTTCACTTTGGAATAAATGTTGGATCTCAGCCTTTTAGAGAAATATAAAAGCGAATATGTATCTACTGCTAGTCCTTTGGTACTTTCCATACTTTTTATCCGTCAAACTAACTATTCTACTCGGACGAGGTAATCTTAGAAATTCATTGAATCTTTCTTTCTGATCATGAATTATCTGCAATGATTTTGATTTCCATAAACAAGCACCTTCAAGCAGAATGAAAACTTTTTACAAACACAAAGCAGGAGACAGCTCAACCTTGTGATCTTTTAAATGCTACTTGGGCCTTATATGGCTTGCAGGCACCTTAGGCCTTATGTTGCTTCTTTCATTCTGTGACTTGATTTTTGATAATTTCTTCTTCTTTTCTGGAGTCAAATCCTTTCCTGCCATTTTTCTGTCATCTGGAGGATTGAGAATTTATAAGCAGGTGAAGGATAGCCAGGAAAATTTCATATGACTATAAAAAAATCTGGCAAAATCTTTCCTAAATAAGTGTTCATAGGAGCTTTGTTTTGTGTTGAAAAAAATAACATTTCAAGACAATAAGAGTATTTTTGTTTGATGGCTGTTCTGTTGCCAATGTGATATGAATGGATTGCACCAGTGTATTTTCCAGCAGAAAGTTATGTTTTATCATAAAATGTACCAACAACACAGTTCCTTTGATGTCTCTGTGGTCTGTCTCTTCTGAATATACTGTTGTGGGCAGCATACATGACTGTAAAAACTGAACTCAACTTTGATCATAAATCAGTCTCTCCAAAAGAAATTGGGAATAGATAGAAGGAACTTATAATAGCACCATCTATACTGTATTAATTTTAAGTAAAACAATAAAGCTTATTTTTCCCTTTCTGCTAATTTGATGTTTTTCAAAATTACCAGATTCTCTTAAAGAAACTTAATTTCTCATTAATATTTTTAAAAGCTAACCCAACTGAATGCAAATTCATGCTGTAGACTTCTTAATCTTTCAGTTTGAATAGATTGAAAAATAAGTCTGACCTCCCTTGATTTGACACAAAGTAGCTAATCTGTTGGTAGATAAATTACTGATAAAAAAATGTTCATAGCTGAAAGTGATGCTGAGTATTATATTAACTAATGAGAAAGCTTACTCTTGCATTAAAGCTATGAACAGTAGGTTGGAATAAAGAAAAGGAGTTTATTAGAATCCAACATCAGTACTTCCCTTTATCAGTGGGCACTGTTGGTAGATGCAAGGAAGAACCATCTCTACCAGACAAATGCACGGTGTTAGGGGCATGGCCTGCCGAGCATCCTCTGTGACATAAAAAGAGGGAAGCAGAGCAGTGGACTTTGCCCAAAGACAGTAAAATACATTACCCAAACTTTCTACAGTCTCCAAACTTTGGTCCAAAATCAGGTCTGAAACTCAATCCCTGGTTATGATCGATCATTGCATGCAACCTTCCACAAAAGTTCGCTTGCCGAGTCACCATCCAGAACCACCGGAATATTTGGTGTTTCTCTTTCTGCCAAAGTTTCTTCAAGACTGGCTACTTTGCATGTTGTCCACTATGTCACTGAGGTTGGATTTCCTATTTCTTACTGCAACACTCTTTGTGCATCACTTATTTTCTCTATCACATGCTAAATGTTTTAATATCATAGTGATATATACTTGGCAAGAAGATGGCAAGGGGGAGGGGAGGAGCACATCCTTCCTTTTCACATTTATTATTGGTGCTTCATCCAGAACACATTTAATGAGGCTCCAGATGAAATATGTGAGTCTCATCCCTTCGAGGACAATTTGCAAGCACAGAAATATAAAGGAATAGATTACACAGTACTGGTTGTTAAAGCATGTATAATGGCTTGTGTTTTTAATAAACAAATAAATGTGAGAATAAATTATGTTTCTTACAGTATGATATTCTGATCATTCAAGCATAACAAGAGAAACTGTTCATGCACACATTATTACAATGCAGAAAAACAATTTGTATGCATTGACTGTATTTACAGTACTATCCTTAACTTTTGTGACCACAAAACTAAATTGCATATATTACTGCTCACAGAAGCAGTGTATGTATTGTAATGTATTATTTAATGTTAGATTTGAAGAAAAACCAGAGGTCAGGATGCAAATTGGTGATTTTACAACATCTTTAAATAAGAATTGTTTGAATATGTATGGATTTAAGGCTTGAGTGCACGTGGCATTTAAGGGGCACTACTTAATCCTGGGTTGCCCAGTATTTCCAAGGTTTACAAAATCATCATCTGTGCACTAGGTCACTGTCTGCCTTTGCAAATATTTTACTGGGTTTTAATGAAGCATCCCAGGCACGAGGAGAAGAATTTGTAACTGCCACGGAACAGGCATATTTCCTGCCCCCACTGGGATACCCGGCGTGATGTCTGAAGCAAGGATATGGCCCTAAGAGATTTAGAGCACTTTTAACTCACATTGCAATTTGTCCTTACATTCAAATAAGTTTTCAGCCCTATTGCTCATCATACTGAGCTCCCTGGTTAACTCGTATTCAGAAGCAGTGGTGCTGAGCAAGAGAGCAAGGCTCTGCCAGTCCAGTCACGGCAGGAATCAATCACTGCAGGATTCCCATGGGGAGACCTGGATACACTTTGCCTCCCCACTGAGAGCTCTGCCAATTCCACCCCCTGGGGACGCTTAGAATTGCTGTCTCTGGAGCCTTCTAAACCTAGACGGGACTAAAACATGAGAAAATATTTTGTGGAAACTATGCTAGAAAGATGGAAAGGATGAGCTAAGCAGGCTTTTCCCTATGTGAACTTCTAAAACTGCTTGCGGATTCAAATAGTATACATTCAGGGTTTTGAGTTTCAGAAAGGAAACGGGTTTCTCAAATCTTCCTACTTCTAAAGGTCTAAATCATTCTGACTACATTTCTCAGAATTGCACATGTCCACAGAAGTTTCTTACCTGAAAACAGGTTTTTGCTACAGTCAGGGGAAAAAAAAGTCAAGTGGACAAATTAAAAATATATATTTTTCAATGAAATATTTTACAAATAATTTTAAGTAATTTTAAAGCTTTATATTACAAAATGTAAAAGATCTGAATAAAATCAGTTACATAAAAGAGCAATATTTTGGAACAACAGAAGTAAATTATGTTCCAATGATGTGAAAACAGACCTCTTTAAGACTAAAATGCAATCCAAACAACATGTTGTCAAAAAAAAACCCAAAAACTTTGCTTCCTCCCTCCCCCTGTGGAGAACATTTAAAACCAAAGTTTTCAATTACCACTTAATAAACTTCAAGGTACGCTTTCCTGAACAACATGTCCATTAAGTTTCAGCCAGTCTTTGTTGCAGAAATCAGTGCATTAAAGAAAGTAGGAGCTCTACTTTGTACCTATATAAAGTAAGTTTTGTTTGCACTGTTACCTTGTCATGTGCGTATTTAAAAGGTGCTTTTCTTTTTCACTAATTTCTGTGATTTACGATTTACAAATGTGAAATACCATATTCGTCATTTAGTCTGAAAGTTTTCTGTAGTAGGCTTTGGCCTATAGTACTTTCTTAAGAGTTTAGCTGATTTTTAAATAACTGTAGTTTAGTCTTACCATGGCCAGACAGTCTAGAAAAACATAATAACATGGGGTTTTATGCGTTAGGCAAAAGGCCGTAACATACTGATAATATAAGTTACAAGTATTCAACATTTATAATGAAAGAGTTCAGGATGAATGATACATGCAGTGAAGCAACAATACTTATTCGTCTCTTGATTTTCTGAAAGACTGATCTGAATATGTAGGCAACCACTGCCTGGTCAAATACCTTCCAAAAATCAGCCTGGTGTTATTAATCAGAACTTTCAGTGAAGTGCGTCGTATTATAACACCATGAAGCTGTCACCATATCCCAGCGAGCAACACTAAGCACTGCTCAGACATGACTTGCTCCAGTGGAATTCTTCAGTTTCCTGCAGTAAGTCCATGTGCATAGTTTGGACCACCTGGCAACTATTTAAATTAGATAGGCATGAGCTACTTATAAGATCGGACACTCCTCCAGATGCTGCCACAATTAAAAACAAAATAGTTTTTCTTATATTGAGACACCCACATAATTTCTGGCTGTCAAAAGATTGGCATATTTTGACAATTTAACTAAAATAGATGCTTTCAGGGAAAAATATAAAGGCTGTAACTTTTCTTGTCAAGGAACTTTGTTTTTCCCCTAAAATGTGTTGCACAAAAAAAAAAAAAAAAACCCAAAAAAACCAACCAACAAAAAAAACCCCAAGAAAAATAAAACCCAACAAAACCTAGATGTGCTGTGAGAACTTAAATAGAGATTATTTGACTTGTTCAGAAACTAACAGTGATGAGAAGCTCTCTTCCCTAGATATGTGGACATGTGAGGGCATTAAAATACCCACCATCTGCTTTTGCTTGTGCTTTGTTTATTATGCAGAGTAGTGACAAGAAAAATTCATAAGACTCCCAGATTTTATTTCTTTTTTCACTATGGGTACAATTTGTCTGACTGAAAGTGGTAGTTCAAAATTAGGTGAGACACCATGTCCAGACTAGATGCCTGCTTTTAGTCATCTTTCAGCTGCTCAAGGGCAAGCATCTTTCTCCCCTGCTTACACAAAATAAAGCACTCTACGATGACAGACGGAGAAATTACATTCCTGCAAATCTTTTCAGCTCATTGCACCAGTGTGAAAGAAATGTTTTTCCAAAGTAGATATGCAACACCACCCTTCAATCTCCTTCTTGTATAACTCTACATGTGTAGGCTAACTCCTTCATTACAACTCTCAGTATGTACTTCTTTAGAAAGACCTTTAAGGCTCGTACTCATCTCTATATCACCAAGACCTTTGCAAAACACAAGACTCAGCAGGACTACCCTGCACAGAAATCAGAGTCCCTGTGAGAGACCTGAAAGCGGAGCCAAGGCTGGATCCTCCATCATGAGGAGGGCAAACATGACATTGTGCCCACCTCACCACCTGTCTCAGGAAACTAGACTTGTTCCTCGACTAGGTCCAGAAGAGACAGTTCTTACAAAATCATCCATCAGATCTACCACCAATCAGTCTGTCAGCCACACACCCTCGGACCTCTCCAGAATGCAGATGTAATGTACTCCAACTTGTTGCCAAGAGAGAGGCATCCCATTGGGAGTCAAGGGGGTTGAAAGGGGACAAAGAAGGAGATGCAAGGGTAATGTTCAGAAAACATTAGTAAGTTACTTCAGGTTGTTATAAGCTGGCATGAACTTATCTGCATTGTGGTGAGTCAGTAATCATGAATTTTAATATCCTATACCTCTATGAATTTCTGCTATAGACTAATTAGTATTGTAGTGTTATTAAAGAACATTAATACACCTAGTGTAGCATAGTGTCTGTCTGCGGGATTCCATGCCATGCATGCAGAATCTATCCTGCAGTATTACTCCATCCAAGTCAGTTGGTCAAGTCCAGCATGAAAGAACGGCATCAGTCCATAACTCTGACCAGCTTGACACAAATTCTGTGCCTTTAGCACAGCGTAGTGACACATCCCCAAATACTTCCCTGGCACTGCAAAAGAACAGCTGTTCTCACTCTTTGGAAGAAAAACGTGCCCTGTGGAAACTCCTGTCTGGTGTCATCTGTCTTGCAGCTTTTCTAATACCAGAAGATGAATGAAAAAAAGTATTTGCTTTTAAAAGCAAAGATTGACGTAACAGCTTGAATTTCATTGAAAAAGTCTATCTTTGCTGATATGACAGCAAAGACGAGGTTAAATATATTCAACAGACAGCTGAAGTCACTAGTGTAGCTAATCAATTGGAGAGAGACTGCAAGACATTGTTATTATCTGCTGTAAATAAACAGGATTTAATGCTGAGAAACTGACATCTGTTAAACAGAAAATAATTCTGTCCTTGTGGTTCACATTTATGTGAACATTACATAAATGTTCATCAGCTTTTAAAACCAACAAAACAAGTGAAGTCTTGGCAAAGCTAGACTAACAAGTTCCTGTAGGTGAAACAGACCGTCAAGATCGCCATTATTTTCTTTCAGTGTATGTTTGATTTCAGATAAAAAACCATCTTATCAAAACAAACAGGCAAACAAATCACATGCATGCTGATCTTAATTTTGCAGCCTATTTCTAATTAGCATTCTAAGCTTTTTAAAAGACTTCAAAAAAAAGAATCTCCCCTTTTTAAAGTGTATTTTTAATTGTTGAATAATTCAGCTGCAAGATAAAACTATTAATCAAACTCTGAGTCAGCATCTCCATTTTATGAACTCAACAAAGATAACTCTGTGATAGCTTCAAAGTCAGTAAACATGATCATCTCTTCATCAGTTAATTCCCTACAACTCAGAAGTGTCAGTCATTCCACAGAGCCATTTAATATGTCTCTCCACACATTCACTGTCTGCTTTTAATGTTCACAACATCTGCTGTCAACAAACTAAAATAAAGGGAAATGAGTTTTGATTTGCTTCCTTTTATGATAAGGTATTCCAGGCACATATTGTCAGTGCTCCTGTTACAGATGGTGTTTGGAAGTATGCCTTTATCGATAATTTCTTTTTGTTCAGTTTATTTGATTGTTTTCTCTTTTTTTCCTTCTCTCTTTTCTTTTTTTCCTTTTTTTTTTTTTTTTAATGGCAAAGTCCTTTTTGTTTCTTGAAGGGTAGTAACTGAGACAACTTAGGTGAAGGTGAAAACCAGAGTACTGCTCCTTGAAGAACTACTAGTGATTGTAAAAAAAGGATATGCTTCAGGTCTGAGAAAGGAGGGAACTATATAGGGAGGCACTTGTCATCTTAGCCAAGGAATCAGATCATTTTCAGCTTAGATAGTGACTACGAACGGTGGCAAAATGAAAGTAATGGTACCATACACTTCTGCTGTAGGCCTGTCTATCCGAGCACGCAGAGAGAAAGCAAGCCCTACTTCAGCAGCAGCACTCAGTCCAACATTCAAGATGACTGCGGTAAGGCAGGTCCAAGATCAAGCCAAGAATTTAAGTCAGCAGGTCGGGATCAGGGTCAGCATCGCGGTGGTGTGAGACTGAGCGCAGGCATAGCTGCGGTGCAACTGAGTGGGGCACCGCGGGGAGAAGGTGGGCGCTCACTCCTACCTCATTCACAGCAGCTCTCGGCAGCAAAGGAGCCGACCCTGGACACAGCCATCTTACTCCTCCAAGGGTGATGTGTAATGCTCTTATCCCACTTTCCTGAGCTCAGGAATCTGGCTCCCTCCCAGCTTATGGCAATCAGTGATATAAGCAAAAAAACAGTGAGCGAATACAAGAAATAAGTGGAGAAAATTAGTGTCCT
Organism: Haliaeetus leucocephalus; assembly: GCF_000737465.1. NCBI lineage: Eukaryota > Metazoa > Chordata > Aves > Accipitriformes > Accipitridae > Haliaeetus > Haliaeetus leucocephalus. Next base: position 1,614,377 of record NW_010972574.1, read on the forward strand.
GGTTTTGGCTGGGTTAGAGTTACTTTTCTTTCTGGTAGCTGGTATAGTGTTATGTCTTACATTCAGTATGAGAAGAATGCTGATAACACACTGATGTTTTCAGCTGTTGCTAAGTAGTGTTTAGTCTAAAGTCAAGGATTTTTCAGCTTCTCATCCCCAGCCAGCAAGAAGGCTGGAGGGGCACAAGAAGTTGGGAGGGGACACAGCCAGGGCACCTGACCCCAACTGGCCAAAGGGGTATTCCAGACCATGGATATCATGCCCAGTGTATAAACTGGGGGGGGTTGGCCTGGGGGAATTGCTGCTCGGGAACTAACTGGGTGAGTGGTGAGCAATTGCATTGTGCATCATTTGTTTTGTATATTCCAAACCTTTTATTAAAATTTTCATTTTATTATTGTTATTATTATCATTATTATTTTCTTCCTTTCTGTTCTATTAAACTGTTCTTATCTCAACCCACGAGTTTCACCTCTTCTTTCTGATTCTTTCCCCCATACCACTGTGGGGGGGAGTGAGTGAGTGGTTGCGTGGTGCTTAGTTGCTGGCTGGGGTTAAACCATGACAATTAGTAAGATAACAAGGATACAATACTAACTTGCAAGATAAGCACTGCTCACAGCCCTCTAAGAGTGTTTCTGAGCACTAAGATAAAACCACAGGGCAACATGGGGAGTTGTTTGGGTTTTTTTTAAAGGAAGCTTCCCTCAAGCAGTGAAGGCTCAGAAAAAGTTCAAAAATACTCATTTGAAGTTTTACTGGAGTCAAATGATTAATCCACAGTTCATTTTAGCTTCTTGGTGAGTTTGCATGGAGGGTCAGTGAAAGTAATGGTCATGCTGAAATCCTTCATACGAAACCGATTGCCTGTCCCCAGAACCTAAAGGTGGTTTTTCCCATCCCAAAGTATACAGCTCACTGCAGTACCGTGCCCTACTGTGAGTATAGTCCATGGACTAACAAAATCCTGACATTTCTGCAGTAAGAAAAAAAACACTTTAAAAAGCTGAATTTAGATTAATGAACAAATGGGTATAGTGACACAGGCACATAAAGTCGTGTAAGGTGACCCCATTTTTTGAGAAAGGAGTTAGAATAATTGGTTTCCAAGATCTTTTGGAGGTTTTACAATTGAAGTTATATGTCATTCATCATGTAGTTTGGATTTCTCATAACACGCACAAGGTTTTTCTATTGTCACTTGGTTATCATGATTTGTCCATTCAGTTATGAAGTATTCAGTGTCATTTATGTCTTTTAAAGTTCATTCTGCATGTCTGTAAATTATAATCCTTTATTAGGGTTGGCAATGAGCTAGAATTTCACTAATGACTTCAAAAATGATATGTCTACACTTCCAACCTCTTCGTATCAGTGCCAAATTTGGAAAATTAATTATTCTTCTTTACACCAGCTGTCTGTGCCAGAAGACAGTTGAACAAATGACAGTGTGGGGAGAAGAGAACAGAGAACAGAAAAGTGGAGAAATGGGATTGAAATTAATTTGATTGTCACTCTGAGAAGGGAGCACTTTTATGATGCTAGACTACTTACTGCATGCCAAGAATCATTAAAGATAACTCCAATTAAAAGGTCTTAAACCCAGACAGAAATCAGAAGTATCCACCACTGTTTATTGCCTAAGACTAACTCTAAGGGGAAACTGAGGTTTAGGGCCACATTTTCTCAAAGTGTATTTTCTACTAGATTGAGCTGAACATGTAGGACGTCAACTGGCACCCATGAAAAATTACATCTCTAACAAAAAGATGATAGGAAGATGCCTCCAATGAGTCAGAAAGACTATTTTAAACACTTAATCCTAGATCTACACTGACATGTTTTGTAACAGCAAGTTAGATAGCACTCTTTATGGTGTAGCTCTCAAACAGAAGTCAAGGTCCTTCCTCCTGATGAACAATAAAATATGCCCCGTCGTATTTATCTTTACTGTGTTTTCCCATTTCACCTCATACTTCTGTATGCAAATCAAGCAAATTCACATAACCTCTTCTATCAAGAACCATTTTTCAGTTTTCAACTTTACTGTTCAAAGCCAGAAACACAGATGAGGAGGAATGTCTTTGTAAGGACAGTATACTTGGCATGAAAACTTGTGGTTGGTGTTCAGGCAATGAACAAAATCAGTTAGATGGAAGGATTTCTCATTTCATATCAGATAATATGAAATGCCTACCAATTTGAAGTTGTACTTTCTTGTTTCTAAAACAGTATGAAACTTTAGCTACAGCTAGTAGCTATAACCCTGTTTGTCTTTCACTGGCAATGGCACATTTTGTTATTCTGAGAACTTTGGATGGAGTGTTAAATTTAGTTGATTAGAAATTCTGATTTACAGGCAGAATAAAAAAAAAGAAAAATTACAAATCCTAGCTCTTATCCCTACTTTTGTTTGCCCCCCTTTTCTTTTTTTAACTTCTCTCTGCCACCACCCTAGATATGCTTAATGAACAAGCTTCTAGGGTCCAGGAATAAATTTTATTCATAAGCACCACATGGATTTTTATACCTCCTATTTGCATATCTTGTTCTAACTGTTCACTATGAAAAGCTTCCAAGCAAGCTATAATAATCTATAATGGTATATTGTATAGTCCCACACTTTATTATTCTAAACCCATCATCAGTGAAGAATTTATCAGTCTAATAGAAATATTTACTGTTATTCCTGGTTATGGTAATCAGACAATCCCAGTCCTCATCACTTGAGAATTGCCTGATCGTTTCAAAGTGAAGCCTGAACAAAAGCATGACCTTTTCGGTTAATTTTACCCCATGAAGGTTTGGAGAATAAGCATAGGTGTATCACAGGGTAGTCCCTGCAGATTCTTAATCTTTAGTCCTTTCTGCATTAAATTAATTTTTAAAACCATCTTAAATATTTTAATATTGGTTTGGCTGACTCATACTTTCTTCAGTATCTATTTTTATCCATTTTAATGAAAGGATTACAATTTTCAGGCTTGAAAACTCAAGGCTAGCCTGATAAATGGCTCTGGAAAGTTCATTTATCAGATTCAAAACTGAAAATAGAATTAATTTGGAAGAAAATTTCAGCTGAGCACCTTACAGCAACTAAATGTTTTCATGGCTGGGTTGGTTTGTTGGGATACTTATGAATACGTACACATTGCTGCCTCTTGTTTGTAACAACTAACCTACAGAATTGTAAGAAAAGTTGGGACAGCAATAAGAGGCCAAACCTCCTGACAAATATAACACAGATAAATGGGGAAAAAAAAGTGAAGGTAATTGCCAAAAAAAAATCAAGACTTTGTTATTTCATGAATGAGAATCCTGAAGATAGTGCACTTCAAAAACTCCAAATTGGTCCCTAGATTTTAAGATTTAGAATCATGGTTTTATAATTATTTTATCCCACTTCAGAGGTCGAGTATTGTAAGTGTGGGTAAACAACCATAGTTAGATCCAAACCTCAGGAAAATGGTAGAATTAATTTTTAGTATTAATGCATTTTATATGCATAATAGACCTTTATAGACTGTAAAAATCATCAGCCCTTTAGACGTAGGTTTCGCTCAGTGAAATTGAAGATATGAGTTAACATATGACATGACAGGATAAGTTTTGGAACATTACTTTATAGTCCACATGGCAATTTTTTTTAAAGTATTTAGGTGGATTTAATAACCCAAATAGCCCTGAAAGCTACAAAATCTTCGCAGAACATAGAACACATTCCAACAAAGTTAATCCTCATGACTCTCTGCCGTTGAGTGCTCCCTTCCCCTTTTCCTCAAGTCATAATAGAATTGGACCAGAGCATTTTATAGAAGAAGCACACACACAGGTTTCCTTGGTGCTATCAGACTATTTTGAAGCTCTTTCATGGTCAGCACTGTAACAAAAGACTGACAACTTAAGCTCCCTTATGAGCTCTTTCTTGCTGTCCTCTAACCATATTGCACTACTAATCTTCCACTTGTAAGCATCTGCATCATAAACTACCCAAAAGAAACCAAGTAGAATATGATATATATAATTCAGATAAATAAAAAGAGCCTCTAGCCCAAGGCACTTCTCTTTGGTCTTTGCAGTCCTTGGCAAAATAAAATTGGATGCTGCTGATGAGCTAATGAGACGGAAGGAACACTGTTAATGACCACAGATGAATGAAATGAGAATCTGATTGTGATTACATGTTCCTGCAGCTGGTGTATGAGTTAGGTTGTGCTACTTTCTCTCCTTCATACGAGGAAAAAGACTGTGTTGTCTACAGCTGCTATTTCACTGGGTATGCCAGAAGTTTTGTACATAATGTTTCCCCAGATGGATTGAATACTGATATTTCTGCCACCATTTTAGAACTTACTTCTGCTTCTACAGATCTACTCATCTGTACTGTCTGCCTCTTGTTATCAATTTTTTTTTCCTTTGACTGAAGTACTTAACTTTCTATATCTGCAGTGTTTATTGTTTCTATGTCACTTGCCTATAGCCTTGGCAATTTTAAGAGCTCTCCCTTCCTATGGTGTTTCCATCAAGCTACATTTTCAACAGGCTTCACTCTGCTCGCTCTCTTAAGCAAATAAAAAACCAAGCCTTGGGGTGTGAGGATTTTTTCTGTGTTAAAGGAAGGAGTATAGGTTTTCCCATGGCTTTTGTTTTTCCAAGATGTTTATAAAAACTCTTGCTAGAGGCAGATAAACCTGTACAGCTCACACCTACAATCTCATCCCTCCCTTTTACTTCTTTCTTTTAGATATTTGTCATAACTACAATGCTAACTGCTATTAGTTGAAACCATGACCTCATACACTTTGTATTTACTAAATTTGTCTTAATTCCAAATAGGATTAATTATAGCACTGTGGCACAAAAATCTATTTCTTTCCACCATACACCAGCTCTTGAAATGTCCCTTATGTTCAAGCCTCATAAAAACTGCCTCTTGACAGAAATCACTTTGGAACATGTGAAATTCATGTCTCTAAAAAGTCTGAGAAAGGAATAGGGAAACATGCTTTGTGATGACAGTCCCCCAGGGGTAAAATAAACAAGGTTACATCTTGGAAATAAGTCTTTTCCCCAACAGTGGTTTGTAGGCTGTATAAAAAATGTGTGAGAGCTCATCCAATTCCTTTATCCTACACTAGTCTGTTAACTTGTTCCCATTTATATTCTAGGTCTTTTTTTCTGTCATCAGTTTCAGTGAACTCAACGTCAGAATGTTTATCATAATCTCATTGAGGGGAAGAAATAGAAGGAACCTAAAAATCTGGCTTCTGGAAATTAGAAGACTGTTGAAGGGAAAAGAGGACTTTAAATGTGCTCTGAATTTGTAAAATTTTCCTTCCATACATCCCTGATGATTCTTTTTACCCTTACTGGGAACCTACTGGCTTTGCAGATTACAGGGGCTTCAATGGTCCTTTGGTCTGATCCAGTTTGCCAAATTTTCCATCCTCAAAACTATCAAAGATCAGTCTAACAGGACCCAATGTAGACATCCGAAGGCGTTTTGGATAAAAATGCTTTCAGGTGCTGAACAAGTGTATTCAGATAGCAGATGGCAAGTGCCTTAATCTTGGTGTTAAATTTGTCCCAAATTGACAATAGTCACCATTACAAATTTGTTCAGTATTTTGATGTGACTAGAATGTGCTTGTTAAATTAATCTTATCTTCAAAAAAGAATGAATTTGCAACTCAAGTGAATCTTTCTGAAGTTTTTCATGTTGGCAATGGGCAAATTGAGATCCTGTTTATCACTAGTCATTTAGAAAGATCGTATTCCACTTTCTGTTATTGTTTGCTATTTGATAAAGTAGCTACTCAGCGGTTGAGGTTCTTAAAGTTTAATCACCTCCATGAAGCTTTGCTATCAATTCTACAGCTCTTACACAAGTCTGTAAATGTTAATTTCTTCTACCACAGGCGAGTCATTACTGTGCTTCTCACTTCAATCTTTTCTCTACTAAAAATTTAAACCATTCCAGAAGTTTACCTATGAATGCATGGAAGCCAGACATAACTCTGAGGAAAATGGAAACCATGTATAATATCTGGGTTTTATGCTTCAGCTACTAGTTCCCTTAACTCATCTTCCTACTGCTTTTTCCTTTCATTGTTGTTTGAGGATAGTGAAAATAACATTCACAAACTTCACATTTATTTTCTTTGCTTATCATATTTTGTTAAAACAATTAACATCTGCAAGAATTTCTACTCTGTGTAACAGGGGGAAAGAGGTGCATTTCTGTGCTCACCAGCAAAAGTTAATGAGACTCATTAGTTAATTCCTTTTTGGCTTAGTTATGATGATGAATGCCAATTAACTTCCTCATCTTCAATAACTTCCTAGTATTATGTATGTTCAGAATTAATGTTTTCGGAACTTGTAGACATCATGAACACAGAAGTAAAAAATAATTTCCAAAATATTGTGGGAGGCATTGGCCTTTTTATATTCACTTTTCATAAAACTAAGGTAGAGAAGGGTTTTCCGATTGGCTAACACAATATTCTGTGAAAGATATTAAAAGTCCAGTGACAAACCTAACATCATAAAAGAAGGGACGTAGCAAAGGAGCAAGGAAATTGACCCTGAAAGTGAAACTTAACTTTCTCTGGAGAAGTATACAGTTTTATGACTAGTGATGTCCAAACGGCCCATTTACTTAGATTGCTTTCTGTCTTTACAGAACAGTTAATTCCTTGTTGGTGAGCAGGGCTGCTACATGCTCCCCAGCACAATTAGTATCTATATACCAGATTTTTTTTTTTTAACCTGCTAATGGGTATGCCTCTGTGACTTGGGGTATTTTGGAGGAATGCATTTTGACTTTTTTCAGTCTAGTCTTCTTCTATTGCCTTCTTGAATACCTCCCTTTCTTAAACAGGACTGCTTATTCCATGAATATATAAGTCTCTTCATAGAACTTCTCTATAACTACCTTTTTAGCCCTTTTATGAATATCTTTTCAATTTGGAAAGTCTTAAAGTAAAAAAAAGTCTGTAAGTTTATATGCATCACATGATGATGCAATAAATTCTAAATTAATTTATATTCTTTTGTTTCTAGGAACAAAGAATCTACACAGGAGCACTAAATAACACACAAAATTTTTAAGAAAGATTGAAGAACTTCAAGAGAAAATGGAACATGTCTTTCAATGGAGAAATAAGCATTATAAAACTCTATAGGCTTTTCTCCTTTATTGAATCTTAATAAGAAAAGTATATTCCTCTGATTAAAAAAAAAAAAAAAAAAAAGACAGCAGAGAAATTAACAGAGAGCTTTTGATTGTGAGCATACCACGGACTTAGCATGATCCAAGAGATTATTTGCTCTCATTCTTCAATTTCCTTACAGTAAGTAATTATCCTCTGATCATTTCTCTTACTTGATTAATGCTCCACATTTTTATGAAAAGCTGTTTCTGACAAACAAAAGTAAGGCCTGGCATTCACTAACTTATTTCAGTTTTGAAACAGAAAAATCTGCAACAAATTATTGGATCACTGTTTTAAAATTGAAGAATGATAGAAGTTCAAAAAGGGATTCTAAAACAGTATTTTCATTGTTATCCTTTATCAGTGATTTTTTTTTCCTTCAGGTTCATTTCACATCCTATCATCAACAATAACATATGAATTTACTATGTTTCTGAGCAGCTCATCACCTCTTAGATTTATCTAGTTTCTGAAAGTAACTGAAAATTTATCTTTTATCTTTTTCTGAAGCATGAGGTTTTGACCACTGCAGACAGATGAATTTGTTGATCTTAAGTTTTATGCTGTTTAGAAACCCCTACATTATAAATACTAAACATGAGATAAGATTTGCTTAACAAGAGGTGTCATGTATTTCCTTTTAGACAATGAATGCATTTGGGACCTGAGAAAGCCATTCCTCTTTAGGTTATTAAAATGTGGAACACATCACTAAGAATATTTATTTTAGTTACCACTTACTAAACAAATGTGTTATTTCAGCTTGTTTTATTTGCATGTCTGAGTGGAAAAATAAAGGAATCTGCATCTCATTTTTTTGTCTCAAATAGTTACCAAACAGTACTCACTAGTTAGGATAATGCAGAGTAACAAGAGTATTAATTTGGCTCTTATCAAAGTTATTTTAGCCCTTGATAAACATCCTTAGAGAAGCGATCACTCACTTCCTTAGGGGAGACTGCTGTTATTAAAAGAATTCCATTCTAAACTGTTTGCTTATGCCTTTGTGTAAGATGCTTTTGGTTAATTCCCTTTGGTGCCAAGAGAACATAGTGTTAATTTGCAGAATGTGAAATAGATCATTGAAAGCTCAAATACATAAAAAATACAACATTCCACATATAGATTGACTTTGCTAGTATTCATATAATCACTTACCCCCAACATTCATCTACCTCAACTCCTTTCTGACTGAAAGTAATCAGACTATTGTGACTATTCTTGTCCTAAAATTTCATTCATATTAAGTAGCCTGTCTTGCATGCCCAGAGTCCTTCCTCTGCATTGACTCTTTCAACTTCTGCTATCTTGCCATTAAGGAAAGTCACTGATACAAACAATATGGCTCTGGAGAAATTAATTGGAAATCTGAAAAGTATAAATTTTCAAAAAACTGAACTTCCCAGTTACTGTGTAACATGGGAGGGGGGGAGGAAGTTAGGAACAGAGGAGATGAAAAACTTGCTTTACGCTTCTTATTTTTCCAGTTCTACTTTTTATACATACTAGCAAAGTCTCACAATTTATATGCCATTTTGGAGTTTATGAATTGCTCTTATAATTAGAGTGGCACTCCTTATTGGGACAAATTAGATGCAGTTGAGCCAAATTAGATTAACAGATTTAAACAGGCTAAGTTAGAAAAGAAAGGCTTTTCACTCTTTATAGGCAAAGCAATGTTATAGGTAGGTTCTGTTAGGCTTCATTAGTTTATTCTTAGAACTCAGGGATATTTTTTTCATTACAGTTAAGAAATGAATTAGATTGAAAGACTTACATTTTGGTTGTGGTAGACTATAGTGCAGGCAGGCTAGTTTAATCCATTACAAAAAATATCTGAAATGTATTGTGCTAGCTTGATCAAAAAAGTAAGCAAGCTTTAGCCTGGTGAAGGTATAATAGTAATACTATTTTCCTCAGAAATAATTTTCATCTGACAGCATAATCTTGACTTCTCATTTTCCTCTTTAAAATTAGTTTAGGAGGAAATAAGATAAGTAGTAAATTGATTTTTTTTTTTTAAATATGCATTATAAAGAGCAAGTTAGACAGTACTTAAGTCAGATGCTCTCAAGTCACCTAATGAAATTTAACCTCTAGCATTTCTAACAGCCCCAGGATCATTAGCAGTTATATTTCTGAACTAAAAAATACTAGTTGAAAACTATTTCAAATGGCTGAGATGAAAGGAAATGTACCTGTCTTACAAAAGATCTGAGGAATTACAGACTAACTGGTTTAGCTTAATTTCCCAGAGGAAACAGAGCAAATAATCAATTTGTAAAAGCCTTTAGGAAAACACATAATTGTCATCAGATGTTTGACCAAAATATACGGCATCAATAGCAACTTCTACCTGACAAAGATGCAATTCCTGTAAGTGAGAGTGGCAATAATCTTGACTTCTGTAAGGCTTTGATATTGCCTCACATAGTGTTCTTGTGAGCAAACTAAGCAGCTGCAACCTATATGAATATGATATATTTGAATATGAGATAATAGGAATATGAGAGAGTTTTCCCAACAGTTGTTCTGTTACCCTCAAACAGCTACCAATGGATCTTTGTCAGACTGGAAGGATGTATACAGTGGATTTCTACAAGACCTATCCTGATTCTGATAGTATCTGTTCTCCATCTAAGACTTATGGAGAATGTAGTCTCTGTCATGAAATAATGAGGAAAAAAGAGAAGGAAGCGAGTAGAGCTGGAGTTGGTGGCCTGGGCTCTGTGTGAGGTTTGTACATGCAGTGGCTACTACCAGCCTTCTCCGTGTGGCATGGCAGGGAAATAAAACATAGCACCTCATCTGCTGAGGAGACAGGACTGTTGCTTATTTTCTAAGAGTTCGCAGGAAGGCTAAGGCAGCTGAGGAGTTTGACTTGTATGAAGGAGTGGAGTAAGTCCTCCAGAAGATACTTGTTTAGGAGGGAAGGGATGGGTTGGAATGACAAGGGCTGGAGATAACAAAGGGAGGACTGAGATCTCGACTAGTAGGGGTGGGAGAAGATGTATTGGCTAGAGGGTACAGGGAGTCATGCCAGAAAATGAGGTGCAGTGTAATCAAATTGGACAAGAGGAGACTAATCTAAAAAATAAAAGAAAATAAAACCCCAAGAACTTTCAAGGATGAAGAACAGGGGTATTAACATCGCAAATTACACTAAGTGGGCAAAACTGCAAACACTCAGCAAGACAGGATTAGGATACAAAATAATCTTGATAAACTGAAGAAAGGGTCTGAGAAAATTCAATATTAGTCAATATAGGTGTCGTGGTTTAACCCCAGCCAGTAACTAAGCACCATGCAGCTGCTCACTCACTCCCCCCCCATCCAGTGGGATGGGGGAGAAAATGGGGAAAAAGAAGTAAAACTCGTGGGCTGAGATAAGAATGGTTTAATAGAACAGAAAAGAAGAAACTAATAATGATAATGATAACACTAATAAAATGACAACAGTAGTAATAAAAGGATTGAAATGTACAAATGATGCGCAGGGCAATTGCTCACCACCCGCCGACCGACACCCAGCCAGTCCCCCAGCGGCAAATCCCCGCCCCCCCACTTCCCAGTTCCTAAACTAGATGGGACGTCGCATGGTATGGAACACTGTTGGCCACTTTGGGTCAGGTGCCCTGGCTGTGTCCTGTGCCAAATTCTTGTGCTCTGGCTGGGCATGAGAAGCTGAAAAATCCTTGACTCTAGTCTAAACACTACTGAGCAACAACTGAAAACATCAGTGTTATCAACATTCTTCGCATACTGAACTCAAAACATAGTGCTGTACCAGCTACTAGGGAGACAGTTAACTACATCCCAGCTGAAACCAGGACAATAGGAAAGCACTGTATGTGAACAGGAACAATGAATGACTTAAGCACAAGTGGGTCCAGAGGACGGCTATGAAAATGATCAGAGGGCTGGTGCATCTCTCCTATGAAGGCAGGCTGAGAGAGTTGGGGTTGTTCAGCCTGGAGAAAAGAAGGCTCTGGGGAGACCTTATAGCAGCCT